>NW_024386908.1:3324829-3712484 GCF_900408965.1 Simochromis diagramma
TACTTGCACTAGTGCTCCTAGGCCTTCGCCAACTCTCCTAACTCCACCAAAAAATGCATTTAGAGAGAGAAGAGCGTCTCAGGTGTCGTTCACCCTTGCTCTTGTCTTACACGCCAGACACTGGGATGTTGAGCACTACTCACTCTTACTCAGGGATCTTCTAAAACCCCCGCCAGCTGTTGATTGCCAAATAGACTCATTATAGAACTTTAATGCCTGCCAGATGAGCTACAGCATTTCCTCTCACTTAAACATAAATGCAGGCAAGCTGAAGGAGTTTTGAGATAGAGTTTATAAAGATCCATCCATCCTTTTTCATAAGTGTGTTTTTTAAACTTAGGCTTGGAGTGGAGCTGGAGCCTTTCCGAGTTAACATTCACCAAAAAGCAAGGTACACCCTGCATATCACTGGGGCCAAATGTGAAACTATACTGAATTTTTGCATGCTAAAGGTACTGTCAGTTCTTTTTTAGGTTATTTAATAGGAAAAAAGAATATTGTACCCATAAATATGCATTGATAAATGTGTAATTATGTATTCCAACAAACTGATGCAGTCTCACAAACTTAGAATTAATCCATTAAAAATACATGGTAGAGAAAGGCGGTGCAACCCTTCCATTTCCAGACAGCTACTGAGCTGGCTAAACAACAGCTGGTTATAAGCTAACATTATGCTAGCTAATGTTAGGCCCGAATGTCCTAAAAATCACACTTTTACCCAAACAGTTTGATTAAATCTTTACATCGTGTGAGAGTTTATTTACGTAGTGTTTGAGTATAACAGTGTTATCCTTTTCAAAGAAAACGTGACTAACACCAACTAACATGAGCTAATAGAGGCTAACAAAGGCTAACAGAGGCAAAAATGGCAGCGCTCACCAACATAAGAGCTTGGGATATCCTAACCTCAGTATTTCTGTCATCCAACAGAAGTGATCTTCACTGATTAATCATCTCCTTCCACAAAGCTTTGCTGTCTATTTTTAATTATTTGTCAGTAAATGCTGCTAAGTCAATCATAAAACCAACTTGCCAATCAAGCTTAGCCACCAGTTAGTACCTGTTTTCTGTCTGGCTGTAAAATTACCCGATCAAGCAGTGCAGGTCAGACATTCTTGACCTCTGGTTATTGTCATTTGACCTTCTGAACAAAATGCAGGTCCTACATTGTAGCAGCTGTGAGCTCAGCAACTGTGAACAGTGGCATTATCTGATTAAAACTCCACTTGTTGCGGGGTCACGTGAACTGCCACTCTACCTTACCTTCTGTGTGTCTGAAATAATGTCAGTCTTTCTTTGTAGACATGGACATCACAAAGCTCTTTTCAGATAAGGTTGCTTGGTTGTATCTATTCTTGGCTTCTGTTTGTGTTTCTGCTTCTTCTGTACTTAATTCTACTATTCCCCCATGCAAACAACACTCCTATGATTCGCTATATGGCCACAGCCTTGTGCAATACACTTAATTGTTTTCTCAGTGGCCAGATAAATACTTACTGTCATATATCACTGGTGCACCCAAATGAAGTTCTGGTGATTAGACATTTAAATTCCAATCTCATGAAAACAGTTAATGGATAGACCAAAACAATCATTTACACTTCAGAGTAATGATTTACCGCCTTGGGTCCAGGAAATTCAGGTTTGTTGCTGTTTTCTAACTGAACTGTGCAACATAAAGGTGGCAAAGCCAAGCAGGTACAGAACTCACATTGCAGTCTGAACTAACCACTCCCAGCCCTCCAGGGAAAGCGAGAGTTCACAGAAGTTGTGTTCATTTGCATCTTCCTGTTCACGGCAGCGTTCTCATCCACTTTTTCTTTAACTCTCTGCCAAGCCACACTGTTGTTGATTAGGTTTAACACCTGGATCTTTATGTTTCTTTAAAAGCTGCTTGCTTTTCTACACATGGCATCAGGAGCATTGTGTTGTAGGTGTGAGCTGTTTGTCTCAACGTGTGAAGACTCACACACGTTATAATGGGATCACAAGACAAGGCATTTGAAAAGGGAATGAATGGAAGCCTTTTTCAATTTTCCTCTACATGATTCTTAGGTGATTTCAATTATTAACACCTAGTCGATGACTAGAATGAAATTACAGTATTACAACAGGTCATTTTCACTATTCTGAGCTTGTTTATTGGTCTTGTTGCTATGACAACACAAACCGTCAGTTATGTTTGTCACCCTGTGATTTGATTGGGGGGGGAAGTAGCCCTGCATTACGGAGCCCCGCAGGGGACATGGAAGAAAAAAAAATTAGGGAGAAAAAAAAAAATTAAGACGGACTTTTGCGAGATCTCGCAAAACAAACTCGGGATCTCGCAAAACAAACTCGGGATCTCGCAAAACTTTCTCGCGAAAGTTGAATTCCAACAATGGCGGCAGCTACTTAGTTGTAATATTACTCTTTCTGGGTCACAAAATACACTTTTAAGATATTTTGAGGCGTGAATGTAGTTGTGTAAACGTCAGATACCTGCTCGGTTTACAAGACATCACATATTTGCAAAAGTGCTCCGACGTTTTTGGAGATCTGACACCCACTAGCTCGAAGCTAACGGGAGGTCGAGACCTACTACAGCCGGGAGGAACACCGCTTTCCCGGCACATCGTGCCTCGACCTCCTGGTCGGCTTCGAGCTGGCGGCCTCCGAAGAATGCGGCTAAAACTTTTGCGAGATCTCGCAATACTTTTGCGAGATCCCGAGTTTGTTTTGCGAGATCTCGCAAAAGTCCGTCTTAATTTTTTTTTTTTTCTCCCTAATTTTTTTTTTTTTTCTCCCTAATTTTTTTTTTTCTCCCATGTCCCCTGCGGGGCTCCGTACTGCATAGGTTTTAGCATCAATGTAACCTTATTTCCAAGTCTAAAAAAAGGTGTAGAAAGAAATGTGTTTATTCGCCTGAGGTGTCCAAAAACTCCATTATCATGAGTTTGGCATTAATGTGCTGTAATATGCAACCATCAGGAAAAGTTGCTAGCAGTGATAAAAGGAACTGATGGATTTTGGTACGAGTCGACAACTTGCGTGAAACATTCCTCAGGTATTTTGCTCCATATTAACAGGACAGTTTGAGATTTGATCATTTCGACATTGTGTGTTATCCTGCTGAAAGCAGTCATCGGAAGATGGGTGCACTGTGATCTCAAAGGGAAAGACGTGGTTAGTATAAATACCCAGGTTTGATGCTTAATCTGTAGAGGTGAAATTGTGCAAGAAAATATCCCCTACACTGTAACACCATTACCAGAAGCCTGAACTGTTCATATAAGACAGAAAGAAGTCGTGCTTTCATATTCCTCACACCACATTCTGATCTTGTCATCTGAATGTCAGCAGAAATCGAGACTCATCAGACCAAGCAATGCTTTTTTAAATAACACTAGAAGAACATCTTTTTCACTGTAAACCCTGGAGATGGTTGTGTGGGAAAATCCCAGTAGATCAGCAGTTATGGAAATACTCAGACCAGCCTGTCTCTCGCTGTTTGTCTTGACCGTGTCTACATGCTAAAATGTGATTGACCAATCACTTGCATTAACAAACAGGTATACCTTGCGTATACACAAGTAGTGTGTTTAAAATATGTTTAAAAAGAAAATTAGTGTGTCTGTCTTTATTAGCTATTTAGTCAGACTTTGCCTGACTGTGCACCACAAAATTTCAAATCACTGTATATTGGACAACATATACTGATATTGATATCTATACTGGACTCAAGTCCTCAACTATATATCTTAAACCACATGTGTATTTCAGACTGGAGGGAAGGATAGCCAGGGGCACAAACAGACGCTTTCAGAGTTCATCCATGTGTGTGATGTGAGGAATGAGCTGGTTTGGCTCCAGAGTCTATTGGTTACAGTTTCCTTACTGGGGGTCCAACAGCTGTCTCTCAATGCCTGACATACTGCTGTTCACTGCAACGTCCAGAACACATCCATCACTCTTCCAACACTCACACAGAGAGCAGCAGTAAAGTCCCCCTAATAGTCGAGACGGGTTAGAAAAGAAATCTAAGCATGTGTAAATTGTATTTTGCACACTGAGCAATTTTATGTTTACTTTTATGTGAATGGGAACATTTTTTTTCATTCTTTTATAAAGAAACTCTTACTGAATAAAAGAAACTAATCAGCAGATTCTTTGAAAATAAAATCAAAGCCTTGACATCTGATTGGCTGTTGATGATTCATGACTCTGACTCCATAAGTTGGCCTGATTGTTAAGCTCTTTAAAGAAATACACAGATTTTCTTTGAGCTGTGTTGCTTTGTGCTCTTATTTGCTCAACGAGGTGTGTTTTAAGGTCAGGAAAGGCACGTCGAAACAAACCTACCATTTTCCGCTGCACACCTTTCCCACAGATTTTGTGTACAAACACACACGAGGACCATCTGTACCTTTATGATGTCTCTACTCCCAAGTGATCTATAGTGTGCTTTCCGAGGATAGACTGGCATGACTCAAGGCCCATCAGACTTGTGAGATGTTATCAATAAAATAAGAGAGAGCAGTGCTGTGGTTAGTTGTGGTTTTGCTTCAGGGGGAAGTCGGTTTAGTGATGATCATCATTTGCCACACACACACATTAACATGAACGCATATACACAGTCAGTCTAGTCTTCGCTTCTGTACCTTTTCTTCAGTCAGTGGGGTCCAAAAAGCTGCAGGGCTGATAAGGTGGAAATGGCCTATTATTACTAAAGCGATGACAGGAGCTGTGGGCAGGTATCACACACTGACATACCTCAGAGCTGTCATGTGTTGCACAGCAGTACTCTGTAGTTTTCTCTTGATCACTCACATTGTTGCTACGTAGCACAGCTATACGTTTTTATTCCATAATTCATTTTGCCAAGTGAGTGTGTGGGATGCAAATGTTTTAATGACTCGAATGTTTTTCTTCTGTTTCGTGCTGACTTTTTCACTGATACCATGGCAGATAGCTAATATCAGCCCATATATAAGTATGGATCCTAATAACTTTAGTTACTTGTTATTAGTTATCATTACCAGATGACATATTATATTTAACTGTTAATCTTGTTAAATATTCCAACTGGAATCCCAACGTTCCAGATTGAGAAATCCCATTCTCTAAAAGTCCCAGCTGCACTAGTTGTAAAGGGTAATACAATAAATCTTTCACTCTTTCCCACCATTTGGCAAATATAGCAAATATCTGGCATTCTGTGGATACGTTAATAACTGTGACTAGGGTTGCTGTAACCAGTGTGGATGACTGCAGACCACAGCAGTCTTCTCTCTGACATAGACATACTGGCTGAATATACAGATACAACTGCCCACTATTTTCTACAACTGTGCAAATTCAATGTTGTTCAGTTTTTGGTCTTAAAATGTGGACCTCCCACATCTTGTTAGCTGTAGTTAGTGCCGGATCAACAGGCATAGTTTGGATGTCTTTCGCTGGCTTTTTTTAATAATCTCAGCATTCCAGCTTTTACCACAGGAATGACTTCACCTGTAAGCAAAACCAAGAAACATCCTCATAATTTGACAGTGTGCGTGCTTGTGTGTGCATGTACAGTCATCCTTATCTTCATACACGTAGTGTGTTTTCAGGAAATGCAGATATAATTGTGTAAATTGTTCCAAAGAAACAATGGAGACGCCTTATAAAATGTTCTTGTCCGCCTACTGTTCAGTCAGCATGCTTACACACACACACACACACACGCACACACACACACAACCACACACACACACACACACACACACACACACACACACACACAACCAGAAAACCCTAAGGTCCTGAGTGTTATTACAGTGATCACACTTCTCTTATTTTACCTACAACCCATTCCTCGCTTGGTTTGAATGCATTAAAACATGTCATAGCACAACCTCCAAACTTCAATAACAATCATTTCTTCAAGAGTGATGATGTAGTGCATTTGACAGAGGTGTAGTGCTGAGGCCGTAATTCTTTGGACTATTAAAATTTGTCTCTTTGGGGTCGGCTAAATGGCTGTGTGATGTCGAGGCGTGTCTCTGCAAGCTTAGTCAAAGTCATAATTTACTGTTTCCCCACCCTAATAAATCCCCCATGAGAGGAGGAAGGGGCTGAGAGTAGCAGAATAAAGAGTGAGGGAGAGATTCCTGCCGAGATGTGGTTATTAGTTTGTTTAGCATTGCCTTAAGGTTTTGAATGAATGACAGAATGAAAAACGAGATGAGGGAAAGAAGGAAATGTGTTTAATCAGAAAGCAGCCAATGACCTTATGTTTCCTAGATGTGCTAATTTCCAGTCAATGAGTATATAAGGACTTAGACTATGCAGATAGACTGTATATATGTCAGATAGTATTTACGGGGTGATGTCATCCACTGATTTATGGACTGCTGTTTTCAAACCCCAAGTCTTCATCTTGCTTTTTTAGAAAAGTGACCATATGAGAGGGTGGAATGGAGGGTAAAGCTCTCAGCTAACACTAGCTAACTAGCCAGCTTAGTTAGCAATGGTGAATCCATAGCCTGTACAGGTAAACCAGTCACACATACCATCTAATAGTGCTAAAATATAATAATATACTACAAGAATGGCAATCAAAGTAGGCAAAAAGTCAGTGGAGAGGTTCATACAGTGATTTCTAAATACTGAGATGATACATAGCAGACAGCTAGCAACTATTGGTCAGTGTTAGCAACCTTAATACAGTTCACAGGTGAGTTTACTATACTATAAATCATACTATACTGTATAGATTACTATAAAGAACTGTAAAGAACAGCATGTGGGCCCTGATCCAGAATGCGGCCCATTTATTGATGACCTAGGCCCATAGCAGGGGTGTCCAACTCCAGGCCTAAAGAGCCGGTGTCCTGCAGGTTTTAGATGTGTCCTTGATCCAACACAGCTGATTTAAATGGCTAAATTACCTCCTCAACATGTGTTGACGTTCTCCAGTATTGAACTAATCATTTGATTCAGGTGTGTTGACCCAGGGTAATATCTAAAACCTGCAGGACACCAGCCCTTGAGGCCTGGAGTCGGACACCCCTGCCCTAGAGTGTTATTTAGCTGCATTAATAGCAGACGCCAGTGAAATGAAAAATCAACTGTACTCTTGTTATACCGTCTAATACAGTAGACATGTAAGCAGATGCTCAACAGGTAAGCTGTTGAAACTAATACCTCTCACTACCACCCCTTCTTTCTTTCCTGAAGCTGACTCACTATCACACACTGTTCCTGTCATGCATGTCAGCCAGTACAATACAGTGACATCTAAGTGACCCGGGGTTGGAGAAGAGAAAGGGAGGAGAAAAATGAAGCTAAGAGAAGAAAAAGAGGAGAGTGATACAGGGAGAGGGATGCGAGTTCTGGCGGCGATAAGAGTTGGAGTGAAGAGAGTGAAATGAGGTAAAGTAAGAATAGGAGGGGGGAAGAGAGAAGAAAGAGATTAGGGGGGCAATCTCCATTTTTCTACCCGCACATTCCCTCTTTTACTGACTTCAAAGAAACTCCTGGTGAGAAGGAATTATTCCTCTCCGCTCAACCGTACCGCTTTGTTACACTGCTGTTTTCGCTCCTCTAGCCCTCTCCCTCTGCAGCCCCCATCGAGGCTGCATTTACTTATTGCTTCCACAGACAGTAGTCTTAGTAAGAGCTCTGTTCAAAAGCTTTTAATGGTGCCGTGCTTCTTTGTTTCTCTCTGGTTATGAAAGCAAAGATGTTCACTCCAAAACAAAAACAAACACGATGAAATTAAACCCACTATTAGCCTTGACAATAAAGAACGGACATGTAACGTAAACAGCAGTCGGTTCAAAAATTCACCCAAGCTGCCCTCCGCAGTATTTATCTTTAATCCAAGAATGAGAGCGAGTAAGATGTCACAGATGTGGTTCGGATGGGTGGCGGCACGGGGCCAGGGGAGGATAGAAACATCAAGAGATCAGCTGGCAGCCAGCAGCTCCAGGTGGGCCGGATGAGTCCGAGCAGCAGTGAGACATCTGCCTCTGTTTCAGCGCTGTTTTGGACTGCTTGCTGGTTTGCTGGTGACTAACTGATAAACTGAACGCATGAATGAATCAGTGAGCTTTGACTGCTTCACTTGCTGCCTTGCTGACTTATTTAAACACTAAATAGAATTCATGAATGACTCATTGATTGAACAAATGTTTGGCTGGGAGACCAACTGGCTAGCAGAAACTAACAGCTGATATACGGCATATGTTGCTACTGTGGGTCAGTCAGGGGAGTTAGACTTCTTGTTGTATGTATGCATACCACTCCATACCACTTTAGATTAAAAACTACAATAAAGAGAGGTAACTGCATACCATCACTATATATACCATAGTGATTTTTGTTCTGAGCATCTCAAAGGTCACACCTTAGTCCATTAAAGATTGTGATAGCTCAGCATTTGTGGTGCTGTCTTCTGATAACTGTTAGCTTTCACTCTTCAACTGTCAGCATCAAAGTTTCTGCTTAATACATTAACAATTTATAATATTTCTGTAGACTTCCTGAAGTTGACAGCAGGGCTGAGAGCAAACCTCCAGGCCTCAATCACTCAACAGGAGAACAGAGGATGAGACATTTTTACTGTGGCTAATTAGGAATGAAAACTAACAATTATAGCAGTCTGCTTTTGTGAAAGTTATTTTATTCCCTCATGTTTGATTTGCTTTTTCCTGTCCTGGTAAAAACAGCAAATGAGGAATGTCAGCTATTCTTTTCATCCTTGTAACTAGCAATCCTGCCACTTGCTTGGGGTCCAGGTATCTAAAAAAAGGGGGAGGATATGTGTGCTTGAAGAAAAAACTAGCCTAATAAGTAAGCTGTCAGAGATAAAATATTATATGTATGCAAAGATCCCTGAAAGATCAATTTTAGCCGTTAAAATGATAAATAAGTCAGGGCATTTTACCCAAAGAATGTCATTGTTTTGTGGGTTTTTCCCCTTTCCTTTAGTGCGCTTTGGCTTTTTTGTGTATAAAAAATGAAGCTGTAAAGTCTCAAGCACATGCCAAACATAGGTATCCCCTCTCCTACAGAAAACACATTTTCCTAACTGCAAACTTTGTCTTATTTGTAGCCTACGTGGTCTTTCTGCACCTTTCTACATCAGAAAACCACGCCAAAATTTTTGGCTAACGAAACCTCAGTTGTTTTGTTAGTTATTAGCTCCTATAGGTCATCTTCATAGTGTGATAATGTGTAACCGTGCCATGTTATTGCTGACCAATCAGAGCAGAGGAAGATTTAAAGAGATTAGAACTAAAACAGAGTCTTTTAGATGAGAACGTGCACCAGTGTAATATGTCAGGGGAAAAAATGGTTTTGAACATTATAGCAAATTAATCTGTTTTAATGGACCTGAGTGTGAGCATTTTATGTTAACCTTAAATTGCAGCTTTATTAAACTTTAGTTAGTGCACCCGAGAGCTTCAGTCCTCATATTCAAGTGTTTATTGAAGAATGGGTTTCATATAATTTCAGCATTTATACTCTGCATAAAATGCCATTTACCACTTACCTTTTTTGGCATCTTAGGTTTCAGTATTATATGTCTATTGGTGTGAACTTCTTTCGTGATAACAGTTAAGCTTCAGATGAGATCACTTCACTCTTATTGTCCCTTTATTCTGGCAGCTTGTGTTTTTGTGGGTGGAGTTTTGGCACAGGGCTTCTTTAATGCCAGCAGGGGTGGAGGGAGGATGGGGTACACAGCGGGCATTCAGCAGGTGCTGACGGCGGTATTCAGGGACGTTGGAGGGGTCAGTGTCTCCCTAGCTTTGTCCTAGCGGTAATGGCGAAACGTATTCACATTTATGCATTTGAACACACACACAGTCACACGCAAATGCCTCCAAGATTTGCCCGACTCTCTATTTAAACTGACACAAGTCTCATGGTTTCCCTGGGCGACCCTCGTATACCCCACCCCCTTCTTTTTTTTCCTTCTGCGCTTTGTTGAAAAGAGCCAATCGTGCGTTGGCTGGTAACTAGGCACCCTATTTATCAGTAACCAGCACCAACAATAACTGTAACCCGACACCTCCTTTGAGAGAAAGAGACGGAGGAAAGCAGAAAGAGTTGGAACAAGACAACGAAAGAAAAGTATGCAAAGAGATAAAAACGGAAGAAAAAATTTCCAGAAAAAAAATCTGTTGATGATTATGTTATGTTATGTCTTTAGCATTATCTTATGTCTTTGAATATATTTAAAATGTTATGGGTACTCTTCTAAAATACTTTACTAGTTCAAATCTTAAAATTTTTACTCAAATACCATCCCTAATAAAACTGAATAACACATACAGATTTGCAGGATGACAGATGGGATAAGAGAGGGAAGGCAGCAACTAACGAAAGAAGCAGAGAGAAAGACGGGATCTAGTGTCAGTGTAACGGATACGTGGGTCCTATTAGGCCATTCATGGCTGGGTAGCTCTTAAGAGAGCGGTGCGAGCCGACCTGTTGGGAGGCTTTTGATCAGCGTGCACCTCCCACCAAACCAACTATTTGTCCGCTGTCAGCTTATCAAATTGGGATCACTGATAGAGAGTGCATGAGAGGAAGAGCAGCATGTGCATTTAAATACGTGTGTGCGCTGTTGGGAATTAGATAAATGCTAATCTGATTTAATTTTTTTGCATTTATATATGTGTATAATCATATTTGTTTGCACTGGCTGCTTGAAATGTGACAGCACATGTTTGTGTGTGAGGAGATTGTGTGGGCAGAGCAAGAGCTCTGGTTTGGGCGTGTGTGTGTGTGTGTGTCTGCATGCACACACACACATTCCTGGTCATAGCTGAGTGATCCCTTCCACTGAAACAGAGAAAGGCCCATTTGACTCTTCACCTTTTCTGTGATCTGTTGAATGGGGACTTTGGAAAGATCTTATACTGCTAATACTAATCAGCCGCCACACACAGACTGACAGGACTTTCGCCATGGTGATACATCAGTGGCTACTAGCTATCCCTGTCCATGAAGACCATTACTGCATGTGTCTGCGCCTGTGAGCGTGCATCCCATGTCCTACTTTACATATGAAAGGTAGGAAACTTTAATATAGACAAGCTTAAACCAAAACTATCATATCAAAGGATAGAATTTTAGAATTGCCTGATAACAGGCTCAAAAGAATATTGCAGGAGATCATTAGAACTCACTGCAAAACATAATGAAATGAAATCAAAGGAAATGTATCCATGGTTCTTGTGCTAATAGCCTGGCAAAATTCCAACAATTCATATCTTTAATTTGATGTATTGCATCAAGTCAAATAAAAAAAGTAAATTTTTTGTTTTATTTATTTCTGTTCTGTTTTATAGAGATCAAGTTCGGTTAAAAAAGGAATATTATTCCATCTGCAGTAATTCATATTTGGTGGCGTGGTTCTGTTCTGGGACCTCCCCGACTTTCCATGTGCGTATATGGAGAGGAAAAAAGAAAGGACAGCAACATTATCCCATAAATAACATGGCAGTTATCAAGTCAGAAACAGCGTGATTAGCATGAAATGGTAGAGGGTTGCAAAGTGGCTTGCAGCAACTGTATGTAGGCTGAAGCAGTTTAAACGTCTGTTTCCATGTGAAATTTTCCAGTAGAGTTGGCTGACATTGACTTTGCAGGAAGAACTGAAGAACTCAGGCCTGTTAGAGTTGTGGTGACGACGTCCTGCATCATAAGTACAACAACCTAAATTGGATGACTTGCAAGACGTCACGCTGCACATAGCTGTGGCTTAGGCTTTTCTTTATATTCTCTACTTTCACAAAGAAATGCTACATTCATTGTTCATGGGCATTTTCATTTGAGGAAACTGGACTTTATATAATATGAAATATGACTAACAGGTTGAAGATGAAAACAAGATAAAAAGTAATTTTATGTAAAAACTCAGTTACTATTATCATCGCTTCTTGAGTTTGCAGCTCAATCTAGCACACCGAAACTGTCTGAACATTCATGCTCACTGGTAAACATTGTGTCACTCTGTTGCCGTTTCACTTGGTAATTGGTTGGACACCTGTTAAAAACATGTTATTTTGTATTGTAACCCAACCCTGTTGCATTGCTCTCTTTTGAATAAGGAACCGTTTTATGTAAATTAAAACTGGACGTTATTTTCGAGCGGATTCTTTTCACCTTCTAGTCATGACAGGCCACAATTATGCTCACTGTAAGTGTTATACGATGTTAAGATCCACCCAACAGAGTTTGGACTTATATCAGAGCTTTTAAATCGATGTGTTCTTTGCCTCGGTTGATATAAGCTGTTTCGCCATACATCTCAGCACTTGATCTGAGTAGTATTTGAAGTGTTTGAAGTTATTATTTTCTTCATTTAATTTATTAAAACATGTACCACAAAGTTATTGTACAGTTGATAAGTTAGCACTCAGATCTATCTGTGAAACCAGTTGAAGGTCTCCTGAGGAAACCGTGTGACAGTTAACCTTTGGATTAGAAGAGACTGAATGAATAATAGAAAATAACAGGCAATTTGTAATAAAGTCATCAATTAACTTGTCTCTTAGAGTAAGACAGAGAACCAGTTCCCAGATCATTTCTCTGTCTTGTTAATTTACCTTCAGAATGGGGTAAAACTGCCCAGACTTTTGCCTTAGGGGATTGTTCTCTCCTTTTTTCTTTTATTTGCTCTTGTATCATCTTGTGAAAACATAGCCAGACTGTGCTTGGAAGCTGTGACCTTTGAACCTGTAATAAGCTGAAATGGAGGGCTTTAAGTTGATTAGCTGACTCAGGAGAGCGACGACTTGGGAAGACAGATCGAGAGCAGAGACAACTAAAATACCAAAGTCCCAGAGTGCTCAGCTAAGTGGATTTAAAGGGCTTTAAAATCAATTATAAAAGCAGTGCTGCACTGAGAGAGATTTGATAGCACTTTCAATTGCCTGCACATTTGTAGTGCTAATGTTGGGTGATAGCTCACTCTCGAGCTTGGGCTTCCTCCAGTCGTAATGTTGTGCAACACAACTGGTGTTTGGCTTTCTTAAATGTCATTATTGACTTTGTGTGATCCAGGCAAGGGTAAGTGCCACATGACATCTACCTAATTTTGAAGAGAGAGAATTTATGTCTCATTGATTTACACTGGGTGGTGGATGAGTAAATTTGTTTTCCCAAAATGTTCCCTCCTCTTTTTCACTTCCCATCCTCCCATCTCGAGGGTGTTCTCAATCTAACACCAGAATGTGATGTCAGTCGCTACCAGGTAATGATTGTATCATCAAGAATCTTGTCACAACAACAAACCGGATGCCTTTTCTTCCCTCAATTTCTGATTTCAATTTCATGTCCAAATCTGCACTCCTGGCCTGTGATTAATTACCATTTTATGGCAGTTGTCTACAAGGCGATGAGCTAACAAGTATAATACCAGTCAACCCTCAGGCACAAAATCAAGCCAGGCGTTCATTTGGGCTCATTTTCATTGTCTAGCCTCCCTATCCGGGCTTGTTTAGCATTGTCTGGGAAGGAACAGGGCTTCTATTCTTTTCACCCCTTCTCTCCCAGGGATCCTAAATGGGACATAGATATTCTAGCCGGGTGGGTTCTTGGCCTGGCACTCGATGCCCCTGAGTGCTCTGCTTAAGTACTGCCACTAAGGGCACTTGTGGAGAGCTTGTGAAAGTCCATTCTGATTAAAGGTGAAGGTGGAGGAGTAGTTGATACAGCAGTGGGAGCTTTTGAACTCCCTTGTGTGGCAAGTCAAAGGTTTTATACAGGGGGAGTTTCCCCCCATAGTACACCCTTACAGATATGTGGGTAGGACCAAGAAGAAGAGTATATAAAATTTAATCCAACATTGTTCACCACGGTTTTTATGACTTAATGCTAAGATCAGAAAACATCTGTTATAATAGCGTTTTATGTCACTGTTCCACATAGCTACACTGATAGCGTGGTTCCTCTTGCTTCACTGTGTTCAGAGTTGTGCACCAAAGAGGTGTTGGAAAAAAACTCAACAGGACAGATCCAACTGGCACGAAAGATCTGAAAAAAATTTCTAATTTCTTTGTGTTGAGACGTCGCTAGGCTTCTCAGATGCAGCATCGGGTATCACTCATATGACACACTATATGGGATAAAACTATGAACTTTCGGGTACGATGCCCATTTTTGTTCCTAACTTTGTCTGCGTCTCTGACACAACAACAAAAACAAGAGTATCTGACACCCTGGGATGAAAATAAGTTGGTCTACAACAGGTGTTTCTTCAAGTGTTACTCCACTCCACTTTATAATGTACCCAAACCAGCATTTCACAGTTTTTGAAAAAAGTTTTTTAATATATTATAAAACCAATTTTGGAAATATTTTATTTTCAGGAGAGAAAAAAAAGGTGGTTTTACTGAATGTGGACATGACATGGGGCTATGTGGCTACTTTTGTTATGCATTTTTTTTAAATTGTTCTTTTGATACTAAATCATGTGTACAGATGGTTCAAGTAAGGTTGTCATGAGACATAGAATTTCAAACTTGAAACTGATACCCAGGAAATTATGCAAAATTAAAAGGCACATCTTTTAAAATAAAGATTCAAACAATAAAGCTACAGATCTGTTTACTTCCTGCGGTTCTGGTGTCTTGGCACCACATTTCAGTGCTGATCTGATTGGTTCGGTAAGGTCTGCTGCCACTGTTTCTGTCTAGTTGCTGCTTTCTTGGCTTCAATCAAGGATTTAAAGAAAGTCGCACTTGAAAAATAATTGTGTTCTGTTAAATTAATACTGTGTAAAAACAGGCTGTACTGATAACGTTTTCTTCCTTAGCTGCAGCATTAACATTATCATTTTAATGCTTTAATGCTAATCCAATAATAATTTGTAGCATCAGTAGTATTAAAGTGAATATTTTTTTGACAACCCTACTCAGTACGTATCAACAGTAGTCGAGAACAAGAAGTACCGGTTTTGGTTTTGAAAAGTACAGTTAGTTAGTTAAGTTAGTCTACACTGGCATTATATGTGTTATAGCATAATGCTATATAATGAGTTAGGCTATAACAGATATCTTCCCTATCTGGAAGATATCTGCTGACAAATATCTTAACAGTGGGACAGGTCAAAAAAGAGATAAAAATGAAGTGGACAGAGGAACCTTCATGGTTTATTTCTCATCTAAGAGTAACTTTTGGATAGTCATCAAAAAAACAAAGGAAACACGTTGTCACTGTGACCAAAAGAGAACTACCACTGAACTGGTGGGCAGCTTAAAGCAAGCGGGCTCTCTAATGTGAGCTGTACATTTGTGCCGTGGGACCCAAAAGTTCATTCTCTCTGACATCCCACCTGTTTGCCTTCTGTTTGATTTGTTCTCTCACTGATCCTGGTTCAGTCAGTGTGTCTGCGTGTAATCCCACCTGTTCTCCGGCTGTGGCCAGGATGTTATCTTTCTGACAGCCTGAGCGCTCAACCGTCCACCCAACACCCATACCTCACAAACGCCCCTTCCCTACTCCACCACTCAGTGCAGGGGTGAATGGAGTCTTTTGTATACTTTTTTAGGGGGTTTCTGATAACTTGAAGAAACGATATAAATTAAAGGAAAGGGAATCGTACTAATACGATGGAATACTAATGGTCACTACAGTCAGAGAAGGATGGAAGGTGCTTTGTGTAACACCCTGAGAGCTACAAGATAACCCCGTCCCTGCAGTTAATCAGCTTCCCTTTCAACTACTGCATGTGAAACAACATGTGGTATAATACTGCCTTCCTCCCTATCTCTCACTGTCTCCGTGTCCAGAGATTCTCTCCTCTTTCCCTCCCTTTTCCCCCCTGTCCGTATGATTGCAGGGCCGCTCTCCTGTCAGCTTTATCGCCACGTGTCAGTGTGAGGGTTCAAAACTTAGCCTCACTCTCTCTGCAACACTTTGATCAAATAGGCATACCTGAGAAAAAATATGGCAGGAGATGAGAGGGGCTTTCGCTGAGTGCTTCCAGATATGAGAGAAAACACTCAAACTCATGAGCAGGCGAGTGGCTGCAGAGTGAAGCTCCATAGCGCTGAAGGGGAGAGCTGTGATAGCGAGGTATGCTTGGCTGCAGTTGAACTTTTTGTGCTCTTCCTCCAGAAATCACTTTGTCAGAGTGCAAGAATTTAACCTCTTGCATGAAGTTAGGGTTAGGTTGTTTTGAGATGTCAGGGAGGGGGGAAAAGGCACTGTTCTAATGTGACCTAACAGACTTTTCTTAGAACCAGTAAATTATTATTTCTTTCTGTATCTGTTAACCTGCTGCCTGTGACATTCCTGCAGTTAACCCCTGGTTAACCCATGTTTGCATTTAAAATGACCACTTTGTCATAGTTAAACATTTAACTGTAAATCATGCTTTGTTATGGGATGCATAATAAAGGTCGGGGGATACAGCATATTTTCTTTAGCTTAATTGTATCAATGCATGGACACCAAATTTTACTAAATAAAAGCTATCTTGTAAATACTCTGAGACTACTATGAACTCGAGGGCTCATTTCATGTACCATCTTCCTGAAATAACGTTAGCCAAGCAAACTTACATTAAATCAGCTCAACCAAAAAACACTAGAGACACTTAGCTTGACAAAGCTGCTTCCTAATACAGAGCAAGCTGATGGATCAGTCACGCGAGTAAAAATAGGACAACGACCTCATTGCTGCGATGGATTACAGCTTGTGCACATTCATGACCACGTTCGATCGCAAAGTGTTTGCACAGGTCACTTGACAGGAGGCAACCTTTCTGCTAACAGTTGCAGTCTGATCTGGACTAACTGCAATTGCTCTTAGAGAGACTGTTGAAAGTTTGCAAATAATTGCTATCCAATTTACAAATGCAGACATTTGCAGACCAACATGTTGCCATTGGGACTCGACTCTGGATATGTTCCTATAGAGCTCGAAGGTTGCTGAGCTCAAATGTGATAGTAAAATGTGTTTTTTTTTTTTTTTTTATGTAGACAGCAACAGCGATTTTGATTTTCAACAATTTGCACACTTAGTCCAGCTGAGTTCAGTTCTAGTTTTAGGTGGTACTTTGCTGCATAGGCATTTCTCATTCATTTCCTGCCCTCACAAATGTCCTTTTTCCGCTCATCTTTTTTTTCCTGCTATGCTGGCTTTAAGTCTTTTGATTGATGACCCATTGATTGAGCTAACCTAAGTTACTCTTTGCAGTGTGCTTTCCCTCCACATTCAGCATACAGGATGTCTGTACGTGTGTTTGCAGGCTGCTGATATGTGATCCAATGTTGGCGCCGGTTGCCGTGAGAGAGAAGAAGAGAGGAAACGAGAGGAGACTTGACATCTTGCTGGACAGACGAACAGAACAGTTGTAGATTATTGTCGAGGGGAAGGCTTCCTTTGAGGAAAGCTAAAACGTTTTAATGAAGCACATAAAGAGGGCAGAGCGGACTAGCAAAAAGATGAGAAAGATCAGTTCAGAGCACCTGAAAGTTATTGTTCTGGGCAGCGATTCCTATTGGTGGGCTGGAAAAAGAAGGGAAAAGAAAACGGAAAAGAGAAAAAGAGAGGGTGGAACGTTGCCAGCTTGCCTTATTCAAAGAGTCTCTGTGTTAGATCACCTCTGAAGTCAAGCTTGGCGTTTGTTTTCCCCTCCTGATAGGCTGAAGGTGTTCAGGTGTGTCCAAGAAGGAGGGGCTGTTGTTTGAATTTCAGCCCAGTGATTGGCTGCAAGCCAGTAAAGGTTACAGGCTTTGTATTGGTTCAAAAAATTTGAAACTTTTTCTTCTACACCAGAGGCAGAAGAGAAAAAAAAGAGAAAACTGAAGGGAAAAATTAGCTTAAAGAACAACCTATAAAACTAACTGTGCTGGAACCTTACAGGTTTCCGTCTTTTCTAATAGGGCACGTCCCCTGTGGTTGTGACATTTTAAGCTCTCAATTGCCATTCTCTTTAGTCATAAATAAATATAAATGCCAGCAGGATGGATTTATCTTCAGAGGGGAAGCTAAAATGAAAAGATGTATAAAATAGCGTTCTAATGTTAGAGAGGAAAGCGTGTGTTAGCATCTACCTTTCAGTGGGGGCTGATGGGGGGAAATGTGTGTGTGTGTTTCTCTCTGGTGGGCTTGTCACCTCTCTGAAAGCTGCCACAGATACAAATGTCTTGTTTGTTTTCTGTCGTTTTACTGCCCGCCCTCCCCTGACTAAACACCGGCGCTGGCTTTTACACTGTTCAGACAGTTGCCACCAGAGTTGAAAGGGACTACAGCGTGACCTCATGAGCACAGGTTCAAACTGTAAGGCTTAATAGTGCTACCTACTAGTGGTTGATGTAAATCAAAGTGAAGCTGAACTGCAGCGTAAGCACGTTTCTACTTTTCAACAACCACAGACGTTTGCATTTATGCGAGCATCTTGTTTGTTTTTGCACACATTGTGACCGTCACGGTGACAGCTGGCCACAATGTGTGTCAGCTCTCTGGGTTTGACACGACAGCGCCAACCACAAACACAGAGTGCGTGAGTTAGCGGGAACAATTCAGTACAATTCAATTTTATTTTTATAGCACCAAATCACAACAAACAGTCGAGCCGCTTTATTGCAATATTACTGAGCTGGATCCTGCTGGAGGTTTCTTCCTAATAAAAGGGAGTTTTTCCTTCCCACTGTCGCCGAGTGCCAGTTCATAGGGGATCATCTGATTGTTGGGGTCTTCTCCAGGAGATAGACAGCCTTTCTACTTTTAAGCAAAATGTGGTCAGGGAAGCACACTGACTGTTGATCGACACAAGGTTTTTATGTGTATACATCCATGTGTGTGTGTTTGTTTGTGTGTGTGTGGTCAGTTGTCACCGGTGTGGCTTGCCTCACAGTTCTTTATCAGGTCTTATCACCTCTGCAGACCTCACCACCTGCAAAGCATGTGTGGCCCATTGATGAGTCTCCTTTTCTGTTGTTTATCTCTAATCTGTGTTTTTCATATTTATTGACGCTGTAAGACTGTAAAGGTGCAATAAGTGAGTCATAATGTAGCCTGAACGTGCTGCCTATCATTACTGAACTTAGCCAGTCAATCAAGCAGTGCAGAATATTGCCAGCTAATTAAGATAAGGGAACGTGTATACAATAAACTGTTTCCATCCAAAGTGGCCAGCAGCACGGCTTGCATGCTGCTAGCTTGTTTTTAATCAGAGGGTTGTCTATTAAAACATTGCAGACCTGTTGGCACCTATGTGTGACTGTGGTGTGTCTGTCTGTGTGTGTGTGGCATACTTACGCAGAATGTGTTTTTTTCCATGCCGTCGGCTGCCTGTGACACACCCTTCCCACAGTCCAGCCCATCCTCTGCATGTGTGTGATCCCATGTTAGCAGCTGGTGGGCTCTATAAATAGCCTGGCCTGAGATGTCTCTGGAAAACCAAAGGAAACAAACACCTTGTGAAACCTTTAAAAATGTAAATACTTGTTCTTGCATTATTTCTTGGCCAAAAGGTCATAATGAACGCAGAATTGTCACACTGTGTCGATTACGATTGGCTATCCGTCAGTGCATGGCCAATGTGAGATTTGCTGCTCACACGGTCTAAGAAGCTAACAATTTGTAAAGATCTACCTGTTTTACCTTAAGGGAAAACAATAAAATATTGTGTCTACACCTATTATGTATGCTTAGGCAGTTATTTGATGATGCCGTTAGGCCTCTCTGGTATAATGTCTTCACTTGGCACTGGAAGTGTACAAAATCATCAAGCAATCAAAGTCGAAAATCAGTTCCTAAAAGATAACTTCATATATTCTCTATATTTTATTGCATCTGTGCAGGATATGTGTATTCAAGCATACCAGGTGATGGATTTCTTGCAGCAAGTGAGATAACATTGTCCTCCCAGAGACACACTGAGAGGCAGGTGCGGAAAACTTTAGAGAAATAAACACACTGGCTAGCAGCTACTCTAGCAGCTAGCCTGTTAGTGCTGTGCTGAATGAGCATTTCCATTCCAGCACATTACAGCAGTGTGATAAAGAGCAGCTGCTGTGTAATTTCACTGCCCTGCAGAGTGACGTTAATGTGTGTCTACACTTGTGTGTTTGTTTTGTTTTATCCGTGCCGCCGATGATTCCCTTACAATCCCTGGAGCCCCAACGTAGCAGTTTCTCGGTTGCTTTGAAGTAGCCGATCCCCATGTTGCTTCCCATTGTGAGTTATTCGTCTGTGTGCGGTTGGAAATGACCTCCAGTCTGGTTAGCAGGCATCCAGAACTCGCTTGTCCGCACCCTGCTCTGACTGACATCTGTGCATCTTCATGTGTGCGAGAAGAGTTTAAGTGCCTGAGAAGTGATCTCATGCAAGCCTGAGAGTGATAGGGCACCTGTGGTCGGACCTCACCGTGAACCCGAAAACACATATGACACACTCATGTGCTCAGTATGGACTAGCAAAGCTGTGCAATGCGACCCATCTCCCTTCGTAGCTTCAACAGTATTATCCCCCACCAGCAAATTTCATCTGGCCCCACCACCTGTTGCCTGCTGTATTTCACTCAGGCCAAGAGCCTTCTGTTTCCCTTCATAAGCAACAGAGCTCTGCAAGAAGTAGGCATGACCCTGGGGGCGGCAATCCTAGACTAATCTAATTACTCCGAGTCAAGGCTTGAATAAGATTGATTCTACACCAACTTGAAATTTCTTAACTCAATCTAGCAGCAAAAGTGTTACACAGTAAACAAGTCAAGCTGTCAAGCAGTAGTGCAGATTTGGGATTGGGTCCAGACAATGTGGCTTAAAGGTACTCCATGTAGCTGAGACATACTTAATAGTGGCTCCCAGGCACAATAACCTGAGAAATTATAAATTATTCATTTTGCTTTTGAAAAAAGTTTTGTGAACTTCTCATTTAAGAACTATTAAAAGTTCCTGAAGGGCAGAGTTTTTAGCTGCGCATTAATAAGCTGGCTAACTATTGCTAATAAAATTAGCCATGGATGACTGTCATTTTATCTGATGAAAAAAAAATACAATGCCTGTTTTCATCCCGCCCCACGGTTTATAAACTTGTACCAGAATGTAAGTGGAATGTAAATCTGCTGTTTACTCTTTGAGAAACATTACGAATTCATATGATGATGGCTAATTAGCAAGCTAACTATTGCAAAAAAGGCTTGATAGCAATGTTCCCTCTAATTTTTCACGTGTCTGAGCGAACGCACAAACTCCCTGAGCGGTCCCTTGGACCACTGTGAGCAACAGCAGACGTGTGCACTGTGGTCACGCCAGCGTTGAATCCATCCAAGTTACATGGTTTATTAAAATAATCAAATCACAGCATTTACATTTATGTTAGACTACTTTAAATTAAGTACTTTAGCCCACTTACAATGAAAATCAAAAAAAAAATCTTGTTCATGCCCTGTGTAGTATGTTAGCACTATTGGAAGTAATAAATAAATAAGATAAATAAAGAAAATAAATACCCGATTTTGTCCTCCGCTGTCCAAAATCAGAGTAATTCAATTTTTAAAATTAAATAAATACATTTTCAAAGAATCTCTTGGAATTTTTTATTTTCAAATACAAGTTGTTAGATGAGTTTTTGGACTTCCTGAAGATAGTCTGAGATAAACACAGACTGGAATTGGCAGAGATAACAGACGTGATTCCTCCTGACTTTTCTTGACATGAAGGGTGAAGAGACAGGAGAGAAATGAGAGAAGAGATGTGAAGTTATTCAGGAGGTGAAATTATTTCTGTGTTAAAGTCTACATACAATGACATGTAAAGGAGTTTTTCTTTTCTAATGTAACCAAGTGCTTGCTCCTAGTGTGCCGTCTAATTTTTGAGGTTTTCTCTCAGTAATTGTCGGGTCCTTACCTTATAATATAAAGCACTTTGTGGTGACTGATGTTAAGATTTGGTACTATATTAAAAAAATGAATTGAATGTTTTGGCTTACAACTTTTGTTCTGACCTTCTGTTTTGATAATAGGTTTTGGTATTGTGTCTCATGTTTGTGAGCCAAGATCAGTGTGAGCCTTAAGTTTAACCATGTAAACTGTGGTTGGGTTCCTTTTGCAGTTGTCTGTAAATTTGCTTGTATGAGTTCACTTCATTGCTTGTTATATCCGAGGGCTCTTTATTCCAAAAAGGTACATTTTTTTTCTCTGAACATTTTACCTTGTTAGACTTTTACTGTAATCTGGAGCTTTCCGTAAGTAAAGGCAAAATATCTTCCTCCTCTTTTTTTCCAGATGGTATCCATCGTGTTGTTGCCCTCTGCACACTGCGGGTCACTATCATCACTGATGACATGCTGACAAACAGCATCACGGTTCGTCTGGAGAACATGTCCCAGGAGCGTTTTCTATCTCCCCTGCTCAGCCTCTTTCTTGAGGGAGTGGCGGATGTACTCTCCACCAAGCGGGAAGCAGTGTTTGTGTTTAACATCCAAAACGACACCGACGTCCAAGGCTCTATCCTCAACGTAACCTTTTCGGCGCTGCAGCCCGGAGGGGCTCCTGGTAAAGGCATGTTCTTCCCATCTGAGGAGCTGCAGGAGCAGATCTACCTCCACAGGACTCGACTCAGGCTCATATCCACTCAAGAGGTAACGCACAGTCCTGAGGTCAAAAACATCAGAAGCATTAGTAGAAGAAATAAACGTAGCTAAAATTCCTTCTTCCATTCAGGTGTTGCCGTTTGATGATAACATCTGCCTACGGGAGCCCTGCGAGAACTATATGAAGTGTGTATCAGTGCTGAAGTTTGACAGCTCCCCTCCCTTCATCGCCTCTGACACGGTTCTGTTTCGACCTATCCACCCCATCAACGGGCTGCGCTGCCGCTGCCCGGTCGGTTTCACCGGAGAATACTGTGAGACCGAGATCGACCTCTGCTATTCAGGGCCCTGCAAGAACAACGGGAGGTGTCGGAGCAGAGAGGGCGGTTATACCTGCGAGTGCCTGGAGGACTTCACAGGTGAGTTAAAAAGAAATAAACAAAGAAGAAGGTATTGAGTGATTCAAAGCTGTCAATCAGCTTGCCTTTTTTACCTAAACTATGTTGTGTATCCCCGATTACACATATACAACAATACCATATGAAAAGTCTATTATAAGCATGTGCAAGAGCTCATTTTGTTTGTGATAACAGTTTAAATAACCTGTGCAAAGCTGCTAAACCGCACAGACGGGTTGTAAAAGGTCTCACAGCCCTTTGTTGTAGCTTGAGGTTGACCCCAGTACAGAAAGGACATGCTTTGTAGTACCGCAGGTAAAGCCACCTGCTTCCACACATGCATACAGTACACGAAATGTATTGCTGGAAAGGGGTGTACACAATCCTCACTACACCAGTCAGACCAGCTTCATCTGAAATAACATTTCACCTGTTTTCCAAAACCAAAGTAGCTTTAATTTCTTTTGACGAGTAAAGAGTACTGGCAAGTAAACAAATTGCCTGTTAATCCTCATATATCAGTGAGTCACACACCAAGACTCAACAGATCAGTACAATTCAAAGCTGCTCCTATCAATATTTTTCTATTAACAATGGAAAAGTTATAATTAAAAAAGGAATGACTTGTAGGGACAAATCCAGAGAATTATAACTAATCTCTGTAATCCATCTTGGCACTGCAGAGCATCTCAGCGTGTTTATGCTCATCTTTATTTTGTTTTTCTAACCTGTAACTTTTTAACAGTTTTATGTATGTAGCGTATTTATTTACACATAAACTCCGTGCCATAAACACTGAATAACTTTACAAAGATCTAAATATAAGCTAAAATGCGCACATACAGTGAAATGTAAAAGAAATGTGAGACTAAAAGGTTTAAGTGTTCTTCTGAATTAAGACACAAGTGTAATTGACTTCAGGTCAGAGAGGGCAGCTTGTTCCAAAGAATAACACCGCAGTAACTGAAAGCACCATCAACACACTTGATGGCCTGAGAGGTTGCGCTGGATTATAGACACTGAGAAAGTCCACAGTGTACTGGGGGATCAGATCATTGAGTTTATGAACCAGTAGAAGGATTTTAAAGGTTATTCTGTATTGAACTGGGAGCCAGAGAAGTGACTTCAGCACTGGGGTAATATGGTCAAATTAGCATGTTCGTGTAAGGAGTCTGGCTCCTGCTTCATTCTGAATGAGTCTGAATGAGAAGTCATCCTACTAATGATCTGGGTAATCCTGCAAAAAGAGTGCTAGAGTAGTGTATCCTGCTGGATTGCATGAAGTCAGTTTCAGAAGAGAATTTCCTAACGTTTTATATTTCTTTGAAAGTGGTACAAAGCAGTTCTGGTGACATTATTAACATGGTTATCAAAGCTGAGATATAATAAAATAATACCATGGTTCTTGACTTACTCACTCAGAGAAAAGGAAGATAAACATGAATACATTTTCTGTCTCTGACTTTTTGAGCCTACGGCAATTCGTCTCTGTTCAGTTCTAAGAAGTCTTGAGACTTCCAGCAGTTGATGTCATCATTGAACCTTGTTAGTTTGTGAACAGAAATTAGATTATTAGAGGAAAATGACAAGTACAACTGTGTGTCATCTTTGTGTGAATGGTGGTAATGGGTATTGTTTATCATATTACAAAGCAGGAACATACAAAGGTTAAAGAATAAAGGACCAAGGACAGATCCTTGAGGAACCCCCGAATGAATTTTTGTTCCTCTAGATCAAAACCCATTAACTGAAACAGAAAAACTTCTACCCTTGAGGTATGATGGGAAAAACAACCAAGAAGACGACATGAAAAACTGAATCATGAAGTCTAAAAAGAATTGAGCATATCAAACAAACAGCAGCACATTTCCCACAAGAGGTCTAAAATAAAAGGAAAAACTACTTCAGGTAAACGTTAAGCTCTGTTTGCTAAAAACAAAGTAACCACTGCAGGATCTTAGCTTTGAGACGCATTTAGTTGTTTAGCACTACACTAGCAAAACACAGCAAGCTGCCTGCTAACTTCAAACATGGACGTAAACAGTGCAGAGCTAAATATTCCAAATACTGAGATTACAAGTGTTTTGCAAGTGTTAAAGTAACTCAGTACTCAGTTAGTCGATGAGCTATGGGAAAGTTTGGAACCTTTCATCATTCACATTCAAGCACTTTGCAAAATATTTCCGAATATCAGTGATCTTCCTCCCATACTTCCCCCTTGTACATCTGATACCTGACTGTCTCCACTCTTCTCTCCCTAATAGAGCCTAAACGGGCTCTGACAGCCTCCTGCTTCCCACCCCTCTGTGTCTCCCGACGCTCTGCCTCCCCTCTCTTTCTCATCCTCCATCTTATCTCAAGTAATTACCTGATTATATCTGACTTTGTCACTCATACTGCTTCTCGCCTTCTCCTCCTTGTGCCCACGTCCATCTTCTCCACCCACCCATCATATTTCCTTTACCTACATCTCGGTGTCCCCTCTTTGAAGGTCACAGTTCAACTCCTGATACTCAAGGGCCATCAGGGACTATTATGGGGCTGATGACAAGGGGAAGGCCTGTTTTGTCCTCTTCAGGTTTCCTGCATTACAGGGAAACAGATCCTTATAATTCCCCCTAGGAAAAAAGGATTATGCTGAGGAGAGAAGGGCCATTACCTGGTTCCAAGCTGTGCAGTTTTGGGGGTCTGTGTGTGCCCTGGAAGAGTAGAGCTTGTCTAGACATCAGATTGACACAAAACGCAGAATGGGACGCGGTGGCACCTATCACAAATATTATTACAGTCGGAAAGAGGCCTGCTGGCGTATTTACGTAGGAATTTTAAATTAGCAGAGCCAGGAAGCTGGGGCCAGTTGGCTGATTTTGGAAAAGCTAAAACCACATGGTCATTTAGAGGAATTTTCCCTTCCCGGACCTGTTGCGAAATTAAATTAGATAATGTAATATATCATGTATTTGATACCACCATGCAGCTTCAGTTAAGCAGTTAGCATGTGAAGGAGAAGTGTATGAGGGTAGCGATAACCTCATGACCAATGGGTAGTCAAGTAAGTTTGACCAGGCCTTAAGCAGCTCTGAACAGGAAGCCAAGCAAAGCAGCCACAGATGGATGAAAAGGGTTGAGGCTACAGGTTTAACATGTTCGCTGATACTGCTAGCCAAGAAGTAAAACAATAAAGATGTAAAAAAGGCAAGATTAATCCACTCCATAACATGCCCCGTACCCCAAAAACCACAGCGTATTTATGATGTAAGATGGGGAATTATTGTTTGCTTTTCTGCATAATTAACATGAAATCACACACTGCTAATAAAGTACTTAAATTTAGTAAATTTAGTATAGTTATTTTTTTGTTTCCTGTAAAAACCAAAGGTAGTTTCTAGTGTACCTACCTTTAAGTAGCCTTAAGTGTGCCTACCTTTGCTAAATAAATAAATTATATCAAAATTCTGTTTAATTGCAGGGGTATTATGCCTTTAGTTGCGGGCATATCAGAAAATGTTGCCAAAGTGACTTAACCTAAGGTTTATTATCAGGATGGTAAAAACAAACAGGAATGCACTCATCCAAAAGTGGATTTCTTTTGTTCCCAACCTTGAATCACTCTAAGAGGTATTTAACTGATCAGCTGTTATCTGATCGTTGTTCGGTTTACAAGTTTAAAAGTGCAGTTAAATATAAGTTTAGCCCATGCACTGAGCTTAGTGAAGGAAAGCCAGCAGTCTTATCCCTGTCAGCTTGCTTTCTTTTTGCAGTCTTTGTCCCTCCACCGTGACTCTTTTTCCAAACTCTCTCTTCTCTCCAAACATGGCCAAATTACCTTCTGGCTAAGAAGTGTGCTTCTCAGAAAAGACCAGTAAACAAGGTTTTGTCAGTGTTATTAACTGTTTGGAGGGAGGCGTGCCTTTCTTGAACTGATGTTTTTGGAGGGACTTTAACAACAGAAAGTTAATGCCATGTTTAACGTGTGCATGTTAGTTGAATAAATGTGCTTTGCTGATAATCAAAGGCATCTTGTTTAAACAACTGGATTCCTTAAGGCTGAGTGAGGTCTGTATTTCAGTCAACTGTGGAAGGTACGCTTCGCATAAAAGATAACATAATGATAACAAATTGATGAGACAATCAGATGACATTTATTATCATTGCTACATTGCATTTGGGGGTGGGGGTGGACCAAGCACCAGCAAGAATGGGAAATTTAAAAAAAAAATCTCATGCAAGCTTTAGTTCAAAATTTTTCATTTTGCATCTGTTGCTGACACAAGAGCTTTCATAATATACTGTTTAATTTTTAGTTATGCATTTCATAGTAATGCACTGAGGAAGTCAACAATTTGCATCCATGATATCATTAAAATGTCAACATAGTGTTGGGGCCAGTGCCATCCCAGAACCCCCATTAGCTCCGCCCCTGGTAGTGCTGCAGCTGAGAAACACAGGCCATATCAATTAACAGCAAAATGTTTCTCACAGTAAAAAAAAGATGCAGAACAGCTCTGTGTAACTTGGTCCCTCTTTTTCTTGCAGGCGAGCACTGTGAGATTAATGCATCATCAGACCGCTGTGTACCAGGTGTGTGCAAGAATGGTGGTACGTGCATCAACCGGCTTGCAGGTGGTTTCATGTGCGAGTGTCCACCCGGGGAGTATGAGAAGCCCTACTGTGAGATGACCACCCGCAGCTTTCCTGGACAGTCCTTCATCACCTTCAGAGGCCTGCGGCAAAGGTTCCACTTCACCGTCTCCTTCATGTAAGTTTGGTATCTTTTGTGTCTACCTCTTTGCTTACTAATCACCACTACAACTGTCAAGATTACTGTTCTTATATGGCACACATACAGTTTATTATGGGAGCATGGTTGCCAACTCTCACATCTGGCGTATAAAACACACTTTTACCTTCAGTCTCACGCTCTAGTGCTGCACAAAGAGATCTCATGATAAGAGGAAGCCTAAAAAGCCACACCTTTATGAAAAAACAAACAAACAAAGGGTTTGTCATGTGCGCAGAAACGTTTGTTTAACCAAAGTGAGTGTTTCACCTTTTAGCACCAAAAGTGGTCCAAAAATATCAGATCAGAGTGGGAGGGAAGGACATTTTCTTTGCTTAAGCTGGTGATTTATATATATATAATTTATATAATTTATATATATATATATATATATATATATATATATATATATATATATACATATATATATATATATATATACATACATATTAAAGGAGCTTGCTTCTTTGACATCTTTAAGAGTTCTAAACAAATGTCTGTCCTCCTCCAGAAAATCTTGTGTTCGCAAATGCGCGTTGCAACTTCTTATCTGGTGCGCGTTTTTTTATTTTGACAGCGCATGCGCAGCTGCGGACCACTTATGTGCACCCCTGGATATATAAAATGAATACATTCAATAGTCTTAGCCTCATGTTTTCCTCTTCTGACACTCACAGTAAAATGCTACAGTACACATTATTTAACATCCCACAATTAAACTCCCCTTCCATCTATCACTACATGGCCAATTTAACTTCAGTATTTACACTGAAACAACTTCAAAATACAACAGCAATAAATGCTGTCAGTATAAAAAGGGAATTAATAAATATTCCACTGTAGTAGATTCACAAAAATAGTAATTATTCAGAGATGCCCTTCTTAGCAGTTCTTGGTAAATGTAGGATGCCACAGACAGCAACCCCAGTGTATACCTGCAGTTCAGCAAGTTCATGCCTTTGCCTTTAATTTCTCCTTTACTTAGTAAGTGGTAGTTTCCACTCTTAAACAGCAGTAGTAAAATGATGGGATGATGAAGTTAAAACAAATGGGATCATATTGTGGGAATAAAAAAATAATCAAAAAATGACACCCTGTGTATAATGAAGTATTGAATCCCAATGCACGCAGTGTTTACCCCAAACAGCTCTGGCATTCATTAACAGGTAGCCTAATGTGTGGAAACACATTATTTTAATTAATATAAATGATCATTCCAATAAAAATAAAAACCCTAGTGATGATTTCACTAAAAAAGCAAAGAGAAAATTTTAGCAGCTTTAGCTTGATAGCTAAGCGCGTTAATGTTAGCAAAGTATCACAGTTTTACGCTTGCCTTACTTTTTGTTGCTTCCAGCTAACTCTGATCAGAGCAGCTGTAAAGCCAATAGATGCACAATGATTATATACACGATAAACTAATATGACTTCAGCTAAATCCCTGATAATAGCTAGTTACTTGGACACGCTAATGATTGCAGCTGAGAATAACTATGGAAAAAGACATTTTTCCGAATGGTTTCAGAATTTAGTGTCACTATTTAAAATTCAGCCACCTGTGAGCATTTGTGCGTGTCATAAGCAGCAATTTAAACACAGTGGAAGTCAGCAAACTAAAGTGTGCCAGCTGGGACGTGCTGAGACATGCATGCCCTTTTCCATTGTGTCTCACCTCCTTGAATACGTACATAGAGATGCACATTCAGGAACAACCAAGGTATAATTCACACAGTACATCTGAACATGAAGATTTATGATTTGTTTCTTTCACACTTTTTAAAACAAAGTGGAACCGCCAGAGGAAAAACAGGTGTACTGTAAATATTACAAAAGGAAGTGCTTTAACTCATTTTTACCAGTAATAGGTGAGATGATTTTGTAAATCTGTGGACAGAGTGACGGTGAGAAAGGTTGCCAGTGAGGTGAAAACAGGAAAGGCTGTGTGATTTGTTTCCTAGATTCCCTTATCAGTGTTTGGCTTCAGCCATCCTGACTTCCTGCCCTCCTGGGCTCACTAGCATCTGCCGGCTGACTCCACTGCCCTCACCTTACGCTCCAAACACACAGACAAACACACACACATCTGAACTTTGAACCCCGTAGAACACACACACAAGTAGGTGCTGCCTCATTTGCCAGGTCTTTTGTGTCGCTTTCACATGTAGACACAGTCATGCACCGTCTACTTCAGAAGCGCCGTTTCCTCTGTGCTTTACACATCCTTCCTTTCCTTTCCAAGTGACTTTTCCTCAAGAACGCCTCGGTTCTTTTCGTCATAAAACTTTCTGCAAGGTTCTCGACCTTTCAGTCTCGCACTGTTTGGGTTGGAGAGGCGTTAAAAAATGTGATGGGAAACACGAGCACACCGTAAAGAAAAACAGCTGTAATTCACGCACCCCTTTCTATGACACATATATGAAAGTTCCTTTTATCAAAGTTAATCATCTTTACAAAAAAAATTTTTTTTCAGGTTTGCTACCAGGGAAAGAAACGCCCTGCTCCTCTACAACGGCAGGTTCAACGAGAAACATGACTTCATCGCCCTGGAGATCATCGCTGAACAGATTCAGCTCACCTTCTCTGGAGGTTAGGCCCCGTAATGCGTGATCGTCTGCTTTTGTGTGTGCGACTGATGCGTATCAGTTCTCGGCTGCATTATAAGCAGATTAATATGGCGTAAGTGCGCGTTATCTAAAGTGACTTTTACAGAGACGTAGGTACATAATTCTTATCTATCTCCACTTTCTTTTGATAAGGGTGCGCTAGTGCATACACAAATTATCCAAATATAGTAGAGTCAAACATGATGCTTTAAAGGATAGGAGTGTTTTATTTTGAAAGGACTGATTAATGGTGACACCTAACTGGCCAAAAAACACCACCACAAAATCCATGATGGCTAAGGTCCATAAGCAGCACGACAGTGGCAACTTATTTGTTTTAAACGTTTTTGAAAGATCAATTCGTAAAAACATTAGCGCATTTAAACTCATTCAAGTGTGCTCACACACCCAGCATCATTGTTACAACTGGTAACTGTTGAATGCAGATCAAACACATGTTCTCCGAGCTGAGTCTACTTTCCCATGGTCGCGTACAGGGAGGAATCCAGTTCAGTATGACTATTTTGGGTGAAGCCTGTTCGGGAGAGAAGCCAAGTCCTTGTGCCCTGCTTCAAAACTGACATATATCTAAACGTTCGACGCATGAATCATCAAATTAAATGTTTTGAATTATGAGTCACGTTTAATGAGAGGAGTAGGAGGGAAGCTCTCAGGATTATTCGCAGTAATTTTCTTTCTGTGCTTTTCATTGGCGAAGTAGGACATCAGTTAATCGTGTTTGCTCCTTATCTTTCTATACAAAGACTCGCACACACACACTCAAGTCCTTAATGTTGCCGCGCTGTTTGCCGATTTCCCAGAGCAGGGCAAGTGTGCCCCGGCTGCTCCTGCCCTTGACAAACAGGGTAAACCCTCTGCAAATCTGGTGCCGTTGTGCACTACAGTCTCCACACTGAGAATCACTGATGCTGCAGACTAATGCGTGTTGATTTATGATCTGTGTGGTGTGCGTGCATGTCAAGATAAGACACAGTTAATGTTTATTAGTAACTTATCAATAGCCAGTGGTTTATGTTTTATAAATTGAAGTGATCCATGTATCGTGTTACAACGAGGTAAAACTTTTTAACCTTTAAAAGAAAGAGAGTACAGCCTTAGTATAAATAAAAGATCCTCAGGGGGGTTTCCTCCTTCCTTTTCTGCTAATGTTTGCAAGCAGCTCCGCTTTGCAAATTTTAGCAAGCAGTTTGACACTGATTGACAATTTGATTTGATTATTTTAAGCCCTTGTGTACAAATCGAGAAGTAGCATGCCCGTGTAGTCATGTGCACAAATCAAGTTGCAGAATTAACTAATAACAATTTGTTTCTCATGTAGGTGAGACAAAGACCACAGTGGCTCCCTACGTCCCGGGTGGAGTCAGTGACGGTCAGTGGCACTCAGTCCAGCTCCATTACTACAACAAGGTAAGAAATGCAAGCAGTCGGGTCGCTTCCGTGTTTTCTTCCCTCCTCTTCCAGAAAACTTTTTCCATTCTCACCGCTAAAACAAAGGATCCTGGCTCAAAGTTGGGAGAGAAGAGTTTGTGCTTGAATTTGATTTTTTTTTTCCTGTTTTGGTGTGCGATCCATAATACTGGGGTGATAGTGTGTTTAGCCAGGGTTGAGGGTTAGTGAGTTCAAGAATTGTGTTGTGGGAGTGAAGAGGATTTCTTTGATGTTGACCGCTGATTTGTGAGATTATCTAAAAGTGTAGTTAGGTTGTTCCCCTGTGTTTCAGTCCTAAATTCTGAATTATAGCCTGGCTTCAAGTGTTAAAGTTCACCATTGGGCCACTAAAGTGAATGTAGCATGTCTGTCTTAGTTAAGCGTGAATGACCTCCATATGCAGCCCAAGCATATTTCCATAATGCCGCAGTCTAGAGGTATTCCTAATCACCAACATCCGTGGGAATTATTAGTTTGTTTCACTCACAGCTCAAAGTGATTTCCTAAAATGTTCCCACGATGGTCCTGTTTTCTAAATGAGAAAAAACCCGACTTTGATTATTTCGCAGTGTAGCTTGAGTATCCTCTTCAGCTGCAATATTATATTAAAAGGGTTTACATTGCAGTCAGTTCCTGGTGTTACTTGACAAACTTCCACCCTGCAGGCGTTGTTCTTATAATATTAAGCCAGACGAGAAATAAGAGAACGCTCTATTTCTGAGGATGAACAAGCTTTTGTGTCGTGTTTGGTTGCTGTAAAATTGAACGTTTGATAACTGCATTTAACGTTTGCTGTCAAAACAGAGTACTCATCAACCCAGTGTATGAAAGTTGAAACAGCATTAAATGCACCATCTTCCCGATGCTAATGGATCCTGTCCTCATCAGCATGTGCCGCCTTTACTCTTTGGAAGCTAAGAGGTGTGCTCGTGCTATCCAAAAAATATTGTTCCATCTTTTTCATTCTTTACTTTCGTGATTTCCCTAAATGTACGTGAGGCCGCAAGCTGTAGCATCACTGACTCGGCGTCGTATTACTGCAGCACCTGGGTCTTGCGACCTGTTAAAGAGAGTACCCCGATTCTTGGCCTGACACTTGCCTACAATGCACAGCTTCTCACATTTCACAGGTTGCTCGCCTTTCTTGTGTCCACGAGCTATAGATCCCTGAGCATGTTTGGTTGCCTTGACAGGGACGTATTCATCAAAGCTGATGAATCGGGCTGCCGCACTTTATGTGTTAGCTTCTGGGTTACATCTGTACGTCTATTGTTTGAGGTTGTATGAGCTTTTTGTCAACTTCATGACAGAATAGTGATGCTGTAGAAACAATGGTTCAAACCAGCTTCGGTGCTGCTGCAAGGCTCATCGCTACTACAGGTATTATTTCTGGATACAGTCTGTTGACATGGAAGACTTCTTTGTTTTGTTTGTCCATGGGGTTGTCAGGTATTTGTAAGAACGCCACCCTGGAAACGAGAGATTAATTCCCATGTCTGAACAGATTTCCTGCTTTGTTCCCTTTCTGTGCAGTTTGCTTTTGTTTTTGTTTTTTTATTTAACTCTACTGATCCTATAGGCTTCCTTTTCGATTCCCCAGCATGCAGATACAAGTAGGCAGAACACGAACGCACGCATTTGTAGCCCCAGTATCACAAGCGTTATTTGTGTGTGTGAAGGAGGGGGGCGTGTGCGTTTCGCTTCTGTCAGTCTTGATACAGACCAGTGATTTTCAGAGCTGGCGACACATTCCGTTAAATTAGCCCAAGGCCGACTGCAGCGCTGACACCGGGTCAGCTTTTCCTCATGTGCTGAATGATCAGAAGTCAGATTGACTGATGGTAATATAATCCTCCAAGCACTGGCGGGGGGATTAGTGGAAATGAATATGGCAGAAAGCAGTAATGTTCTCACAATAGATTAGGCCTGTTGACATGTGTATGTAGGAACATGATGAAGCCTCACATAGGATCTCTCTGTCTTTGTCTCAAACACACGCAGTGTGTGAGTCAGTCTGCACCAACAGGTTGTGTTGTGGTTGTATTCCCGTATAAAAGCAAGGTTGCCGATGTCCTTTTGCAGTTAAAATGCCATCCTGCAGCAACTAGGTCACTGTTAATAGAGGGATTTTCTGTTTCATGATGTGTATCTGAGGTTTTGGTTGGACTCTGAATGAAGTAGATAATGTGAATTTCATTGTATGCAGATGACAACAGATTTAACACAGTCATCTTATCTCAAACAGATTGCATGCGATTGCCATCTCGACCCCATTCAGTCACAAACAGCAACTGACTGCAAGTAGTCATAGGATTGGTCGCCATCTTCAGGGCAACCAGTTAAAAGCAAACTTTTTTTTAAACCCAAAACTGACATTTCTCCTTGTATAGAAAGAAAACAAACAACACACGCAAAGTAAAGTCAAAGCTCCCTCAAGCCTGTAATAGCTTGTGATAATGGCTTGCTTTATTTTTAATCGCTGGCTTTAAACAAGTTAGCAGTTGTCCCAAGGAGGTGCAACTTAATCCAGGGTTGTTGGCCCCACATACAATCTAATTGTATTGTTTAACGGCACACACACACATGCACACACACCATGATTTATTGGGTCAAACGATGAGGCGAGTGAAGCTGTGTACGACTTTACGTTTGCCCCCTTTTTTTCAAGTGTCTGTAGCTGTCATCTGAAGAATTAGGGTGCCTCTAATAAAAACTGAAAGTCAAAGGTCAGGGGAGGGTTGGCATGACAACAGACATGGATTTGCAATTGCTGCGGTGATGAGAGTCGACTGGAAAGCTGGGCGTGTATGTGCATGCGGTTAAATCCGGGGGAGGGGGGCCGACAAATCGAGAGCGTGCGTGTTTCTGAATGTGTGCTAATGTGTGTACCCCTATTAGAGAATGCCACACAATACCAATGGAAGGATAAAGACATTGTTGAGATTCCATAGAGCAAAGACTCAAGGACAGCCGACTGTGTTAGCAACCTCAAACAGGATGCACAGACGCAAACACAGATAAAAAGTGTGTTGAAGTGATATTCCTGGAGCAGCTGGAGGTTTTCTCCTGGGTTTTGGTGTGTGTTAACTACAGGAAGTGATGCTTCTTGTTGCAGGAAATGATGCAATTTAGGACACTGGGCAGGATATGAGTTGTATCGTGATTGTGTGTCTGCTAGGCCACCTGCATGGAGGTTTTCACTCAACCTCGCAGCAACTACAACCTTAAAGTTAATTTCATGAACTCCACAGGTACCTCTTTAGTTACTATCAGAGTGTTAACAGTAAATATAAGTTTGTTACTTCCCACATATGCTGTACTCCAATAATCCTGTGGCTCTATTTCATGTATTATTATTATTGATATGTTGTTGGTTAGTACATTTACACAAGTGAACCATGGAAATGATTAATAAGTTGGAATTTACAGCAACAATCTTAGTAACATTTTATATCATATTTAAAGCCAAACTATGTAAAAATAACCTATAATTAACCTTCATGTAGCCCATCCTCATGGTCCTAAATCCAGGTCTGCAGACATGATGTGCCCGTGTGTTTGCAGTATTTTTATTATAGTGTTTTTCCCACATGATGTTAGACATGCTCATAGTATCGTGCCGGCTAATATTGGCTGTGATAATTGCAGTTAGGGTGTGCAGACAGCATTCCCAGACAGGCTTAGCGAGTACCATAAGTTCACTCTTACTTTTGCCTTTGCTGTTCTTCCCTCGGTCTCACCGAGGTTGCTTGTGTGGCGGCGTTTTAATCATCAGAACATAAGTGCAAATTGCTTCACAGCGTAGTGTGAAATGTTTTTCAATATGCTGTGTGTGTGTTTTTTTGCATTCCACCTCTGCAGGACTGAACCTCTCGGTTAATTAGAGACCTGTTACTCACCCCTACTGACAGGCTTTCTTTGATATTTAAAAAAAATAGTTTTGTGTTATGAAGGTATCGAAAACGCGCAAATCTTAAATTTAACAAAGTTGATTTTCACTCTGCTTGTTTTTCAGCTCAGTTAAGTAATTGGTTATCTGTTAAACAATATGTACGTAGCAATTATTGTCAAAATATTCTCAAAGGAGCTCAAAAACATTGAAACCAGGGTAAGAAAATGTTGGAAAAGTAAAACAAAACAAAAACAAAACATACAGAGAACAGGGACCATCCTGCTTGTTGTCAGCGCTCAGTTCAAAACCCTGCATCTCTGGTGGTATGGGGGTACATTAGTGCCTAATTTATTTAGTTGGAAGCTTATATAATTGGTGTATACCGTCAGTGGTGAAAGGTGTACACAGGTTTATAGCATCATATGCTCTCACCCATTCCATATTGTGTCACTTTAATTGACTTTTAGTTACATTTTGCACGGCATCCCAACTTTTTTCAAAATACATGCATACCGAAATTTTATTCGTTGTCAGAGGGTAAAATATTGGAGGCTCCTGGTAATAGTCTCTGTAAATAAAGACCAAATACAAATATATTAATGCAGATTTTTGCTTTGTCTCGCTTTTCGTCACCAGAAGAGTGGATCCAAACACTTATATCTCAGTCTGTGCTGTAAAATAAACAGACTCTTACCCTCGTCTTCGTGCTTCTATCCATCTCTTTGTTGATGTTTCAGGATTTATTTGGGTTTGCAGCGTGAACTCACACACACACACGCGTGCGCAGCCTTACGTACAGGCGCTCAGTGGATAACTGTTTTTAAGATACGCTGCAAAGAGCCCGACAGTGGTTTTGAAGTAGTCATCCATCCTCCTTTAGTTGCAGTTTTACATCAGCTTGCCCGGGTGGCCGTCGCACAATAGAGTGGCACGCATTCCTTTTTAGGTGTTTAACCGTGTCACGCTCACTCATACACTTCTGTGTGAGTGTTTGCTGCAGATGAAGGGCACAGGGCTCATTGTGTCTGTGCGTGCTATCTCGTGTTCCTGCACAGACATGGGTGAAGGTTTTGTGTGTTGTCTTTACTAAGTGCTTTTAAAAAAGGTTAAGTAGTTCTCTTCTTTTTTAAGGTGAAGCCCCAGACTCTGCATTCCCAGTCAGGGTGTGTTTTCAGAGGAAGAGGCCATGTTATTCTTTGTTCTTCTTGATGTTTCCACAGACCTTAGACAGTTGAGGTTATCATCACACATAAACACACACAGTGCCTTTAGCTACCTTTAGCTGCTATTTTACCAACTGTAATACGATACAGCAACATGTGTTCATGTTCAAACATTGTAGGTAAACCTACACCCCCTCAGAGGAAAAATATTGATCACTTTTTACTGACTTACTGTAATCATCACATAGTGCTGCACATGTTCTTGTGTCGCAGTTGTGTTACTGGCTTTGTCGACATGCTGGTAGCCGGGTTCACGTGTTTGAATGTTTCCACTGTTTTTTTCCTGCTGTAAATTTCACCTGTTCTTCACACAGCGTTGCATTTCACAGCGTGACGTAAATCTGCCACAGTCGCTCTTGTCCAAAGGCGGCAGTGCGTGAGTTGTAGCCTATTGTGCGAGGTGGTGGGAGAGGTGTTTTTGAAGTGGGCAAGTAGGATGTCGTTATTGTCGGCAAATTGGTCGGTGGCGAATGTAACCGCGGAGCATGAAGGCATCTCGCGTGCAGCGCTGTTGTTGTGCTGATGGGAACAAAGATTCAGACGCACTCCGTCACCGTACTTTTGATTTTTTTTTTTTTTCATAATTTATTGCTTTTCTTAATGAAAAGACGCAATTAATCTGCACATACAAAAGAAGCAAAAAGTATAAAAAGAATCACAAAAAATGCACTAATTACACGTTCACGTGAGTAAAGAGCATACACGCATGCTGATGAGGCTTGGCTGTGAGCTGCAGGTCTAATGCAGTGTCTCTCTCTCACGGTGTCTCTCTCCCAGGACGGGTGGAGTCTGGTGGACTCCAGCGGAGCTCTGCGGCTCCCTCTCTATACCGCCTGGCTGGAGCTCAATAAGAAGGAGGTAACCTCTGACCTCTAGCTTAGTCCCCAACTGGGCTTTTTTTTCCCCCTTCGCCTGGGTCTCATTTAGTCCTCGCTCTGCTTCTAGTACAGTCCACTGGACTAACTCTGTCACTTGGCTCTGGTCTAGTCTCCACTGTAGAAAATGCTGTCGTAGATGGTGTGGTTTTGGTTTGTTGTTTGGCTGTTGAAGGCTTTGACCTGGCTTTTCTGTTAGGCTTCTTTATGAAGTCATGCATCACTTTTAAGGCCGTTTTTTTTTCTTCTAATATTTAGTTAAATCGTAACATTTTTACATGTTTGCTAGCGGTCTGCTTCTTCACTGCTTTTGTGGACACTTGCTTCTTTGCATGATATTACCGCAACGTGCCAATAACAATGTGTCACTGGTAGAAGGGATGATTATTACGTCATCCCTGTGTTTGTCCATAAACACAAGGGGGACCCACGAGTCATAACATTGCTCCACAGTGTTCTTCCAACACTCTATAAATAAGTTAGCTAATGCGTATGTCATGCATCAGTTTGTGAAGACTTGAACTGAACATTGAGGCCATCGGCACCTTGTTTTTTTAAAAATTGGATGTCAAAAAAGGGATAGATCTGAAGAAAATGAGGGCATTGCATCCACAGACACTAGTGACTTCTCAGTCACAAGGTAGTTACCCCATAAAGCGTGTATACAGCATTTAATGAGGTCATAAATCTGGTGAGAAGTTGGGTCATTTTCTTATAAAACACAGGAGGCCAAGCTGAAGGTTGTCATGGTGAAAGAGGACAGCTCAGGCTAGCCACAGAGTTAGAGAGGCGATGTGGATGGTGGCTATATTGGACGAATGATGTTGAAGATGGAGCTGCCAGGCAGAAGGAAAAGAGGAAGACCAAAGAGAATATTCATGTAGTGAAAGAGGACATCCAGAGTGTAGGTGTGACATAAGAGGATGCTATGGACAAGAAAAAATACAGGGAGATGATCCACTCGACCTCTAAGTGGAGCTGCCGGAAACTGTAGAAGACTGTCTAATTAGACTTTCAGTTCATTTTTAAGCAGTTGCCATTTCCTGACTATTTGAATGAGTTCTGCTTGTGTCATTTTTCAGACCTGGAAACTTTGTTCACTAGAAAACGTTAATCTCAAGGGATGAAAAATTAAGGCAAGACTAAAGTACCAAATATTTTTCTTCCTCCAGTGGCCACTTGGCTCCAAAATACTCAAAAAATGATCAACATGCACACCCAGGTCCAAAACATTTTCATTTCATAAAACACAGGAACTTATAAACATAAGGACTTACAAACAAAATCTATACCTGTTTAGGTTTTGTTGAAGCTTCAAATTAGGAGCTTGTTTTCTTTGTAAGGTGATCGGTATGCTGCCTAAAGGCTTCATATCCACTAATTCAAGTCACTGAAGGCTGTCTTCTTAAAAGACTTTTGATGGAATTATCTGACAAATAGTGTGCCTTCAGTTTGTACTTCAGTTTACGTGAGTGCACTCTTGCATTTTATTAGTATAATACTTAGGTTGAACTAGAAATCATCTCTGTTTTGAACCCACACAGTTTGTGGCTAAAGCTAGCTAACCTTGATTAGCGTTAGCTGGTATTTTAGTACTCGTGTAAATATGCTAACACCAAGCTCCAAGAAACCCAACATGGGTTTAAAGTTAAGGTTTCAAACCACATTGAGGCTAAAGTTGAAGCTTCAACATGTGGATTTCAGAAACTGGTGGTTGACATCGTCATGGGAACGGCCATCTTTAAAATACAATCTATGCTTCTGCAGCTGTAAACTGACATGGTACCGTTGATGCGTACGCTCATGTCTTTCCATGGTTCAGTCTAGCTTTATGTATTGAGCCTCTTTTCTTCTTTTCTCAAAACAATATTTAGCACAAGTTGGTGGTATAAAAATACTCAAGTAAGTAAATAAAGTCAATGTCAGGGGTTTTTTTAGGAGTTCAATTTTATGTGTAACATCTGATTAAAAGGTTTTTGCTTTGTAGTTTTGGTAGGCACTAACATTGTCATGATATTCAGTTTTATGATTAATACTCAGAAACATACTGCCCAGGGCTAAGGGAGTCTCCTCATGCAGCACTTGTATCTTTTTCTGCTCCACTGCTCCGCCTGCTTGGAGAGTCTGCTACTTACAAATACCTAAACTGTGCATAAGCAGAAAGAACACAGTTACAGTGCTGTTGCTCATCATCTGTCAGTTCTCATTGCCTTCCTATATAAGCATTCACTCAGGTGAAATAAACACGCTCGAGTCTAGGCAGGCAGGCAGACAAACAGGTGGGTAGACACCCACTGAGCAGTGGCTGTGTTTTCCTTGGCAACATCAGAGTGGCAGGTCTAAACTTTAAGCTTAGGCTCTGGTAATAATAACAGATGATAAATATCATCATGAGCTTGCACGCTTCTGTTTGGATTGTCATCTAACTTCAAATGCTATCATTAATCACCTGTTGTGTCGCTCAAAGATTTGCCCTCTGAATGAAATAGTAGTGAGAAGTTAGATGAATGCAGTACATTTGCAATTTATTGGGTCGGGTTTGTTTTGTGCAGAGTTAGCGGTCAGTAGGAACAGTGGATTGTGTGTTTTGGACTGTGGAGATACAGTAACTACACCTTTCTGTCTTATGTCTGCTTTTTTTGCACCTTCTCCAATTTTTGACATTCCTTCCTAACTCTGCTGCGATGTGAAATATTGTGTGTGTGTGTGTGTGTGTGTGTGTGTGGGTGTTACTAAGGGGAGGAAATTTCACACACCTCACCTAGCATGACCTAAACCTCTTATTAACTGTGCAAAAGACAGTGATTCAGTGGAATTTTTTGCGGAGAGGTGGACATAAAAGTAGAAAGAGAGAAAAAGAAAATCCACACAGTTTATAGCTGCTCTGCCCTCCCTGCAGTAAAATATTCTCCTCCTCCTGTCTTGCCTCTCGGCCTCCTCATTCTTCTCCCTGCGTCTCTCTATCTCTTCTGTGATCCCTGTCAGATCCGGCTTTTATTGCACCATAAGTTTTTTTTCCTACAAAACATTAGCATCAATCCTGATGATCCTTAATCGCTTTATGCTGTGAGCTCTGCGAGGCCCTTTAAATAACAATTAGATGGTCACTGTGCAGCAGTAGCTAGTACCTCAGAGGCCAGATTCAGACCTCTGTGTCACATGATCATAATTAGCCAAAGTCTGGTTGAAGGATGCAACAAAAAATAGGATTTTTTACTAATTGCATATGTACATGTATATACCAGGCAGAGTCCTAAAGTTGTGTATGTAAGTAAGTAATGTAAAAGAAGAGCAAAAGTTTATTGTTATTAATTAAGCAAAAGAAGACAAAGAGCCAAAGCCTGCCTATGAACTGTGCTTCCACCAAGGTCCACTTTAAAAAATAAAAAAGTGATCAAAAGGATTCTCCTTTTGCCCATCCTCCATCCTCCACCAGAAATTTCACGATTCCTAGTTGTATTAGTTTTGCATTAGCTTGCTGACAAAGAGGCAGACAAAAGGCGCCTATGACATACCTCAAGCATTACAACAAGCAGATAAAACACATCATTCGGAAGGTAATGCCATTGATGTCAGCATACCGGCTGTTTGACTTTGCCAACTAGGGGGAAGGAATTTTCTCGAGAGGGTCCAAACAGGATAAAGTTACTCTTGCGTCCGCTTATGTGTCGTCTGCATGTTGGTTGTGCCTCTTGAAAGCCTCGAGCCAACAATGGCTGCTGTCCGTCTGTTACACTGACAGATAGATCGAAGCCGTGAGACGATGGGGATGGTAGTAACATATATTCTTGAACATGGTACATTGTAGCCTCGTGTAAAGTGCGTGTGTGTTCACACTTCTAGGTTTACACAGCCACAGGGCAGGTGAGGTAATGTGGACATGATAGAGTTTGTTGCTGCCAGAGGGAAGGTGGGATACGCGAGCCCGTGTGTGACATGATCGAAAATCACTTCACTTCACTCACATACACAAACACCAGAGTTGGTTTTGGTTCTGTGCCCGTCTTTATTTTGGCTCCAGCCTTTTCCCTGATTAAAACCATTCTTTTGCGGCTACTTTATGAAAATAAAAACACGCTTGGTCCTATTTTGTAGTTTGCACAGTTTAACCGCAAGCACCAAAAAACCATCAAGGGCACATTTTCAGGCATCCATTTTCATCCAGTCATCAGAGTAACAATGGCGTTTCCTCAGGCGACTGCAAATAAAATAAAAGACTGTGCGCTCTCCTTCCTTTATGATCCCAGCGAATTATGTGGACGTTTGCAGCGCTGCTCGCCGCTTCCTGCATCGCTCCCGCACGCACGAGCTCGCCACTCGCTCACTCAATGTGCACGCCTGTAAACGCATTCTGCAGACATCCTTTCCATACTCCCCGAGCACATCCGTGAACAAGGACATAATCACCACTTCTGTCCTGCCCACTCCACACACACACACACACACACACACACACACACACACACACACACACACACACACACACACACACACACACACACTCTTTCAGGTTGCTCGTTGCTCATTGTGACAGTCTTTAAGGTGTTTTCTGGGTCAGTCATTGAGCTACATGTAACAGTCTGTGCAGCATTGCTCTTTATCCTGGCCGCGGGGCTGGCTAAGTTATCATGTCGGCTTTGACAGACAGGCGCGTAATAATGGAGTTGTCAGTGTGTGCGTCTGTGTTGGTGGGAGGAAAACGGTGTGTGGGCTTGAAAGTGTCCCCCTCACACACACACACACACACACACAGTGTACACTTTTTCTGCATTTTTGCCTAAGCTAGAACTTGTGTGTATCCGTGCGTGTGCTCGCGCAACGCGGGTTTTCGGCCAATCACCTCATGCCCTCCGCCCTCCTCGTCTTTGTGGCAAGCTGTGAGGATCAAGTGCGTTGCCATGGCTGCAGCAAGCCTATCACCCCTGGAGACGACACCTTAGAGAGAGGGAATCTTCAACGGCCCGAGTCAGGCGGAAGGTAAATGAGAGCCTCTCATGGGGCCCCTCAAAGCGAGGGCCAAGTGCACTTTAAAAGAAGGGGTCAGAGAGAAGCCTGAAACAGCTCATGTTTGAAGCTAACAGGCACACTTAGTGTTCAGTTATAGACATGGCAACATTTTACAGCAATTTAACTGGGAATTCATAAAAACAAAAGTAGTAGCAGCACAAACTGATTTTGCATCTGCGTAAACTCTAAAACTTTGACAGATGGCAGACTTCGGCGCAACTAGTAGACTAGTTTTGATCAGATGTTGGGCTGTTTATGCCATACAGACATCTGGGATCCCCAGATACATCCATAGACACGGTAAAAGATAGATGTAACTTCTGGATCTGAAAAGTGAATACACAAAAGACGTAAACTGTCCGTTAGTTTACTGGACGACAGTGCTGAGCAGAAGGTGGGGACAGAAGTGTGTGTGTGTGTGTGTTATTGGAGGGGTGGGTGCCACATATAGCGGCCCAGGGCAGACTCCAGTAAGGACTCCGCCGGTCAGTGCACGGTGAGCTATAGTGGGGCCCAAACTGCATTCTCTTAATGACTTTTATAGAAGACTTCATATTGAATGCAATCCTAATTACATTTTTTTAAATTTATGGCCAATCCAAGGACAGGGTTAAAGTCTTTAAAATCTTTAGCCAATGAGCGTGCAGCTTCGCAGTCAGATCCACACCCTCGTCATCACATTCAGTATCCAATCACCAAAGATGGCTACGGAGACCAAAAAGGTTGATTAAACATTTTAATTCCATTTTCGACATCTGGTGCTTGAGCGTGGGAGTTTATGGCGAGGGGCTGACTTGTGGGGCCTTTGTCAGCCCTGAGTCTGCTGCTTCTGGGGCAATCAGCGAAGTCTCAAGTCTTATTCAGCAGAATATAGGAAAATATGTTTATTTTAAAGGAATTTCTGGTGATCCGGAAACATTCTTGTTGCTCAAAGCTCTGTTAACAAAAACTGATGTTTTTGATATCTCTGGGATACATGACCAACGTTCGTTCACTCTTTCTGCTTGGCCTCGTTTAAACCTTAAACTCTGAACTATGCTTACACATCACACACACACAGAATGCATTGCTGACCCATATCTTTAGCTCGTGATCAGCTTTACATGAATTAGCAGAGTCTTAGTTTTAGCTGCAAGTTTGCATTACACAGTGACAAAAACATTCACGTATTAAAGCACGTCCACTTTGACTCTGTGTGTGTGTCGATGTTTCTTTATGCTCTCAGTATCTCACTCTCACACACACACAAACACACAGGCTCCAAGTAAATGTAGTGTACATTATACCATGTGAGTTTACTGTGTGATCAGCACCTGTAACAGCTGCAAGAGTCCGAGTTTCGGGTTTTCTTCTTCTTCTTCTCCTCCTCCTTCTTCTCCCAGCTTTGTTGTTTTTTCCCTGCTTTTATTTCACCATCCACTGAAATCTAAAGAGATGCTGATAAGACGTTAATCAGAGCAGCTGCAGGTCAAGAACCTTCTGTTTCACCCTTTAAAGGCTTTTCTCCAGCACTGCTCCCACGCTTGCTCATATTTACATTGTTTAATCATTAGTTTCTTTTTTTTAATCTCATTTTATCTAAAGTGCTCGAGGGAAGAAAGCGGATCATTTCTACTTCTCCTTCCTTGTTTTTTTTTTTTTTTTTTTTTTTATTTCTGATCAAATCTGGATGCGATCAACTCTAGATTTTATAAAGGTCCAGATCTAAAAATCTGTGTGTATGTGGATCATTTAAAAATAGGTCTGTTTAGCTTCTTCTAACACTGTGCTAACACTTTCTGTAGCGGGGATGTCAAACTCATTTCTCATCATAGAGCCACATAGAGCCCACTTTGATCTTAAGTGGGCCGGACCAGTGAAACTTCCCCTTGTGTCAATGTAAAGATATTTAATGACACATTTGATTCCTGAAATATCTCAGTATAAGAAAAAGAAGTGCAGTATAATCAGTGAAAAAAACCCTGCTATTTAATTGTTTCTCTATTCCTTAATTACATTGGTGTGAAATGAATGGCCATGGTGGATTAAGAAAAGTTGTAAAATATAGTTAAAAGCCCCAAGTTCATCTCTTCTTTCATATTTTCCAAATTTGTCCAGTGGGCCGGATTGGAGTTTTCACCTGGCCAATTCTGGCCCCCATGCCTTATGTTTGACAACCCTGTTCTACAGCTTAGAAAACCACATGTTGCTCTTATTTTCCTCTGGAGTCCAGTGGTGCCCCTAATCACAAATGGCCCACAGGGGACATTTTTGTGCATATTTCACAGCGGGGTTAAGCAGTAAAGGTCCTCGTTATTATCAGGGTCAAATCTGCCACGAGCCTGTCAAGCACATACTTTGTGTCTTAACTCCTTCATCTGAGTGGTGCTATGAAGCAGGTTTCCCAAAGTGCAGCGTCTCATCACGGGCTGCCGACATGTCCGCTCAGGAGGAACAGTCCAACTTACGTAACTTACTAATGACGTTGACATTTGAAGATTTTCAGCGATAAAGCATCGCGCTCAACCAGCAAGAGGTTCATATTTGGAGTTTGTGGGGTGTCACCTGCCTACAGTGAGCTTAGTGAGCCTGGGTTTTGTTCAGACGGTGAGGAACAAAAGCAGGACCCACGATTTCAATCACTAATTTTCCTCTTGGTCTTACATTTTTGTGATTCGGGTTTTAGACTCGGCTCAAGCTGTTTGAGCCAAACCACCTAATTATTTGGGAGGGGAGAATTTAATCATGTGGTAGCATCCACCTGGTCTGTTGTCACCCAGAGGCTCAAATTTAGAAACCTGAAGGCAATAGCCTTCTTTTAAAGTCAACGAACTGAAGTGACGGTCAGATTTAACATGATTATTTAGCTGGTTTTCATGGGAAAAGCAGCCACAGAGACCAGAAGAGTTTGTTGCAGCAGGCTGTGAACGTGTTTATTTTGCTGTTAAATTGGCCGGATCCAAGCGGCCAATCAAGGAACTGCTGTCTCCATTTTTTAGCACATGTGCTCGTTTTTCAGACGTTTCAGACATTTTTCAGACGTTAAAGTTGCTGCTTGTTGTGTGGAGAAAAGGAAAGGAAAGCCTGTTAAGACACGTCCTTGGACTCTGGAGAATTTTGATGTCGTTTTCACCGTTTGTTCATATCGATTCACTCTATGAATCCTAGACGGGCAAAAATGAGAGAATTCATCCATGATGCCTTGCTCAACCATGCCCGATATGCCCGATAAGGCCTCGTGCTTTCTGTCTGTACTCAGCTGTTTATCTGTCTGTGTCTCTATGTGTATGTGTGCACGACGTTTCCACCTAAAGCCTGTACAAATGAGATTACATGTGAAAGAGAAAGAAAACAGCAGCGGTGTCAGACGTGCCATATTTCCTGTTTTTCTTATTGAAAGTGTGAAAGTGTGTTTTGTAGAATCTGTGGAAATGGGGCATTTTGAAGGGAGTGGCCGTGATCAAAAAACCCTCCCTGTGGGTTAGAGTTATGCCTGGACCGGAGCCCACCTGAGCCAAAATAGAAGACAGTGCAGCCCTGTGCTGCTCAGTTTTTGCCCGTCTGCCATTTTCTCTTTTGTCTCTTTTCTCTGGACTTCCTTTTTTTTGTCCTTTGCCATTTTCCCCCCTCTGTGTTCTTCTTTTGTTTCCTGCATCAGCCCCACCAGTATCTCATTACTCTACACCGATTAATGTAGCAGAGAATGCACACACACACACACTTTCTTTCTATCTGTGCCTCCTCATCTCTTCTGTTGCATTAATTTTTCATCTTAAAATAATGCAGAGTCATACGTAACCATAAAGCCTTCACTCAGGTTCATTAAATATACTAAACTAGACACGTAAACCCTGATACCACAGTGTTGAGAATAAATACTTGATCCCTGCTTTCAGAGTTTTGAGGGGGTGTTTTGCTCTCCTTCAGTTCCCCGGATGTTTCAGGCGCTTCGGTGTAGTTTCTCTGATTTCCACCCCTATTGCTAAGTGGTTAGAAAGCCTCTCTTGCTATTGTTCAGCCTGTCAGCCTTATGTAAACTTTATATAAACACAGCGCCACGATCAGATCTCAGAGCTTCAGTGCCGCCGTCTTTATGCACTGCAGAAATATACCATAACCCTAGTAGAGATAGCAGAGTGACATAACTTATGACTCCATCTGCTGTAAGGCACTCAACGCAAGACAAGAAAATACGAGTGCTTCATTTGTAAAGAATTTGAAATAAATCTCAGCTTTAACCATGAATGCACTTCCTTTTTTTTCCCTGGTGGAAACTCTTTTGGGTTTTAACTCTGCTCCTGTTCCAAAGCTGCTATTGTTAGGGAAATGCTCCATTGAACTTTGCTCCCAGGTTCGATATTAGAAACTCGAAAGCGATTTTGTGGCCTGATTTTCTAAGCCGAGCCACATTTTTCTCAGATCAGCGTTCGTCGGCCACGGGCCTTGATGGAAGAATTAGGCTACTTTGTAATCATTAGGTGCGAGCTAATGCACAATGGGCTTTTTTGTCATCTTAAGCCCAGAGAGGCCTGAGCGCCGCCGCTAAAGTCAGCTAGAGGTTGTTTGTGTAGCGCTGACCCGCGCTGATCGCGCTGCCGCCCCTGCCAGATTTCTAACATTGTGTGAAAAGAAACAAAGAAAGAAATCGAGCATTAAATGTTTTAACCAAATTCAGTCAGCTGAGGCAATTTACTGTAACAAAGCACACTCACGCAGGGAATAAGATACAGTTAGTGGGATCTCTCAAATCCCCACTATCATTCTTAAATGCAGATGAATGACCGTGATCTGTTTCATTCTGTGTTTCAGCCTAAAATGGTGAGCGTGGGGAACCCTTTTGGACCATCCGGAGAAAAAGTGGCTATGGTCGCCATTGACGATTGTGACATATCCATGGCGATCCGCTTCGGAAAGCAGATCGGGAACTACTCCTGCGCCGCGCAGGGTACCCAGATTGGACAGAAGAAGTAAGAGGGAACCTCTTTCACCAACTTTCTTTTCTTTCTTTTCTCTCTGGACCTCTTCCCACACACATTCACTCAAACTAGTCAGACTAATGAGGGAATGTGTTGCGCCTCGGGGGCTTCGCCTTCATTACAGCAGATTACACAACTCACATTCTGCCATCTTCTCCCGCTTTTATCTCCTAATCTCCCTGCTCATCCGTGTGGTCTCTCTGCTGTCAGACAACCAAAAGCTCATCTCAGCGCAGGCTTTACAGGATTAACTGTGTGTTTATTACACACTCATCAATTTATATTTTTACAGTGTGCCTTTTCTTTTGGAAAGCTTGCATGCTGAGGCCCATTTACTTTGTAGAGGGTGGGGACTGAAAGGAAGCGAGAGAGAAAGCTTCAAAGGGGAGCTAATGAGCTTACATACTTTCAGGAGCTTGTTGCACCGGTCACAGACGCTGAGAGGCGTTTTGAGGATGCTTTAATTCGATCACGCTGGAATAATTAGACCGCTGCGTCTTATGTGGTGGAAAGTGGCGAGAGCCTGAGAGGTTTCACTTTTTAAGCTGTCTTGACAGAATCCAGAGTGTGGCTTAAGCTGCAGAGTGAGTCCTGTTGAGGCAGAAAAACATGACTCCACTGACGCAACTGTAGAGTGCTGGGTGGGTTTTCCCAACAATATTTCTTGCTGTAAATTTCAGGAGTATCTGGGAAAAAACCCCAACAAATTTATGAAAAAGAAACCTTTGGGATTTAAAGACTAGTTTAATATATCCTACAAGTCTGTATTGACACTGGAGTCTCTGTACTGGGTATCTTTTCACAAATATCCATAACACGGATTCCTTCAATACTTCAGAAAAAAAATCAAAACCCATTAACTCTACTGCTACATATTTATATTAATATTCATACAAATGAATTCTGGATCATAGCTGTAAGTTGAACTTGGGGCTTTTGAGTGTCTGACACTATGGTTTTTGCATTCTTGTGTATTTAAATAAAAGAACAAAACGAAAATCTGAACTTTCTAGATAACTGTTAAGACATCACCCAAGAGCGCTGAAGGTTATGGCTGAACGTTGGTTCAAAGAAGCTTGCAGATTTCTGCTGATTTGCTGAACGTCTAGAAGATTCATGGTTTGAGCCCTTCGTGCTCCCAGCCAGGCGATGTTATTTAGACCAGCGGTCCCCAACCTTTTTTGCACCACAGACCGGTTTAATGTCAGGCAGTATTTGCACAGAACGGGCTTAAAGGTGTCGCGGATAAATACAACAAAATAAAATGATACGACCAAGACAAAAACTGTGGTATTTTGTAAATATAATAATAAACGAGAATTCACTGTGTAATTGTGTAACTTTATTAGCAGCGTCCTCCTGAAATGAGAGTAACAATCCTCCTCTCTGCCCCTTAATGCTCTCTGGTCGCTATGGTAACGCGTAAATATTTCATTCAAAATAAGCCACGCAACTACAACGCGGGAAAAGACCCAGGGTAAACAGAGTTAACGATAAAAACCCTGAAAACCATAAATTTCACACCCGAGCCTCAACTCTCGCGGCCCAGTACCAAACGACTCACGGGCCGGTACCAAACGACTCACGGCCCGGTACCAAATGACTCACGGGCCGGTACCAGTCCGGTTGGGATCCGCTGATTTAGACCGTAAGAACAAAATTCACATTTAATGTCCCACGTAAATGTCTTTAGGCCTTTGATTTTGATGGTTTCAGAAGCTCTGGGTGTAAGCGGCTTCATATATGACCAAGTACGTTAAATCTGACCTTGGAAATGCTGCCTTTTAGCTGCTTTGTGATGGCTTTTGAAAACAATAACCTTTAACCAGAAATACCGATCATAGTGAAGGTTAATGAGGGAGCAGCTAAAACACCAAAGCCAAAACTACGCTCTTTAACTCCATTTATTAAAAGTAAGTGAAAAAGATCACAAAAGACCCACTTTGAAGATTTTGCAGTTTTGATCTGTCTCATTCATGGTCTGTCTGCATTTTCTTGCAGATCACTGGACTTGACAGGGCCGCTGTTACTGGGTGGGGTTCCCAACCTGCCAGAGGATTTCCCAGTCAGGAACAGGAACTTTGTAGGCTGCATGAGAAACTTGCGCATCGACAGCAAGCCCATCGACATGGGCAGCTTCATTGCTAACAACGGCACCACAGAAGGTTAAGATGTTCCCTCTGCAGCGTTTCTATCCTTGCTCATTTCTGGAACCGACTTTTAAAGCTGTCATCAAAAACGAAGCTTAAATTTCCCCTGATTTTATTTACTTTTATATGCTCAGGGTGTCCAGCAAAGAAAGACTTTTGCACAAATGGTGTGTGTCAAAACGGAGGCACGTGCGTCAGCAAGTGGAACACTTACATCTGTGACTGCCCTACTGGTTACGGTGGCAAGAACTGTGAGCAAGGTAAGAAATGTGTGTGGGTGATTTGGTTAGTTTTTAAGCAAAAGTGGACAGTGTGTTTGGGGATTTTGGGAATCCAGTGTAAAATAAATCCATTGTGCTTCCTTATGAGTTTGCAAAATCAATCAAATATATTATTGCATTCATAGACAGACGTGTTTCTGGCCAAAGGTGCAAGTGTCCGCTTGCTCATCTGTGTGTGCGTGTGTGTACATTTGTTTACCTATTTCCAGGAAATGGTGTGTGTTTGGGGGATCACATGGGATAAGGAGCATTTTCTTTGACTCAGCGTGACTCACGCAGCCTCTGTTCACCAGAATCACTCACCACAGCCTTAGGTGTGGAGTTTTCGGACAAAAGATCAAACTTTGGCTTTGAGTCACTTAACAAAACCCAGACTCACAGATTGAAATGAAAGATAAACACACACTCACCTGGGGCTGTGAAAATTTCAATCTTGCGTGCTCTTACTGATTAATCTGTGATGTGATGGTAGGTTTTCAGTTTAAAAAGACCAATGAGAGCTGTGGTGAAATTAATGGTTAGCCAATCAGCACCATGGGCGGGACTAAAGATGTTGCTAAACACTGTCAAGCTGAACACTTCCAATGGGGAAAATTGGATTGTAGGTTTTTTTGGAAGCCTCTCAAAGTTCACTTCACTACTACTACTAATTTGCATGGCTGTGCGTGCACGAGACTGAGGCATTAAGGCACAAACACTGGTCACTAGTGGCTAATTAGGACTCATCCTTGGAAATTAATTAGAGTAAACACACAGTGTCAGACTGAAGATGGAAATAAAGTGTAACAGCTTTCAGATTTCTGTGTGATATCAGCTCTACTGATCGCATAGCTGTCTTTGATGCCTCCTCAGCCAACATGTGACTAGTGGCTTATGTTATAATGGAAAAGGTACATGTAAATAGATGGGTAATCAGAGTACTCAGATAACAATATTGAAAGATAAAGTCTAAGGTAATGGTTTTGTTAAGGGTATCTTGATATCCACATCTCTATCTGCCAACAGGTATTATTATTTATGCTCCATAACCCCTCTCGTGTTCTTATATAAAAAGTTGAATCTTTGAATCCTTGCTTCAGGGCGAGTTCCAAACAATGTGTAAAGGTGTGAATACCTATCCTCGCCCTCTCGTCTATGAGGTAGCCGCCCAGTCAGTGCCAGGCCCTGGTATCCTGTATCTGAACTGGGCCGGGATCATAGCAAGCCGGGAAGAGGTTTTGGCTGCTAGGCTGCTTGTTGACACATTTGGTTTGAGGCTTCACACACTTCGCTGCCACATGAGAAACGTGAGATTTTGTTGCTGTGGAGCCAAAATCGTCAAGACTAGACTGACACAAAGAGACAGAATCTCCCTGGTAGTCACCCATTTGGCTTGGTTTTGTTTGATTCTGATACCAACTACTGGACTTTGCTGTTTTTGTGTGTGTGTATTTTTTAAGAAATTTAACCCGTCCCTAGACCTGGTTCAATTGCTCTAATGTGCATTCACTACCATTCCACAGACTGTATGTAAAAGATGGTGGTAGCAATTGCAATGACTTCTGCAGCCAGAGGTGATCATATTTGGATTGCAAGATGGAGTGCAATGCACAGACAGAAATGCCTCAGATACATAGATAGATGTTTTTTGTTCTAAAAGGCTGATGGGGTATTATCGTTTGAGAATGCAATAACTGGAGAACGAGGTGTCATAGGAGCAAATTGATACCGTAGGAGCATCTACTAAAAATCTCTGACAAGGTCAAATCTCAGTGACCCCGACCTAAAGGTCAGAGTAAGTTTTCTGAAAAACACGTAAATGCAATAAGTTGAGAAGGTGATGTAGGTGTCTACTTGGAGGCTAACAGTGACAATGAACAGTCTTGAGTCCACAGCATAATGACCATAATAAGAATCTGTATGGAGAATATGAATGGGATTTTTACTTCAAGAACCTCACTATTTTTATCAGATAAATATATAATAGAAACCATCAACAAGTCCATTTCAGCAACTCATATTAGCTGAGGTGTTATCTTTATCTCTAGCTTTTACCTGGTTCTCTTAATGTTGCCCAGCTACCAACACCGCTTGTGACTCCAGACATGAAGCTGTCCAGACTAAAATATCTTAATGTATTTAAACTCTACTACTGTAAGTGTTTTAGGACTTAAAGTCAATTCTGATCGGTACTCATGGTCCGTAGAGGCTAACGTTTTCTGTGACATTTTAGCTAGCACCATTAAGTCAAACTCTGGGTTAGCCTACATAACACCTTTAGAACTAATTAGCATGGATTAGCATGCTAACAGATGCATGCTAATTATTTATTTTCTTTTAGTTCTGTTAACATATTAGAATACCAACATGCTTTCATTTCACTTAGACCACCGTCATGGCATGGCTGTAGACTATGGGGGTGTCCAAATTCATGGGCTGCATCCTCCTGAGGCCGCATTTGTAGACCGATTACGTCACAGCAACGCGCCGAAGGCTGTCCAAATTCGTAGTCTCCTCCGAATGCAGCCGACAAATGCGTCCTCCTTTTCCCCGAATTTGAAGGATGGGTCGGGTGTGTCCTTCGTGGCCCACCATATCCCAAAATTCATAGCGCGGCCCAGCCAAACTCCAGTTTCCGGCAATGGCGGCCGCTACTAAGTTTTAAAATTACTCTTATTAATCTTTCTGGGTCACAAAATAAACTTTTAACATATTTTCAGGCGAGAATGTGGGAGTGTAAACTTCAAATATCTGCTCGGTTTATCAAGATATCGCAAATTTGCAAAAGTGCTTCGACGTTTTCTGAGACGTCTGTTAATCACCAGCTCGATAGCTAACCGGGAGCTCGAGGGTCGAACGGCAAACTCCCGGCACATCATTTTCAGATCACCGCGGACTTTCGCTACTTGGGTTAAACGTAATATATAAGTCACTTAGATAACCTAAAAATGTTATTGTTTGGCTTTTTTCAGTGTTTTATTTGTTCATGAGTAAATCGGTTTGGCTGAGATTAAAGTTATTAGATTGGATTAGATAAAATAAAATAAAACTTTATTAATCCCCCGGGTGGGTTCCTCCTTGGTTTTTACACAGCTGAATAAACATCAAACAGAAAAATGATTAAACAGAAGTGTGAGATGGTAGAGAATTTACGCCAGTGAAGAGGGTTTTTTTTAGTTCGCGGAGGACTAAGCTTCAGCAAAGGAGACTAAAGTCACGATAGATACCTGCTACCATGAACAAATAAATGCTTTGTCTCATAATTACAGCTTTTGTGTGAGTGTATCTGTGAATGCTTCAGTTGAAGTATGTAGCCCAGGGACCAGAGAACATGGTATAGCTGAGGTGGAAACACTGCGTGCCCTACTGAGATCGACCCTCAGGAGAGCAGACAGCTCGAGGACATTGTTTGCTTACTCAGCATCAAATTAGAGCTTAGATAAAAACTCACATCTGTAGGAGTTTAATTAGACTTTAAGAATTCTTTTTAACTATGCTCATGGAAGAAATTTTTTTGGGAAGTAATCTTTTTATTTTCCAGAATAAAGTAGTAATTATATGACATGCTGGAACGTAAATGCTGGAAAAAAACTCATCATTTCAACACTGCAACCAAAATATAGAAGTAAAAGAACTAAAGCAACTGCGTGTTTTAAATGGCATCTAAAAATAGACAAATACACAAATAAGAAAAAAAAGGTGTAAAGCTAAAAAGAACCCAAAAAACTACAGAAAAGTCATTGCTACTATTTACCTATGCTTGCTATGTACAGCCACAGAAAATGTTTTCTTATGCTTAATGCTGCGTTGATTCATATGTAGTTCCTACAGTTCTCATCTGACTTTTAAACACATTTATTTCAAACACTAATGTGTTTGTGCGCACGACCTGATTCTCGTCCCTCCCAGTGATGCCATCACCTCAGTTCTTTGGCGGAGAGGCACTGGTGTCTTGGAGCAACCCGGACATCACTGTTGCTGTTCCCTGGTATATTGGCCTTATGTTCCGCACCCGGCGTCCTGCTGGCACCCTGATGCAGGTCAATGCTGGGCCTTCCTCTACCATCAACCTCATGGTAAGAAGCATTGTTGGAAAAATTGTCACCCTCAGCAGTTTGCAATTTAAGCTTGTATACAGGTTCTAGACTACCTCTAAAATGAGTGGGAAGTTCTCAGTTTCTGCACCCCCCCCCCCTTCCAGGTGAGTGAGCAGCGGGTCCATATGGAAGTGTTGCTGAGGCACCAACTGGTGGCATCGCTGAGCTTTCCTCAAGTGCGTGTCAATGACGGGGAGTGGCACCACTTGCTGATTGAACTGAAAAGCATCAAAGATGGCAAGGAAATCAAATACATGGCAGCTGTCTCTCTGGACTACGGCATGTATGAGGTACAGGGCGTCTTACTTTATAGATGATAAAGGTAGTCAAGAAAGGTTGTATTAATTTTAATTATTGTCTTATTTTTAAGCAGAAGTCAGTCGAGATCGGCAATGACCTCCCAGGCCTCAAGCTGCAAACTCTTCATATTGGAGGTTTGCCCGGGGAGAGAAACGATGTCATCAAAGGATTTGTTGGCTGCATACAGGTGGGTGGGCGTGCACTTTGAATGTCGCATTTTATTTCTTCTTCAACCTTCTTTCCTGATCGTCTCCCTCATGAATGTGTGCTATCCATTAGGGTGTGCGTATGGGTGAGACATCCAACAACGTGGCCAATGTGAACATGGCTCAGGGCCTGAAGATCCGTGTGGAAAACGGCTGTGATCTGGCTGACCCGTGCGACTCCAACATCTGCCCAGAGAATAGCCAGTGCATTGACGACTGGAGCACACACACCTGTGCTTGCGACCCAGGTAAGATGCACAAGCAAAAAAACATACATAAGTTGGTTGAGAGAGCTCAATACGTTGCCTATTAAGAAAGTGTGTGAACGTAAACGTCTGTATTTCACGCCTTTGGGCTTGAATTCAGTTCTTGTTTGTCTGTCTTTCCTGCAGGCTACTTTGGGAAACAGTGCGTGGACGCTTGTAAGCTCAACCCCTGTGAGCACGTTTCCACGTGCGTCCGCAAACCAAGCTCCTCCCACGGCTACACCTGCGAATGTGGACAAAATTACTACGGCCAGTACTGTGAAAACAAGTAAGGTTTCTTTCTGAGGGCAAGCAGGGAGAAGGGTTTTCTTGCACACCACATGTACAACTTGTATAACGCCACTGGAGCAATGCAGTGATATTTGAATGGTAGCTTTGAAGATAGGCTCCAGGTCAGATACTTCCATTGGCTCTGGTGAATTGAGATGGTAATAAAATGTTAATAACATGGAATCAATTTGCTAGCAGACTGAAAGCAGACCTGTGTGCGAGACACAATATCCAGATGTTATAAACAAACCAGACTAAACATGGATATTGCCTCCCACAAAGACAAAGCTCATTAATCCTCTTTGGTTCACTGAGGTTTCTTTCTCATTCTGTATTGTTGCCGGTCCTTCAGGGGAGTTTTATTAGTCAGTAATCCGAGCCTGACAGTGTGTTTGTATGGGTGCCTGAGAGTGAGAGAGGGACAGATCAGCCATTTATTTGGGAATTAGTCGAGCAGTGGTGTAAGCATTTCTGCAAAGTAGCCAGCCCCGATCGAGAATCACTCATTTCCCTGTGAACCCTGTCCCCTATGACACGCATCACTTCCTGTCTTAAGCAGGATGTGGGATTCCCCCTGAATGCTTGACTGCTCCTCCACAGGTGTTTAGTCTTTGCTTCCCTCATCTTGCCGCTCTTCCTCCGTCAGATCGCATTGCACCGGCAGTGATCGCATCTCGAGGAAGAAAAAGAAAGTCCGTGTGTGTCTGAGTGACTGGCTTAAAAGTGTAGAGGAAGTTTACTGTAGATTTGTTTATTTGGTGATAAACTGAAGAGATAATCGACCGTTTGTTGGATTGTAGGCGCTGATACCGAGTCAGCAGCATGTCACAACCAGATCACGCAGTGCATGGCTTTTTAGAAAAGCTCCTTTCAGCCACACCCTGGTCACAGGGGTCACCATAGCAGGTAGATTTACATGTTTGATTTGGAAGCGTTTTAAAGCAGATGCTCTTCCTGATGCAACCCCAAAGAGGATTTGTGTCTTTAACTGGAATCAGACTGGTACCAGATCTCGACCAGGCAAAACCCAGTACAGGAAGGTCTGGAGCTGGCTCTCTGTTTAAAAAGTCTCTGATCCTATGAGTATTCTCCAGTAGCTTGGATGGAGCCGGGGAGGAGACTCTGTCAATCCTACTACCACTGAAGACGTGGTTGCCGAGGGTGCCCTCTGGTCAAGCCCCGCCCCTCACCCTTTGAGTAATGTTACAATAATACACAAGTTTTCGCCTTTAGTGTTTCACAAGGGTTAAAAAGGTAATGTCCACAATTTAGACTTTTTGACTCCAGTATATTTTATTAAAGTTTAGCCGGAGCAAAGCAAAAGTCAAATCGAATAACAATAATCACATAATCAAATCACTTGAATTATACTTATCAAGTTAACCTGCTCTGAGCTAATGCTGATCTTGAGAGAAAAGAGGTTGAGGAGAGAAGGGCACGCCTTGGCCACGACACCCTTATCTCTGTTCCGTGTAATTGTACTTTGCAGTTTGCGTTTGATTTTGACATCTACTGTTGTCTTTAATGGCAGAGTGGAAGAGAAATGTCACGAGGGCTGGTGGGGCAGTCCCATGTGTGGACCGTGTAACTGTGACACAAGCAGAGGATTTCATAAAAACTGCAACAAGACCACCGGGGAGTGCCGCTGCAAGGTAAATACGTGCATAATAAGAGAGATTTTACAAATATTGCGGTGTTTCTTCTTGAAGGAGGTTTTTAGTTCATATTAGCAGCAAATTCATGTAATATTCAAAGTCTCCTCCCTGCTCAGTGATGTGTGTCTTCTCTCCCAAACCTCCTGCAGGATAATCACTATCGTCCAGAGGGAGAGGACGCTTGTTACCCCTGCGACTGTTTCCCTATAGGCTCTGAGTCTCGAACCTGCGACCCCATCACTGGGCAGTGTCCCTGCAAGGGAGGAGTTATCGGTCGTCAGTGCAACCAGTGCGATAATCCCTTCGCTGAAGTCACTCCCACTGGATGCGAAGGTATGTGAAAGAAATATTTGAGAAGGTAGAAACATCATTGATTAATTAGCCTTTATAAAAGAGTACACTTCAACTTCTGTGAATAAGGATTAAAAATGAATAAGTCAGGATGCAATATAGATAGACATTTATTGAGTCCCATAGAAGCCCATGAATAATTAACTGTGTATGAAAAGGGACGCCATGAAGGTCAGATCAGAATAACTAACGAGGACAGTAATAAAAGGTCATTTCAAAAGTCGGGTGCATTCTAACTCTAGCTGTTCTCGGTTCACAAACTGGGTCCGGCTCCTTCAACAAAGCGTCAAAAAGAGACAAATGGTGTCGCTCACATCTGCTGGTGCTGCGGTCGAGCTAACTTTGCATCTTTGTCACCACCCAGTCATGCAGAAGAGGCAAGTCTGGCTCAGTGGCTAACTTGGCACCGGGACTGCACACACACAATACAGTAGAGATGAACAGAAGACAAAGCCCCCCAACAGAAAATGAATGTCAGTGTGCTTACTGCTTGACCTAATAGGAAGCCTTTTGGAGGCTGAGAACGTGCTTGGACTTTTAAAGGACATGAAACCATAATCCATGGTCTGAGTATTGTTGTTTAGCCAAAACGTTGGAGTGGATTTAGTGCGTTTTTTCAGATTCATAAGACTCTAAGATGTAGCTACCTTTAATAGACCTCATGCCACAATATCTGTTCTGGACTAAACACAGCTTCACAGTTAATTTGGTTTAAAAAATAAAAAGACCTTCAACCACTCCTTATTTTAATTATTCTTATTGTATTTAATGGAGAAGCTTGGAGTAAGTACACTGGCTAAGTTATGTATCATAGCTTGTGCAAGCTTGCAGGTCCAAATCTGGTTTGTCCTGGCTGTCAAATAAGCTGACATGAATTATGTCTTGCAGCTTGTGCAACAGCTCTGCAGGATTAATTTGGTTGAATTTCTGTGTGTTTTTCCGTCTGGCTGTTTTATAAGGTGGTTAAAACGGATCAGCCGGGTCGCATTTTAAAGCGGAAAAATGGCGGACGTTTGCCTTTTAAAGCGATGCTTTTTTTGTTTTTTGTTTTTTAGCTGATTGAACCTCAGTTTGTGATTTGTTTTTAGCAGGCCCAGTTTAAGCATCATACCACGTGCAATATAAAAAGTAATTACTGTGTTTTAAGACTGTTCTTAAGCCTTACCCTCCTGTCCACAGTGGTGTATGAGGGCTGCCCAAAGGCCTTTGATTCTGGCATCTGGTGGCCCAAGACAAAATTTGGACGCCCTGCTGCTATGAAATGTCCCGAAGGATCTTTTGGTGAGTACTTTTAACTGCACACTGTCTTTCACTCTCCAAGGCTTAACAACACAGCAATAAAAGCACCCTGATTGGTTCATGAGTCCAGGGGAGCTTTTTAACCAGCCAATCATGTAGAGGTTTGTGTGTAAAGGTACGTCAGGTACATTAAGAGCTGGCGGCGATACCATTCCTCTTGCTCACTGTGCGTATGAGGAAGGTGAGCTCAAGAGTCGAGGTCAGTGACCTGTCCCAGTAAAACGTTGCCTCTTTCCTGGTTACTCCCTTGGTAACTGCAGTCACCATGGTGTCCTTTTTGTTGTCTCCCAGCACTCAATAGGGAATTTATTTGTGAGCATTGCTCAGTGCCCTCCTTTAGCTCCAAGTGGCAGGCATTTCTCCCTTTACAACAGTGAGACTTTCCCAAACACCACCTGACTGTAAAAACTTGGTGTAGTTTTACATTTAAGCACTGAGACTGGAAAGAATGGTCTTACATTCATCAGGTATTTAAGTGCTGCAAATCTTCAGAACAGTTCTGATCACGATCTGATCGGAGTTTTTTGCTGTGCCTTGTTTAAAAATGTGTGTCCTTACTATACTACTACTAGTACTTACTACTACTTACTAGCCCAGTCAAATCTTTCTCAACTAACAAAATCAAAAAATAACTAAGAAATAAATTTCTGAAAAATTGCTGTTCAAAAATGAATAGTATAATTAGTTGTGATCATTAATGTGTTTTAAATTATTTTAAATATATAAAGTGTGACATTTTAAATGTATATGTTCTGTATAATTTTCCCTTTGCGTTGCTATGTTTGTTTTCCCCATTTTTAAAAAAAAATTTCATTTATTTAAATATTGAATATTTTATTTATTCTTCATATAAGTGAGGAGGCTGTTATTCAAAGTCTATTGGGAAGTCAGTTTGTCCCTGTTATCTGATTGGTTACCATACAAAATAGTTGCCTCCAGCTAATCTATTAAAAGATACAAACAAATTAAAATTAGAAACAAATATTGAATAATTAAATACAAAATGAAAAAAGCAAGATAGGACTATATAATTATATAACTATATAGTTTTTTATGTAGCATTTTATACATTCAATAATGTCTATGATTTTTTAATATTACCTTTGATGCATTTACTGGCATATACATTTATTCATGTAATTGTGTGTTTTTTTGTTTTGGTTTTATAATGTTGTCAGTTTCGTTCCTCCGTACAAACAGATAACATGCAGTTCATGTCTAATTTCATGTGAAAGAAAAGTATTTTAAGATAATAAAACTGTTTGAGGCAACAATAAAAAGTTGTTAAGTAGTTAAGATATGAAATACGTTATTTAAAAAACATACATGGACAAACACGTAATAGAACCTAAATCTCTAAAGTATGCGAGAAAATATGTGATCATAGTAGAACAGTTGTTCTGACATGACTGCGCTTACACTTTTTGCCCCTTTTTGCAAATTATTACCTCAATGCAAAATCTCTAATTGTGTAACTGCACAAATGCATAATTTTAATGCTATAGAACAGAATTTCCTCACAGTGTTTTCTTCTCTCTTCATGTGTTGGTAACAGTTGTGAGGAAATTGATTTCCATGTCCTCTGTTTTTTATGTTATTTGTTCTTTTCCAGGCACTGCCATCCGCCACTGTAGTGATGACAAGGGCTGGCTGGCACCTGAGCTCTTCAACTGCACCACCGTCGCCTTCACACATCTGAAAAAACTGGTGAATAAAAGACAGAAATAAGCATGAAAGCAGACAGGGGCTTTTATTAGACTGAACCCGAGGAGCTTTTCCCTACCCTGACCTGCCCGTTCTCCCTCTCTTTACATCCTCCACTCTCTTCTTCTAGAATGACGATCTCCGCCGCAACAGTTCAAGGATGGACAGCGAACGCTCCAAGACCATTGTGCGTTTGCTTCAAAGTGCCACCAATAACACGTCACATTACTACGGCAATGACGTGAAGATGGCCGCCCAGCTTCTGAATTATGTTCTGCAGTACGAAAGCCGCCAGGCCGGGTTTGATCTCACCGCCATGAAGGATGCAGAGTTTAATGAGGTAGCCTTATGCACTTAATTATTATAAAAATGTATATGATGTGAGCACTGGGAACACTGGTGGCATGCTGCCCTCCACTGGTTGATGCTCACTGGGTGAACAACTTTACCCATTACTGCTTTTATTTGAATATATAAATTCCTTTTTCAATCGTAGCTTGGCAATTTGTGTTTTTTCCAGAACTTGGTGCGAGCAGGCAGCGCCATACTGGATCCCAACACCAAGGACCACTGGGACCAAATCCAAAGGACAGAGAGCGGGACCGCACATTTGCTCCGAAACTTTGAGGACTACGCGAACACGCTGGCACAGAATGTCCGGAAAACCTACCTGAAGCCCTTCACCATCGTCACTGAAAACATGAGTAAGTCTCCAAACTGTAATTGAATTGTGCTTCAGCTGCGGGAAAAAAATGATAACACAAGTCTTTACTGTGTCTCCTGTTTATTTCAGTTCTAACTGTGGACTACTTGGATGTGTCGAACCCAGAGAGGGCAACATTTCCTCGCTTCCGGGAAATCCAGGAGGCCTACCCCAAAGAGCTCGGGTCTTCTGTCCGCTTCCCACAGTTTAATATCGGTACTCAGGGAAACAAAGGTGGGAACGATGCCTCAATCAGACCTCGATTAAATTTTTTTCTGCTTTTAAAGCTTCATCTTCTTTCTTTCTGACATCAGCAGAGCCCACTCCTGACCCTCCAGCTCAGACAGAAGCTGTCCTAGAGGAGGAGCACACAGTTTCAGATAGGAAACGCCGCCATCTCGAGCCACCTGCCCCTCTGCCTGTTGCTGTGGTGATAGTGTACAAGTCGCTGGGAAAGCTCCTTCCTGAAAGATACGACGCAGACCGCAGGAGTCTGAGGTAAACTATGGCTGACCTCTGTGAAAGCCATCTACTGCTATTGTGCTTAACTTCTTGCTCAGAATGAACAAGTGGTGAACACCAGAAGGTGCAGAGAAAACTTTATGCCAATGTTAGTGTACAATGTGTATTTCCAGAGTCCCCAACCGTCCGGTGATCAACACAGCCATCGTGAGCGCCACGATCCACAGCGAAGGCGAGCCTCTTCCTACCGTCCTGGACCCCCCGGTCATCTTGGAGTACACCCTGCTGGAGACAGAGGAGCGAACCAAACCCGTCTGCGTGTTCTGGGACCACTCAGTCGGGTGAGTTGAATTTGAAATACATTGTAGTTAAATGCATTGTTTTCACATGGCTTTAAGAGTACACATTACTGGTCTCACCTGTGCTTGTGTTCGTTGCCGTGTTTAGGAGCGGAGGCGCAGGCGGCTGGTCCTCTAAAGGCTGCGAGGTGCTCAACAGGAACAACACCCACATTAGCTGTCAGTGTAACCACATGACCAGTTTTGCTGTGTTGATGGACATTTCCAAAAGAGAGGTAGAGCTTAAAACTTCTCTCATTTCAGCTTCGTTTTAAAACACCTAGTGGTTGTTACTGATCACCAACTCGCTGTCTTGGAACTGTTCTCCACAGCACGGCGATGTCCTGCCTCTGAAGATCGTCACGTACACCACAGTCTCCGTGTCCCTGTTTCTCCTCCTGATCACCTTCATCCTGCTCTGCCTCTTGCGCAGGCTCCGTACCAACCTCCACGCCATCCACAGGAACCTGGTGGCAGCGCTCTTCTTCTCCGAGCTTGTCTTCCTCCTGGGCATCAACCAGACTGACAATGTGGTAAGTGCATTTTTTTTTTAACCTGCAAAGTGTTTTTTATCCTGCACGGTTATTCCCAGCCGTCTTTGTCAGATGTCCTGTAGCTCTGTCATATGAGCTTCCTATGTCATATCAATATTTCTTCATCAACAATAATCTTTCTCCTAATTGAAGCGAATTATGACAATGATTAGATTCTAGTAGCTCTGCCGGGTTTGTATAACTTCAGTTTCTTAGAGGTGGACATTTTAGCTAGCAGTGTTTATTAAATATTTGGATAATTAGTTATAATTATCATTTACTGTTGGCTTACCATTGATAAGTTATTGACTAGCAGCAGTTTTTCAAATTCTTCATTCATTACTAAGCGGTGAGTTGAACTATATAAATGTCACAGTGTATGCATCCCCCTGTTAGCTATCTTTTTTTAGCTAATAAAGTGTTTGTTTGTTTGTTGTTATTAAGGTAAAATTGCCCTCTGTTACCCACATCTGGAAATCTTTGATCAGTAGCAAACCTTTGCGATTAAGAGTTAATGCATATTTGAAAATGTCTCTGTGTAGTGTTTTACAGCGTGCTGGACTGCAGGTTCCAGCTTGTGAATGATGCACTGTCAGATTAGAACTGATCTTTTCACTCAGGAGTGCGGCTGCTCCTCTCTACAGCCCATCACAGCAGCTGCACGATCAGTTACAAAGCCAACGAACCATGCGTGTAATTTCTTTACAGATTCCCTTCATACGTGCAGGATTTGGCAGACAGCATCCCCAAATACACAGCTGCAATTTAACAACTTAAAAGAAGAAACTGCACAATCCACCTTTGTAGGGAATACTGAAGTATTCCCTACAAAGGTGGGTTGGTTGACACACAGTAGGAATATTTCTAGGATTAGACTCTTGACACTGTGAATCTGGCTCATTTCTCTTTTATTTAGTGAATTGTAGTTTCCATTATGAAAGATCGGTATATAATAAGAAACTACTGGTGGAGAAATTACACCATGATTAAATTCTAATCGTTACCATGTAAAGCAAGATAGAGTACATATGCACATGGTCTAAAAACCAGACCATGAAGTCATGTGCTACAAACATGAGTGGTGTGGGCATCTGAGATGCGGGATAAAGAGCTTTCTCTCTGGTGTTTACTTTATCAGAGCTTCCATGAAGCCTACCATATTTGTTTTTCCTTCAGGCAGCCCTCTAACGCTGGGTTGACAAGAGCAGTACAAGACTTAATGGGCCAAGACCTACCTGAGAGTCTTTCTTTATCTGACAGATTATGTATTGTGATTGTCGACTAATGACTGTAATAGTCAGGAATGTGCTATTTACCAAACTGCTTTTCCAATATAACCTCGTGTAAGTTCATGTTAGTGAGCTGCCATTCCTGGATAAATGTTATGTGAGGATGTAGTCTACCTTAATTGAGTTAAAAGCCTTTGTTAGTCACTGATATGGCTAGTAACTACTCTCAGTCCCATATACATACAGTAGATCAAAAGGTATCGGATATCTTTGAAGTCTGTTGACACACACATACACAAACCTCTGTGGGCCAGTAGTGGAGACGTGCTGTGACTGGTACCTGTCTCTAAAAGCTGGCCTCAGGGTGGTAGGTCCTGGCAAGGGTTTTCCCAAAACAGCTTTAGTTTTTACTTGATAAAAAATCTCAAATGTCTGTGGTACAGACAACACCATTAATCTCTTAATTGACAAGTAGAAGAAATCAGGTTTAAAAAGGGAGCTATAAGGATGCATTTAAAGGTGTACTTTTTTGCCCTTTAGCCAAGAGTTAGAGAAGATCATTGCCTTACTTATCTCTGTGTGCTGGTTTGTGATCCTAGCGCCGCCTATAAGTAGCAGCTCAAAAGGACAACTAGCACCTTAAAGCTTAACCCTTGTAAGTACAACATGTTAAAGGTTAATGAGTCAGCTTTACGTGGTCTGGTTAAACCAGATGTTTTAACCCAAGGCATCGGGAGACGCACTGTCAGTCCTGTAACTCCATGGAGGGTTGTAACTACCACCCCCAGCTGTCAAACAGATATACATGTGCTTCTGAATAGTACTTGCAGTGGTAATGAATCGGGGATGAAAGCGAAGCCTGTTCAAGAGGCATAGCCCTGGTGGTTTGTGCTTTATTTACGACTATCTCACACCTCATCATTCACATGACAGAAGATGTCAAATCAGCCTCGTATTTCAAGGTTAGGTCCCATAAATGAATCCTACAACGAGTGATTCAGCAGCCCCTTCACATTTCGATAAACCTGCTATAAATCTAAAAGAAAAGGATATCTGCAGATGTCAAAATAAACACATGCACACATATGTACTGCTGAGCTTACAGTTGGATTTGACTGACAGAACCGGCTTGAGTATCGGTATTCATCGCTAACTGCCCTTTTCTCAACTGTGGCTACCCTAAAGTACAAATGTGCACATGCACCACAGCGAAAGAGAAGCGAGTAAGTTTACAGGCGGAGTTGTGGGAGTTTTGTCTTTGGGTCTGTACAAATGTTCTGACTCACCATGTTTTGACTGGGATGAGGTGGTAAAAGCACATGCTGCTTTATATTTATGGAGTATTGTTTTGTGGAGTGGAAGCCAAGTCTGCAAGGAGATGCTTAAAAGAGAAAGTTTAATCTCTTTGGGGTTTTTTTTTTTTTTTTTTTGCATCTCTTTGATTTGCTAAGCGCTTGCTAGTGTGCGTGCAAAGTTTAGGTGTGTGTGTAGGTAAACGTGCATCAGAGCAGTGGAATGCTGTCGGTGTGTGCCCAGGGCCATCTCCAGGGATGATTTATAACGCTGTCAAAGTAGTTTCTCCTTCTTCTTCTCTGATCTCCACAGCAATACAAAACATTAGTAAAATACACCGTATCTCAGCATTCACTGACACACACCATTCTTCTACTGTAGCACCAGACAGCACAAAATGGGAGGAGGGGAGATACAGGAATGTGGGGACAGTTTGAATCATTGCCGTGTTACGAAAAGACGTTGTGACATAAAAACGTTTACTGTCAGTTCACGAATTTATCGCTTTTTTTGACAAATTGAATAGTTTATTGACAAGGCTTTCAAGATTTTAAAAAATATTCAAAAACTGGATGGTTTATTTCCCGGTTGTCTGCTTGAATATCCAAAGATGAACAAACAGAAAATTGTCTTATTTTGAAAGGCTGGATGATTCGTGCACTGATATATAGATTTAATGGTACTGCTGAACCAAAGTGGCCGATACTGTGCTGTACCTAAAAATCTGGCGCTCTCTTCTTTTCTCCCGTCCTACAAACTCGCAGTTTGTGTGCACCGTGATCGCCATCCTCCTCCATTACTTCTACATGTGCACCTTTGCCTGGATGTTCGTGGAGGGGTTGCATATCTACCGCATGCTGACCGAGCTGCGGAACATCAACTACGGTCACATGAGGTTCTACTACGCCATGGGCTGGGGCATACCGGCTATCATCACTGGTGAGTTACACTCACACATGTTCGCCAGGACAAGCAACAGTGCGATAGGAGATGGCAGATTGTCGGGAGACTCGTGTCATGACTCGTCTTTTCTGAAAAGGCTACGATCCCTGTGGGAAGATCGCTGAATGAGACAGCAGGAGAAACAATGAAAAGGAAATGGTTGTTACTTAGATGCTCACACTGTGTCAAAATGAGAAAAAAAGAAGGGTGTAAAAATAATATATATATATAATTTAAACAATTTGTGTCATGTTTATATGTTTTCCTTCTGTCTGATTCCTCCTTTTAGGGCCACTCTTGTGTCACTTTTATAAAATTTGTTAAACACTTACCAGATGCTGTGTGATGTAGTGATTTTGTCAGCACTGGATGCTTGGATTATGTTTTTGGAAGAGGCAAATAGATATATAAAATATATACGGAGGTCCAAATGTGACAAAATTAGTGAGCGATTATGATGTGTAACTGAAAAAAAGAATCCAAAATATTTTAATAATATAAAAATAAAAATAAAGTCAGACTGATTTGATCAAAATGTTATTTCTCCACTGTGTTTTCATTGTGTTTGTGTGTAGGTTTGGCAGTTGGCCTCGATCCTCAGGGTTATGGAAACCCAGATTTTTGTTGGCTTTCTGTCCATGACACACTCATCTGGAGCTTTGCAGGGCCCATCTTTGTAGTCGTCCTGGTATGTCCAATATCTCTTTTAACCCTTTAAGACCGGTAACGGGGATGCCCCGTTTTGCAGTAGAACTGCAACCACGTAAGCTAGCGCAAACATTTTTTTTGCATATCAAACCGGAGGAGTTGTACTTACATCTTGTACCATCAGCTTGTCCTAGGTCACGGTTTCCTTCCACATCCATTCCAGAAACACGCTTTGCCGATCCGATCAGTTGTTCGTAACGCTTCTTATGTTGGAATAGACGTCAGCACGAACTATCGTATGTCCGCCATTACCTGCCCGAAACCAGAAGTGACATAATTTTCGTGGAGAATGTAGTTGTTCTTTTCCTTCAGAACCTTATAAGGCTATATTGGTGTTTTTAAAAGTCATGTTTGACTTTTCCTGTAGTACATAAAAATTGGTGTATCTCAAAAATAAAACTATGAAGACGCTCAAAATAAGTTTCCTGTGGCTAGAAACTATTTCGTACAACCTTTTTTGTATTTACGGTTTTGAGGGATAAACCTCTTAAATTTCTCTAACTAGAAATATATGTAAAAGCAACAAAAACGATTTTCAATTTTTTGTAGTTTATTGCACTTTTTTGCAATTTATGTAGTTACTATGGACTTAATGCATACATATCATTAAAATTTGGGCTATAATGGTTGTATTGATGTATAGCAACTTGAAATGCTGTAGTGCTCAAAATGGCACTACAGCATGTAAAAATATAAAGATGAGCTCTGGCGGACTTGGTTCTATGGTCTGTCTTAAAGGGGTAATAATAAAAGACGCAAATTATGTCTCAATCAGCAGTTGAGTAAAAAGAGCTTTTCATAGATTTATTTATTTATATTCATATTAGTTAAAATTCTGCACATTTTCCTTCCCCTTACAGGTGAACATAGTGATCTTTGTTCTCGCTGCCAAGGCTTCCTGTGGTCGGAGACAGAAGGCTGTAGAGAAGTCAGGAGCTATGTAGGTTCCCACATCACATTAGCCATTTCACATACATCAAAGGATCCAGTTGCTACCTTGAGTTTGTCTTTTTATACCATTATTAAAACTTTTATGTTTCCCAACGCAGTCCTGCCCTACGTATGGCCTTCCTCCTTCTGGTGCTCATCAGTGCCACCTGGCTGCTCGGTCTAATGGCAGTCAACAGCAATGTAATGACTTTCCATTACCTGTTTGCTGTCTTCAGCTGCTTGCAGGTATCTGCTAACCCCACACTGAGCTCTGGATGCACAGATAATCCACACACACTTTTGAAAACAATTCACATTTGATTATTTACTCTCCTCAGCAATACATACATACGTTCTCCTGCTTTTTTTTCAGGGAGTCTTCATTTTCTTGTTCCATGTGGTCTTCAACAAAGAGGTGAGGAAAAACCTCAAGAACATCTTCAAAGGAAAGAAGAGCATACAAGACGAGTCCAGCACCACAAGGGGCTCTTTGCTAACAGTAAGTGAACAAACATATACTTTATATACATGCATATAGTAGGGATGGGAATCGAGAACTGGTTCTTGTGGAAAACCGGTTAGCAGTTGGCATGCCTGCCTACTGATCGCAGTCATCAGTTGCACTCACACTACAATCAGCTGATTTCAGTTCAAGTGTCAGAGGAGGAAAAAAGCGACTCAGTATAGAGCAGGAGTGTCCAACTCCAGGCCTCAAGGGCCGGTGTCCTACAGGTTTTAGATCTCACCCTGGGTCAACACACCTGAATCAAATTATTAGTTCATTACCAGGCCTCTGGTGAACTTCAAGACATGTTGAGGAAGTAATTTAGCCATTTAAATCAGCTGTGTAGGATCAAGGACACATCTAAAACCTGCAGGACTCCGGCCCTCAAGACCTGGAGTTGGACACCCCTGGTCTAGAGCATGGATGTGGACATTTATTTGATGTTTGTTGCGCTAAAGGACGAGATAAATGGTAAAGTGGAAAACATCCAGGACAGAAACAACCGCATAATGCTGCTAACACAACTTCGGTTCTTTATAAGCATCTGCCGTCAGCATGCTGATGCTAAGCTAGCCAAGAACTTAGAGCGAAAGCTGAGTGAATCGCGACCCCAACAGCCAGACCCTTAACTTCAACAAGTAACAACGAGATGAGCAGTCAGGCTGCTCCCTTTCTACCTGTTCACGTTTCTAAAGCAGTATCACTATGGAGATCGCTCTTTTGTGCTGGTTTACATCTTGGCTTTGTGCAGTCAGCTTTTTATTAGAGATGTGTGTCCTCATAAGAGATTTGTGTTGGTTTTTTTAAGTGATGACTCCAACAAAGAGGGGAAGTACCTCAACAAACATTCAAACCACAGCATGAAATCCATTTGAATGAATGTAATTTCTTTATTGCTCCTTAGCAATGGTGGTTTCTCTCAAAATGGCGCCAATGAGAATCGATAAGTGATATCAATAATGGAATCGCTGAATTCTTCTCAATCCCCATCCCTATACATATATATCGATACATTTAAATATGTATCTTTAAGATTTCATCAAGTTATTCAACATTGTTTCTTATTTCTTTATATGCTCTTTTGTTTAATTTGGTTTTTGGTCACATAGGTCTTGTTTAAAATATAACCTTTGTTATATTCCTCCATCTTCAGCGCTCTCTCAACTGCAACAACATGTACACAGAGGACGGCGCAGTGTACCGTTCAGGCATTGGCGAGTCTACCGTCTCACTGGACAGGTCAGCCAAGAGCCGCAGTAGCTACCTGGCTTACACACTCAGGTACAACACGCTGACTGACTGCATGGCTTTTTGCACTCTGCTGTGTGATGAGCGTGTCTTGGTATTCCTTTCAGATTTCTTTCTTTGGTGCCCTTTTTGCATGTCTGAGATGCAGAAGTCTCACGCTGACTAACACACCTTACTGCATCACACACACACACACACACACGCTGCATAAGTATACACACGCCCTGTCCACCCTTATTCTCCAAAGGTATCTTGTTTCTTACACCACATGCATTCTGCCACATATCGGCACCTTCTGCATGAAAATTTTACTGACATTTGCCAATGCATGGCGCATGGCCTGTTTGCAAAAAACTAAATGCACACAAATAGACATATATTCCTCCATATTACTGTGTTATTAAATTAGACGATTAGATTCTACTATTGCTTATGTGAAATTTGATGTGGTACATTTTCTATAGTACAGTAAACTTATGCTATGTATGTTTATTACTTTAGCAGCAAATGCAGTAATTTCATGGTAATGTGACAGATTTAAAAGTGTTGAACATTCACATGATTTTCTTGTGCTTTTAACAAAAAATGGAATGAAATATTACAACTTTCATGATGGCGGTTGTAGCATTAGGTAGAATTGCTTTGCAAAGCGTTAGTTTTATCCTCAGTGTTGTGAAAAAGTATTTGCTTCCTTTCTAACCCGAGTAAATGCAAAATGCAGTTTTCAAATGATGAGTGGATTTATTAAGGGAAATAAGCCAAACCTAATAAAAGAAATCATGATTCAAAATCTGCCTTTTTATATTTACTCGATTTATCTTTGTCTGATATTAAAATTTCTTTGATCTAAAACATAAGCATGACAAATATGCAAATTCTCACTCCTGAGATGTAATATACCAGCGATTTGTTGATTTCCATGAGAACGCAAAAGGCGACTTTCCGCGTTCCTATGCTACGCACCGGATTGTGGATGAAATCCAGTAGAACGACAATCCCGTGAGACGTTCCAGCCATGTATTCCAACCCTAACCCTAACCTTATCCCTAACCTTAACCACCACTTTAATGACGTTAGATAGTGTTTTACAAAACGATTTAAGTAAAACATACATGTGTGGATTCATTCCAAACGGTTCTCATGTTTCGTCATTTTTCCAATCTCGTAATATGGGGACGTGTTCGGTGCCCAGAAGCGTAATATACTGAAGATTTGTCACCTGGCGCTTTGGGAGTGAGCACATGTTGGTATAAGATGATAAGACTGAATGAAATTTAATCTCAAAATTTAACCGTCACAGTGTTCTTGCCAACTCCATTAGTTTTACATATGTTGCTAAAGTAACACCGGTTTAGCTAGTAAAAATTTAGCTTGGTATTTCTAAATACATGCGTTATTGCAATGTTCTGCAGTTGAAATTTGCTGGAAATTATTGTACTTCAAACTGAACTTGCTAAAGACATAACATTAATACATCACAATAATAATTATATAGCTTTGTGGTCCAAGCTAGCTACAGACTACTAGCATGTTTGATCTTGAGCAGTACAGCTAAATCAGTAAAGCTAAGTTTGACTGTGTGACAGGTGTGTTCTTGATATATCTATAAAAGTTGACATTGAAAGATGAATCTGCTCCAAAATATAGTTGTTTGTCATCTTAAGCTAATCTCCCCTCTTCTACAAGCTGTATCTGTTCAGTGTTCACTGACATGCTTTCATTACAGTAGGCTTGTGTTTCATATACCTGGTATTTTTAAGCGCTTTACAGTATCACACTTTCGTCTGACTGTACGCCTAGCCCGTAAAGCTGTCATCTGGGTAATAAGAGCTGACTCTAGGGTCAATAAGACTAGTAATGCTGTGGGGAAGAAATGTGGCAAGCTGCCTGTAGGTGAGGCGTAGAAAGAAGCAGATAAGAGAGCAAAAAGTGGGGAAACTATAAAGAGAGGAAGAGGAGAAAAATAATGGAGAGATGTGGAAAGAAAAAAGCAGAAACGAAGGGGGGATGGGATTATACCTGTTGAGGTAGGACTGTAATGTAGACGTGCATACCTCTTCCCTGGAGCTGTTGGCACGTCTTCAGCTGCTTCCAGAAGCTTCTCTTAGATCAGCCATCAGACAGGTCAGAGTCTCTAGTAGCAGTTTCTGCCCTCCAGCCAAGTTCTCATTCCAACCTGGAATAAACGGCTTCAGATAGAGAGGACGGGAGAGGGGAGAAAAACGTTACCCATTTGTCATTTTGATCCATTAAATGATTACTAAACATGCTACAATTCTGAATTCTTGCAATAATTATACCACGACCGGTAACTGATGAAGAGAGGGTAAACCTGTATTCGATTTTTTTCAGTATTAATGATCAAGCTGGGACTTTCTGACATTAGACAAACAGCAGCACACACAAACTAAATGTCATATTCGCTTTGTCTGTGTCAAGGCAATCAACAGTACCAGATGTTTTGTAATGAGAGATGTCTGCTGCATCAGCTGTTAAACATCAGTTGTGTAAAACCACAAGTTGGGGCTTGAATTAACTTCCAGCAATGATGTACTTCCCCTCTGTGTCTCCTCTAAATCTACACCTCTGTTCATCTGCTCCTGTTTCTCTCTTGCCTGCCTATGCCGTCCTTGGTTTTTCTAGGGAGGAGTCTGGTCAGAAGCCCAGTGGCTCTTCAGGAACAGCTAAAGGCCACACGGACCTGGATGGACCTCTGTTCCATAGAAATGGCACCAAAGGAGATGGTAAGCTTTTTATATTGAATTGCATTTCCAATGTTTCATTTCCAGGTCTGTTTTACTGATGTACTGTATTTGTTCACTGGTCTGTTTCGCCATCATTTCTTCAATTAGACTCTGACTCAGACAGCGAGCTTTCAGTAGATGAACACAGCTCCTCCTATGCCTCCTCCCACTCCTCCGACAGCGAGGATAATGATATTGATGTCAAGCCAAAGTGGAACAACGAGAGGCCTCTTCACAGCACTCCAAAAGGTAAATGCATAAGTCTCTTAAAGTTACAGCGTGTAAAATTCTCCCCACTACAGATTGCAGAAGATTCAGTTGATTGCAGATTACTGTCAGCTGAGTTCTGTTACATCGGCAATAAATTGGGAAATAAAAATTAGATGTGGTTAATTATATATTTTGCAGTAATACGTTTTTACCCCTTGTCACCTTAAAACCATCACCATAGTGTGGAAAGTAACTGTGTAGGCTGTCAGTTAGCCTACTGTTTACCTCAGCTGTCAATGCAGGGTGAAAAGTGTCCACATTTATTTTCTCTGAGCAAGACTGTAAAACTTTTTGAAAGGAGTCTGATATAAATCAGTGAAGTTCACTTTTGTCCAACGACAGTGATACTGAGGTGAGTTTTTGAGGATTTTTGAGCAACTTTTCTGTTGGTAAGCGATGCTGTTAGCCTCTGTTAGCTCCTCTTAGCCTCTGTTAGCTCCTCTTAGCCTCTGTTAGCTCCTCTTAGCCTCTGTTAGCTGCTGTTAGCTGGCACTTGTGAAACTCTCTTTGAAGTACATGTAACTTGGACACAAATAAGCTTGCGTATTTTATGACATTTTGTGAGAACTAGTTTTCTTTCACTTTAATAATTTAATAATTTATGAGCATTCTTCATTGTTATAAGAGGGCAAACCCAAAAGTAAGGGCTCCTATTATTTTAGAAATACAAACAAAAGTTTATTTTCCATAATATTTACATCATTTTAAAGTTTAAAAGCTTGTTTATTTTTCTACATAATGGCTATTTCGGTCTATAAATTTTTGTAGACTCTGTGACAGTTATACAATGCCCATGTCATACCCGCTAGCCGCCGCCGCAGAATCGCCTTCCGGACAAATGTTCTTTCAACTTTGGGAACAGGTCGTACTCACTGGGTGCGAAGTCTGGACTGTAGGGTGGGTGGGTGATGAAGTTCCAACCAAAGTTTTGCAGGAGAGCGACAGTTTGAGCAAACTGTCACGCGGTGTTGTGGAGAATGCTTACGCACAGTGCGCATCTGTGTTTTGGGACCAAAAGGTGGTATTGTTGGTGTACTTCCTGCCTGTTGGGACCACAATACATGCTGACAGGTACTGGGAAAATCTGAGAAGGGCATTTCAGAACCAGGGAAGATGAATGCTGAGCAAGGGCCGTAAGTATTCTCCACAACACCGCGCGTCCACACGTTGCTCAAACTGTCGCTCTCCTGCAAAACTTTGGTTGGAACTTCATCACCCACCCCACCCTACAAGGGTATGACTGCCGCAGCGTTTACAAAAATGCATCGACCGAAATAGCGATTATTTATAGAAATAAATAAGTCTTTAAGCTTTAAAATGATGTAAATATTATGGAAAATAAATGGTTGTTTGTATTTCTAAAATAATAGGAGACCTTACTTTTGGGATTGCCCTCGTAGCATTGTTTTTTTCTGTTAAATTATCAAAAAATGATCGACTGTGCCTTTAAGATATCATCTTTTTGCTCTAATGAACACTTTTTCCTCATATGATGTTGAATTAAATTGAAGTTTTCTCTTCCCTTCTCAGCAGGGCAATCAACATCTAATCACGTGAAGCCTTACTGGCCAACAGATGCCATTACAGCCAGTGACAGCGAGGACCCCGGTGGGACAGAGAGGCTGAGGGTGGAGACCAAGGTGAACGTGGAGCTGCACCCAGAGAACAAGCTCAACCACGTTGGTGAAAGAGAGAGGGAGGCTCTGCAGGAGAGAGAGAGACAGACTCCTACCAGTATGAAAGACTCAGCGCCTGCCAGTCAGCCTAACAGCAACCACCAGCCAGAGCAGAGAAAAGGTGAGGGGAGAAGTGTTTAGAGCCGATCTGAATCGACTTTATGTCACGCCTGCTCACACAAATCACTCGTCTCACTCAGGCATCTTGAAGAACAAGATCAGCTACCCTCCTCCGCTGACCGACAAGAACATGAAGAACCGTCTGAGGGAGAAGCTGAGCGACTACAACTCGCCCACCATCACCTCCCCTCCCCCCAACAACAACAACACCACCTCCCCAGCCCCATCCTCCGTCAACATCATGACCCCGTCGTCCCGGACGCCTTCGTTGGAGGCCAACGAAGGAAGCCGACTCGGCAACCACGAGAGCGGCTCCCCCATCAAACCGCCTGTCGCCCCACGACCTCAGATTCCTCCAGGGGGTATCTACCGGGAGACAAATGGCGGAGTTGCCATGCACTTGAAGTCTGGGACGGTCAACGGAGGCAATGAGTCAGACTCAGAGTAAGAAAAGAATACTGTTTGTTTTTAGCACTAATGGCAACAGTAGTGACTAATGCATGCAGTTCCAGGGGAAACTGCAGTGTGATTTCTGGAAGTTGCTGCAGACTCCCCGTGACTGTAGACGCTTGCAAGTTTTACAAAACTGCCGAGATGCTACCATGACAGTTTTACACAAACGAGTGTGGCCCTATTGTGACTGACATTTTAAATGTGGAGCACTTTGTCTAACCCCCTAGAAATTGATGTTGAGCAGTTTTCTACAGTGCACCCTTACGCCTCAAGTATGTGAAACCGAGAGGTCTCACTAACGGTGCCGCTCAGTACACCTGAGCGTGTGTCCAACAAATAAAAGATTCAAAATCAGTTTAACAGTGATCTTAGAAGTTTAAAAACCTTGCAAGCAAGCGCTATTTACAGTTAAATGAGCAACAATCAAGTTGATCACAGTGCCAACTAATGCAATATTGCATGCATCATAAAGGCTTTGTTGTTGCGAGTAAGTTGAGAAAACTGATGGCACCCTTATGTCCTGTATAACTGGGATAAAGCTATCCTGGTTTTTAAACTGTAAATGTGTTAACAATCCTCTTAATGACTATATTCCTTTAACTCGAGCATGAAATACTGCGACCATCCTGATTAAATGCTGCATGAGGACCCTCCCGCATCCCTGCACTCATTTTACCTTGCATGTTCCCCTCTTTTCTTTCTCTTTGCATCCCCCTCCCTCTCCTCTCCCTCCTGTCCTTTTGTTCCCCTCTGTTAACAGTGGCAGTAACGAGACTTCGATCTGACCTGTTAGGCAAACCCAGACCAGCCTGCCTTTATGAGAGGAGGAGCTAAACAACCTGCCAGGTCGGGGCTGAGGGGACCAAGAGTCGAGGAACATGAAAGGAAAAGTTGCAAGATGGAGAGGTGTTAAAGGATGGATGAAGAGAAGCCTGATCCTGTCAGCATCGCCGCTCCCGTCATGTTTCCTTTCTCGGGCGAGCAGTATTAATTGCAGACGTTAGGACTGCCTTAGATGAGAAAATAAGCAGAGATGTGAGCGATAACAAAGGGAACGCTGTGCTGGACTGTGTAAAGACACGGTTGAGCCACGTGTGCCAAAACCACTAATGGAAATCATTAGGAAGAGTCGGAAGATGAAGAATGACACCCAGAATGCATTGTGGGCCCTAACATGAAGCTCTTCTCTAGTGTTGGCGAGGAGCACATCAATATGTTCTGTTTCTTTAGGTGAAGTTAGCAAAGTGTCAGATGTAATAATCACTGTTCACGAACCTCTAAAGGCTGGTACCGTCACAGTAAAATGATTTCAAAGACTGCAGGTCCCTCAGATGTCTCACACACACATGCTCCAGTTCATGCTGGGCAGAGCTATGAAACACAAAGTGCTCTTCTTTTTTGTTTTAATTAAAGAAAGGCTTCCACAGCCTCTCGGTGCAGTGTATTTAGAGTGTAAGTAACATGTAGATAATTTTAAAAAGTGAAGAAGAAATGATCTATTTTCTATGTCAGTTTTAGCAAGAACACAGTAGTGGAAAAAAAAGAACAGAAATCACATCGTACGCCGGTTTAACAGTCAGAGAACAACAAATCTGCGCTGCGTGCCTTCATGCTGCACCGAGGCCTTACAAGCTCACACAATACTGTAAAAGGCTGCAGTGGGCTTCCATGCTACGGTGGTGCATTCACAGGCTGCTGCTGTTGTGTTTGAGTGCATGCACACACGCAAGAGTACGCTGTAAATGAACTTTAATTATGTGGAATGAAGAGGAATTCCTCCTCTGCTGAAAACTCAGCTTTGCAGTTGGAGCACTGTGAACCTGAAGCCTTGTTTTCCAGTGTTTGTCGGGCCTGTTTGTCCAATGCAAGACACACTCCTGGTTACCAAAGTCATGAGATCTGGTGAATAAGCAGATTAGAGTTGGCCGTCAGTTCGGTTTAACTCAGTTTTAGTGCAGAATCTTTAAAATAAAATATAAAAAAGCCATTTGTTGATCTTTCGTAGTGTAAAAGTAAGAAACAGACTGAGCGGGTCTGTTCAGAAATTGCGTAATTGATGCTGCCTTTTAATCGCTAAGTTTTCAAATGTGGGTTAAAACTGAAAATGACAGCAGCTCTGAAGCATTATGCAGCTAGTAAAAGGTCATTTTACAATGTACAGTCGCTAAATGCCTTTGTACCTTACATCCTGTACACGCCCAGTGTTTTGCCCTTATGTAATCAATGCTGTTGATAAGATGTGTGTTTTTGTATAATCTGAGACACTGGAAATGTTTTGTAACATAATGTATATTTATTTTTTATGGTTTTGAGACACTGGAAAGAAACAAAAAAAAGATTGTATGACTGTAAAATTAAAAAACAATGACATGATGAATTTTTAAATTGCGTTGTCTTAGCGTGTCTGTTTGACAGAAGGGAGCATGGCTGGTTCAAACATGTGCACCAGTCAAGCAAATGTGGTAACATCAACGTTTAGCGGTTTAACAAATGATGAGTAACACAAACTGGAAGTTACTCATTTCATAGTTCTACACTTAGAGTTAAGGTCTGAGCTCCCAGTTTTACGCACATTTGTATGACATGATTCTTGCTGGCCATGACAGCGTCACACAGTTTCTGCAGATTTCTTGGCTACACATCCATGATGCCAGTCTCCTGTTCCACCACATCCCAAAGGTGTTCTATTGGGTTGAAAACTGATGACTGTGGAGGCCAACAAAGTACAGTGTGTTTATCGTTGTGCTCAAGAAACCAGTTTGACATGATTTCAGCTTTGCGGCATGGTGCCTTATCCTGCTGGAAGCAGGATGGACTACAGAGAGCTAGAGCCCAAGGAATGCCAGAAAATATCCCCCACACCATTATGCCACGATTACCAGCCTAAACTGTTGATGCAAGGCAGGATGAATCAATTTTTTCATGATGTTTATGCCAATTATGATGATTTCTGTTGCAGCAAAAATCGAGACAATTCGGACCAGGCAATGTTTATCTAATCGTTATCTAAGGAGCTTGGAAAGAAAAGTGTCTGGACTTCTTTAAGTTGCTTGAAGACGTTTCACCTCTCATCCGAGAAGCTTCTTCAGTTCTAGGGTCAAAAGGTCACTCTTTCGTGGATGTCAATGTGGACATTTGGCTCATGTGATTAGGTAGTGGATCTTTCTTTCTGATCTTTCTTTCCAAGCTCCTTAGACTACGATGACCTGGATGACTGAGAACCTTCACAGACATCCAATCGTTATCTTCTATTGACCAAAAGTTTTGAGGCCACGCACATGACGCATTGTGAGTTCAGAGATGCTCTTCTGCGTACCTTAGTTAGCATGTTAGTCTGTTTGTGTTACTATTGCTTTCATTTCAGCTCAAAGCAGTCTATCCATTCTCCTCTGACATCAACAAAGGAGGCAGACCTCCTTTTCGGGCATTCTCTGTAAACCTTAGAGATGGTTGTGTGAGGGGAAAATCCCAACAGATCAGCAGTTTCTGAAACAAACCAACAACCACGCCCTTTCTTCCCCACTCCGATGCTCAGAGTGAACTTCACCAGATTGTCCACTGAGTTGGTGCCATGTGATTAGCTCATCATTATTATTACGGCAGATTATATCGGTAAGGAAGCTGAATAAATATTAACGTATAATTTATGGTGAAGCGGTGGGATTTAATAAGTTTGCACTTCTTCCCACTCCTTTTCCATATGTTACTGAATAAGAAGAGGTGAAGTGATATTGAAATGTTTTGCTTTAGTTTAGCATTATTTTTCTCTTTTTTGCTAAATGAAATTCTCTATATTGTTTACATGATCAAAATAACAAAGAAACAAACAAGATATTCACATAAACACGTGATTGAACAGGTTTGCTTAATAAAATGGCCACAAGTGAATCTTACTCATACTTAGTTCTCAGGTTGTTCTTGATAAATGACTTTCACTGTAAAGCCCTGTACTAAACTTCTTTGGGTTCCTCTAAAGATGCACTGCTTTGGCTTTCCAAGGCTGATGGCCATCCCCACAAGATTAGGAGACTTAGAACAGAGAACTGAGTCTGATAGGACCGTTAATGATGCTTTCGGTTAAACTATGTGAGACTTAAGTGAATTACAGCTGTAAGGTGTGGAGTCCCTCTGTCTTTCTCGCATGTCTAACCTCAGCTGACTCGTGACAGATGTTTGCAGGGCTTTTTTTTTTTTTTTGTTACATTTTTTATTTTATTTTTGAGGATCAGATGCCACATCAGGGTCTGGGAACAGGCAGCTGTGCTACGTCCGTGACACAAACCCTTGCACATAAAGTCGCTGCCACTGGGTATTGCTGAGGAAATGAATGTAAACAGGCACACAGAAAGGTAAGAAGGCAGGGTCATGTTTCACAAGCCTATTGGGTGGTTAGGTGTTATAGCAACTGAAGCCAGTCCTCCCCTCAGGTGAAAAAGATAAAGTAAGTAGCTGGAACAGAGGTAGCCTGTCAAAATATGATGTGTGGTGGGATTAGATGGCTCAGTCGTGAAACCCGTACACATTAAGTGTACAGTGACAACACTTTGTCTGTGTTTATGATCTTTATTACATTAACTTCCTCGGTTGTAATTATTTTGTCAAAACAGGAATCATTTTGTCAGGTGGCCTGCATTTCACTTTGAGAAAAACCAAACCAAAAACCTCCAACTTAAACCTGAGAAGTTGGGTAGGCACATTCAACTGGCCTTGGAGCTCTTTCAGAGTCACCCTCTACCCTCTTCTTTATCTCTGTCCCATCACAGCCACTCAAACTAAATAATTCACACTCATGAGAACTAAAGCTGGCATCCTGCAGGAGTCCATGAGCAGGATACAACCAGGCAGGAGAAGAAGAGCAGTTAACTAATACAACTGTGCCCTCTATTGGTAGACTGTGGTAGTGAGTTTTGTTCTTCAGTAATCCAACTCGTGAGGGGAAAGTGTAAGTTTTCACTTCATATAAATTTGTTTGTTTGTTTTTGGTGCCTGTCCTGTTAAGCTATCAGAATTGTTGTCTGAAGGGCAGGAAAGATGCGCAATTGATTTATTTTTTCAAGTGGTCCACTTGATTGATCTGTATTATTATTGTTCATTTATTTATTTTATTTTAAGTTATTACAAATTGGACAAACAAATAGACAGAAAGGGTGAGAAAGAAAGAAAGAAAGAAAGAGGGGAAGGGGGGCAGTAAGAAAAGACACTGAGAAAATCCATTGGATCACCTACTGTGGAGATACAGAAAATTATTTTACTGCTAGAATATAACCTGCATTATTAACATTGCATTAATAATATATCCTACAGCCTTGATATTGCATTAAAGATGTTTATTAAAGCTATTGACACCATGTTAACCTTTTATTACAGGTAGAAGTATCTTATACACGTTGCATGTTTGTGCTCATTCAGAGTTGATGTTCAGTCTATTAAAGAAGGTCTCAAGCTTTGTGAAGCGCTATGACTTCACAATCTATTGTGTAGGAGACTTAGAGCATAGAAGTCAGCATACACGCTTACAAACACATAGAATCCATACACCTGCCAGGCCAAGGCCTGAAATTCATTTAGCTTCTAACTGCATTGTAGTTTACTTGGTAATAGATGACAGAAGACAAGGATCAGCCCTCAGAGACCCTCGAGGCTTGAAGTTTATTGTCATGTATGGAAGGTGTTATAGAAATAGGAAGTTCTGTTCTGTCTGTTTTTAGCCATTTAAGACGTACCATTTACTGTAATCAACGTCTACAGTAATCAACACCATGAAGGGGGCGGTATCCCTGATGCTTTAAAAGTGTTCTCAGTCATGGGGTTCAGTCATGGGGTTCTCATTGATTGATTTCGCAACACTAAAAAAAGAAGAAAAAAGAAAACAAACAACAAGAGAACAATGCGATACAGAGATCAAAGTAACAACCTAGATACCTGTGAGAGTAAATACTATTGAGCAGCATGCAAGACTGACAGCGCACGATATGCTTTAAGGTAGTAGCCAAGGAAGATGTAGTTTGTGTCAGTGAGCATCCGTGTGTACACCTGTGTGCAGGAGCGTGCTTGAGTTCAAAAGGTTTATCCATGTAACAATCTGCTAGAGGGTGTGGGGAGCCATAGCCCCGCCCCTAAGAGCATGAAGCATACATGGAGGAAACCCAGGCCAGGGCATCCACAGACCCCGCAGAGTGCAAAAGCCCAAGGAGGACCACCGGAGAGGCAACCTTGCCTCCTTCATTAACACTTTAAATCCATTTCAACAGGAAGTTGAGTCGCTTACCACCATAACCACCATGGACCATAAGAACAGCCTGCTTTATCACTTTTATCACAACAGAAACTTGTATGGAGGATGCCCTGACATTGTGAGGGCATCCTGGAGGATCTCCTCCCAAATCTGCACCAGGGCATCACTGAGCTCCTGGACAGTCTGAGGTACAGACAACAAACATAATGTCCCAGAGGTGCTCTTTTGGGTTTAGGTCAGGTATTCTATGGCGAATGCTAAATTGACCTTACAGTGCAGTGAGCACGGGAACAAATAAAGGATGTCAGGCCCTCAGGCCAATGTCATGAAGTCTGTTTCTGATTGTTTGGTCAGAGACGTCTGCACCAATGACCTGCTGGAAGTCATTTTGTAGCTCTGGAAGTGCTTGTGCTGTTCCTCCTTGTACAAAAGCGCAGATACCAGTCCTGCTGATAGGTTAAGGGCCTTCTACAGCACTGTCCAGCTCTCCTAGAGTAACTGCCTGTCTCCTGGAATCTCCTCCATGCTCTTGAGACTGTGCTGGGAGACACAGCAAACCTTCAGGTAACAGCACATACTGATGTGTTGTCCAAGTGTCGCCTCATGTTGCCAAATATAAAACTAGTGAAAAACCAGTGAGAAAAGATGAGGAGGGGAAAATGTCATTGCCCTCCACCTGTAAAACCGTTCATGTTTGGGGGTTTGTCTCATCATTGTCCCTCTAGCACACCTGTTTTTCATTTCATTTCATTTGACTTGATGCTAAACTCTTCCTTTAATTGTTTTTGAGTAGTATGGATCTGCAACAGTGTTGAACATTCTCAAGGCATGCACTGGCTGATAAGACAATATCTATATATGGATACAATTTAGACTTGAGTCAAGGATCCACCTCCCACAGCTGAATGGAGGTGGTTTAGCTGTGGTGGTTTAGTTTGTTTAGCTGTGGTTGACCGATCACAGATGTGTCCTGATTGGTTTGAAGCTCTCTTCTGCAAGTGTTACGTGTTCCTCATCTGTGAGAATGTGTCCGTCCGCTTAGGCTAGAGTCTAAATTTGAAATCTTGCATGAGATGGTTAGCGTCAAACCCCTGCTTACATTCCAGTGGGCTGTGACTGTGTGTCCACACATCTGCTGCAGTAGGTACACTCAAGGCGTCCTCATGGTGTACTCCAGATAATCTTTAAAAGAAATCACATTAAAACTACTTAATCATATCTGCAGATATCCTCATGCACGTCTGCGAGTGAGTGTAATCTCAGCTTTGTGGGTGGTTTGTGATCTTGCCACCTGCCCAGAAATATAAAATTATTCTTGCCTCCTGCGTTAGTTTTGTTCACTCAGAGAGTTTTCGTAACAATTTTGGTCATGTGTGATGCCAACAGATTTGGAAAATACACAATTGTTAGTGTAGCTTATGGGGACAAGCTGTTTAAATGCCACATGCTGTTTGTTTACTGCTGCCACCAAATGATGAGCTTGTTTTACATCCTTCCTTTGCCCCAGATGGGTGGCAATGCTACTGCTCATTTCAGGGCCTTTAAAACACCGCTCTTCATCCTGTTTGTTTTTAGAAACTGCCTTTTGGGTTACACGGAAAATTCTAGATAAAAACATTCTTTATTTAGCTGTAAAATGATTGTATCACAATTTTATTTATATAGTCTAAAACCACAATGACAGTCACCTCAAGGCGCTTTATATTGTAAGCTAAAGACTGAACTATAATACAGGCTCTACAATCATAATATATTTTTAAATATTCTGAACATGTTGTATACTTTGGCACTCCACATGTAAAACGTGGGGAGGTGTGGGAAGCCAGATCGGGCGCCCCCCTTCCGGCTCTCCTCTCTGCTCTCTCCTATCTTGGCCCTCTTGTCTTACTTCTCTCTCAGAATCAGAATCAGACTTTATTTATCCCCAAGGGGCAATTAAGATACAACAGAGCAGCATGACGTTGAAGATAAGGACAGGGCATAAACAGGCAATAAGAGTCAGATAATAAATACACATAATATACAGTATATACACAGTTTTAAAATTACACAGTTTTAAAATTGAATCACCTTTTATCTACACCTTTTCTGTCCCTTTGAAGAAATGAGGCTCCATAAATGTTAAAGAGGTAAGTATTTCTCAGTTGCAGTGAATAGATAGAAGAAAATAAACTGTAGAAAACTAAACAGCAGAAAGAAGTATAGAAATAACAATTTTAACATAAACCAGTGACGCAATCTGGCGCCTGATCAACCTTGGCAGGGCCTCCTCGGATGAGGGTGTCCAGTGATAATGGCCGAAACACCCGATGAATCCAAGGTCCACTACTGACGATGTGTCCCAAATTTTAATATGATAATGTAGATCAGATCTCTAATCCCTAAACCTAACCAAGGAAAAATGGCAGATTAGCCTGGGTAAAAGACCGAAAGTTGAGGCACACAGCGATGTGTTCTGGGCTGCCTTTCCTCATAACAGCCATCCCTCAAGATTTTCTCCATTTAAAGCCATGCATTATCAGGAATTTTAAACTCTAGTCCTTTTACTGATTTAGGTATTTTGCCTTGCAAGTTATTATTAGCACATGTTTACCCATTATTGTAAACATGTGCTGTAACTTTAAGATAAACATTTTTTGAGGGTTTTTTTTTAGAGAAAGGTTAAATTTTAAGTTCTTTTGCAGACCAGAACTATTTCTTTTAGGTAATAACAAGTCGTTTTATGTTTTTTTCTTTTGGAGGGAAAAAAGATAAAAAGTAAAATAAAGCATAAAACATTTAACTCCAAAGACAGTCTGACAGGTAAAATAGGCAGACAGAATCTTTTAGGTTCTATAGTAACACAAACACTAAAACAGCTGCTAGGAATGTTTTTCTAATCAAACCTGCTGTGATAGATGGACTCTATTTTATCTATTTTACTATAAGAGGAAAACGCCATCCTTTTGAGACACAAATCTTACTATTTCTTTGTTGAAACAAGTCCACGAAGAACAACATGTTAGTATTAAATTAGCCGTCTTATCTAAACGTGTTTTGCATCAGCAGTCTCGTCATCCGTCCTCCCCTTCCTCCCAACTGTTCTATAATTGACTCAGAATGCTCGGCCAGTTGCATAAGACACGCTCGGTTGTGCAACCCTCTAGAAAATGCTGGTTTGGGATTAAGAGGTTTATTACAGGATTTCTAAATGAGCGCAGAGGGAGGATTTGGGAAATCTCAACAGCGGTAGCTTTGCTAGAAGACATATGAAGAGGATCACAAGCCCATTGTTGTGTACGTGTGTGCGCGTGCGTCTGTGCGTGCGCTCTAAGCGCGACTGAGGGGAATCCCATCTAAAAGCTTTAGTCCTCTTGGTTACTGCACAATCTGAAACCCTGAGCGGTATCCCGTTGGAGCTCATAGTATTTACAGGTCAAATTTTGCAAGGTCATGACAAAGCAGCCGCTGCTGAAATAACCTGCAAAAGACAAGAGGACTAAAGCATAGACATAGAGAGGGCACACTGAAGGACTGGTTTAGGTGGCTCAATTTGGCCTTCAAGAGGATGATGCAATAAAGATTACAAGGAATTTGTGATTGATGTAATATTGAATCAAATATTCCCGCAATAGTATAGTTGCATATTAAAAACATCTACCATACTTTAACCTAGCTTGAGAAAAGGTATTAGTACTATGCTCTTGGTGCACATTTGATCACAACATTCTGCTGTAGAGACTGTAATTCAATATTGGAATAAAAGGAACAGCACCAAGCTGGTTTAAGTCACGTCTTTTTATGTACTCTATGCATGCTCCCTAAGGGGCAGTACTATTAGAAAACTGTAAGCTATGCAGATGATATCCAGCTACCGATCCGTCTATGAAGCCAGAGATGATTATGCCCGCTCCAAAAAAACTCAAAACAAAATATTAAATAAAATTAAGAACTAAATAACTTAAAAAACAACAACAACCATAAGCAACACTGTTTCTAACAATATGTTGATGACAGGATGGCATTACCTTGGGTCTCCAATACTACTGTGAGGAAGTTTGGAGAAAGTTTATGTGTCCATGAACCCTAACATACTCTAACATGAAGATATGAACATTAAAAATGTGCATTAATTACTTTGAGGCTGGTTTTAATGGGTTTCCTTATCCGGTCGTTAAGTCTGACGTCACTAGCCGTGTCTGGGCCTAAACTCCGCTGCAGGTCCATATATCAAACGATCACTATGGCATTACTGAGAGTTGAAAAACTGTCTAAAGTCTTTCATCTTTAATAAAATGATCAGCGTTCTGCTCTACCAGGTGTAACAACTGAGTTTAACATCCAGGCATCCATGAAAACGGAGTTTATGACATTTCACGGAGTTAGAAGTTAGCAGGAAGTTAGCTCGCTAGTTTCTATCTAAATACAATATAGCATGTCCTGACTGCGGGGTTTTGGAAACAAATTAAAACGTACAGCTCTGTTATCACTTCCAGCATAAATGAAGACAGAAAACTAAACAGCAGTGACGTTTGCAGGGTTACTGAAGTTTGGCTAGCTGGTATATAATGATGTGCTACGTGACCGCTAGCGACACAGTTATGTTAGCATAATATAAACAAGCTAACTTTTTTTCCACTCGATAAAAGTTAATGTGAGTGTTCTCGGTGGTCAGAAACAAATGTAATCGCATGGCAGGATGCTGTAAAAGGACCAAACTTCAGCCAGGAGAACAACTGAGATAATCCATCCACAATACTGCTGCATGGGCTGGGCTGTAGTTACATCCTAAGGTTTTAAAAACTGAGCTTAAATAAATGATTAGCGGTAATAAAAGCCGAGGGAGGTCAACAGTGATCACTGACTGTTTTAGGAGCTTTTTGAGATTAAATAGAAGAAAATACAAAACATTAAACGCAGACTACTTTAGGCCCGGAAGTAGGATTCATCATGTCATCACTTAACGACCGGATTATCTGACTGTCCAAGTATCTCATCCAGGGTGGTGCAGTTAAGCAAATTCTAAATCTTACTCCCTGAATACAAATCTCCAGTCACTCCTGCTTGTGTTTCCTTAAGAGGTAGTCTTAAGAGGCAGACTTCAGCTATCAGACTTCTCTACTGTGGAGCCAGCTCCCACTTTGGATTCAGGAGACAGACAGTCCCTGTACTTTTAAATTCAAAATTAAAACGTTCCTTTTTTTTAAAAAAGGTGACAGAGTTAGCTTATATGATCTTGAGCTATCCCACACTTTTCAGTTGTCTGTCTACTACTTTGAGGTAAGTCACGCTGACCTGAAAATCGATAACATATCACTCCTTGTCAAACATTCTCCTTGTGTCCATGTGCTGTCATGTGTTCTGTCCGATGAGCCCAGGGAATGTCCTTCTCAGACGATGCCTACATACAATGTCCAAAGTACTTCCCAAAACATCATATGTAGGTTACCTGTGCTCAGAACAGCCAACATGTTGGAATACAATACTTCTAAAACAGGTGAAGCATTATGTGGATCCAAGAAAATGTCCTGTAGTGATAATCTACTGTGATATTCCAGTATGTATTACTGTTAACTTGTGATAACTTTGAATGCACCACTGCTAATTACCAAATTACATGGTGACATCAACAGTTCATTTCTGATATCTCATTTAAAAGTGTAGACCTGGGCTAGCAAGGTTAACAAGGTGCATTCATAATTCACTTTGATATTACATGCTAACTTAGACACGCTTTACTTACTAAAGAAATCGAACAGCTCACTCCGGCTAGTACAATCAAAAGGCAAAGAAGACAAAAAGCACCTGGCCACAAACCCTATCCAATGCACAAAATCTAAAGTAATTAAATGAATGAACTCTGCAGAGAATAAATCTGTACCTGGCTGTAAAAATGTTTGTTTCAGCTCCAAAGATTGTCATTTTAAAATTGGAGTACATTAGGATTGACCCACTTTTGGAGCCACCCCTAGTGGCCATTTGAAGAACTACACCTTTAGGCACTTCCATACTGCCCCCCCCCCCCCCCCCCAAACGATGTAGGTTGCTGCTTCCATAAAAGTAATTATTTGTTCAAATAGCAATCTAAAATTTTACATAGCAGACGGATAAGTGGTGCAAAGCTGTATTTTAATCAGTAGGCTTGTCTTGCTAATTAGGCTTTATTTCATATAATCTGATTAGTGATGCAGAATACTACAGAAAGCTCTAGACAACTCAAACTCTAAGTATACTCTTTCATGTAAAGTCTGCACAAAATACTCTTGAACTACATATGGAAAATCCCGTGCCTCACACATTTGCCTACACAAATGTGAAGGTAATCTAAACATCTACTGTCTTTCTTTGTCTTGTGTTGAAGCTAAAACCACACAAGCAAAGCTGCAGGCCAACCAGGGCAGAACTCTAGTGAAGACAGAGCTACTGCGATCCTCACTGGGCTCATTGGTAGTCTGACAGCAGCCATTGAAAGCACTTGTGATTACTTCCCCGTAATCTATGGTCTTATCTGAGGGGCCAGAGGTCGGTTAACTCCTGTTTCTCTCTCAGTTTCTACCCGTTTCACTCTTCGCTCCTTTCAAAGCTCTCTTCTTTTTTTCTCATTTGAACTCAAACAGTGGAAAGAGGACGGTCAAAGCGGTCTGTTAGCTCAAGATCACTTCATCATACAATTGCTCAAACAGTGGGATAACTTCATACAAGAGGCCCCTCTGGGATTCTGTTACTTCGAAAAGACCAGGAGAATCTCAAAGACTGACATCAAAGACTATGCAAAGGTTAGTATCCTGAACTGTATTTTAAGGATTTATGGAAAGTGCCTATTTTCAAAAGTAAGGTGTCTGAAGTTGCTGTACTCAAGATTTATATTACATATTGACTCGTTTAAGACATCAGCCTTATTGTGGGTTCACAGGGGGCAAACGCAGAGCAAAGTATCTACAATAGATGAACAGTATCCGAAAGTCATGAACCCAAGAAATGAAGCCTTATTAGAACGGTCTCGGTGGATAGCTGTCCGAAAGCCGTTCTTAAAGAAAGGAAACAAACAGAAAAGTTTGACAAATGACATTTTTGGTTCAAATCATTATCAATATGGAGGTCAGAAGAGCGGTACAACAGTGAGTGTCATCTGTAAAGGAGGCTCTGTCATGGCTTGGTGTTGACATTTAAGCCAGCTGTGTTGGCGATCTTATCATCGCTGATGAACACAAGTACCATGGGATTTTGATCCACCATGCAATGCCATTTGGAAAGCGTCACTTTCCAGCGTCACAACGACCCACACTGCATTAAAAGCACACCTAGATAGAAAACAACACAGTGGAAAACTATTCATGGACTGGCCTCCCCAGCATTACTGAAGGAGTGTGGGATCATCTCGACAGAGAGAAAACCAAATAGCAGCAGAACTCCAAGAAGCCTGGAGAGCTCATTTTAACTTCTAGATCCAGTATCCACCATGTTTCAGTGTTTGTTTGTTTATTCCATGGCAGAGCAGATAGAGATTTGAAATATCAGGTAGACCTTGGCAAACAGGTCTGTAAATATGCCAGCAATTTCTTTATAAGTGTGCTTGAAGAAGCTAAGTGATTTTTTTTTATAAAGAAAAAGGAGGAAGCTTTTGTTATTGGTGACTTTTACACCCCTTAAAACCTGTCACGTCTGGCAGCAGAATTAGAATGCGATGTTGTGCCGGAAAATTTAGATTTTCCAAGCATATAAATAATCTATAGGCTCCTCTTGTCCCTGTGTTTCCTTTTTCTGTTAATTTATCCATTGCTATTAGTGTCATTTTGGTTATTACAGTAAATGTATAGTATCAGCTGGCAGGCAGGGCAAAAAGGAATAGGGCCAAAACAGGATTTAAATTATATTGTTACTAGTGTTGATTTGAAGAAAGTTTAACAGGAGAAACTAACAATAAACTTTTAAAAAATATTAAAAACAACACTGAAGATATTTCCTATATATGACTCAATAGAAAAGATGATATTGCTGCAGTAGCGGGTTGATTTACAGCGATTAAGTGCATTATAACGAGGCCATTGTTTAGCCACCTGTTCTATAATTTATCAGGATGTGACAGAGGCAGCCACAGGGCGGTGGTAAGGAGAAGTCGCGGTGTTTCCGCTCGCGTCCCGTTTGTGAAGCTTTGCTGTGAAGCGTCAGCCCCCGGCGGCGGCGGCCCCTTTAAGAAAGAAGCGCCGCACACTGACGAAATTTCCTCGGCCCTGCTCTCTCTGCCAGTCTGTGTAGATCTACAACAGATCGGAGCAGCGCCGGTATCTGCAAGCTCCGGGCCAACGGCGCTGGTCAGGAAAGCTCTCTCCAGGGAGAAGGAGGGGGGGGACACGCAACTGGTATTTTTTTTTCCCCACTGTCTGCCTGCCTGACCGCTCAGCTCTCAGCAGGAGACGACATTTAGTCGGCTTTCAGAAATTAGCGGATGTATCGTCGGGATGGATGGACGGAGTGAGCGGCATTCGCCGTGAGACTGGCGCTAATTTGACGTCCTGAGCAGCAGGTGTACAGAAGGATAAAGCAGACTAAAAGGCAATCTCAGTGTTCATGAAACTTTGCTACGATTTACGTGCTGGGTAAGAAACGCTTATTTTATTTGTGAAACACAATAAATGGCTGTCGTTCTGGAGGGGAGGGAGAAAAATGAGGGGTATTATTTTATGACACCCAAGCTGTCCCAGCGTCTCTTCGGGGTCACCCAAAATGCGGATTATTTTGGTTTTCTTTTTCTCTTTCCTGAGACCGCTAACTCGAGGCCTAAGTTCAACCCCCACCGTTTGAAATTAGTCGCCCTTAACAGATAAAAGTATAACGGACGCATTTGTTGTATCGTGTTAGTTAGTTTGGCCTAACTGTGCCAGAGTCTGACGGCTTTTGATGCTGTTTAAAAAAGAGAGAGAGGAAAAACACGCTTCTTCTCATTTCCTGGCCCAGTGTAACAGTGAATTTTTAAAATCAACTTCTAGTCTCAACCGAAACACTCAAAAGCACTTAAAAACAAACAAATGTTAGCGTAATATTTTACATATTTTCATGTTTTGTACCTCGGTTGCACCCCCAGAAAGATAAAGTGCTCGTGTGGTGTGTTCACTTACAGTCGGAACCTCTGACCTCTTAAAGGTGCTGTCAAACTGGATTTTTGATTAAACCAGTTGGTACAGGGCTTTAGTTTTTTTTTTGTCGCCATACAGAGTTCAAATGTGATTACTATTTGATCAGAATCACGTTTTAACATCCTATGGAGGAGAGTGACCAGTTGTTGAGGAAGAATCTATTGTTTATATCCTTGATTATGTAACTGCAAGGTGAAATAATAGCGCTGATGCTGCATGATCAGAGGGCTGGAGGGCAGGAAGGAGTGTGTAATTTCCATGCTGTTGGCTGTTACATCATGTGCTGATCGTGACTGTTTGAGTAAACCTCACTTCAGCAGCCCCGCTCAATAATGCAGGAATTCATATTAACAGAAGTATTTCCTCATGAGTCATTTGTTTTTGGGTTTGAGTTTGCATGTCAGTGGTACATCACACGGCATGCATGACCCTGAGAGGCAGCATTCAGATGCTGCACTGCCCAAAAAATAACCCTGGACATGATGTTAGGGGGGGAAAAAAGCCTGCCTTTTTATTTTCGTTGAGCAAAAACTCCACTTTGCCTAAAGGGTTGCATTAGTGGGTTAGATAAAAGCTGGCGTATCCTTGTCCCCACCATTATTCTTCTGTCAGTATTTGTTCGCTGGGGGCTGTGCTTGTGCTTGAAACCTTTTGTTTTGCTTTCAACTACAAACAGAGCCGGATGTGTCTAATAGGTCTTGTTAAAGTTCATCATATCTGCGCTCTCCTCCTGCCTTCCTGCTCCCTCCCGAGGGTTGACATCAAATAAAAAGGCTGGGCTCAATAGAAGCATTCACAGTGACGATATGATATGTATGGAGATAGATTTTGTCTTTAATCAGAGGCGTGATGCCTATATGCTGATATGGAAACTTGCGATATCTCTGCGCTGTTACAGTGCCATTGTTTGTTTTAGTTATTATTCTGCTTGTCAGCAGCCTGACGCTGTTCGTCTCTTCTGACCATCTGTCGCCCTTCACCTGATTATTAATGCAGGAAAGTGAACAAAAGTTGCAGCTGCCCATTGGAACATTCTGGCTGTTGCCTGTAGATGAGTTATTTAAAGGTCATGTCCCTCCCTCCCTGTCTCTGAGTGTCTTATGAAACTCATACAAGTTGAGAATAGCTCCACGGGTGAGTGTCTTGCTTTATTCAGCCATGTTTCTACAGAAACTAAGCACCACGGATGATGAGGAGGATGACGATGAAAGCAGGATGTCCCTACATGGGTTTATACACCACGTTCAGTGAAGGCACCTGTAACGGGAAGCTAGTTCTAAAGCATCAGTCACCGAAATGGAAACACCGCACTGTGGCAGGTCTTTGTTTTCTTTTTAAACAAGCCTTTATTATCAGACCTGACTGCTAATGTCCCAGAAAATATACAGACAGTGGCCCTCGTGTGTAAGCGCTCAAGCTTTATTGGGCACCCTTTCATGTATGGTTGATGGACACCAGTGATATAGTTATGACTGAAATTAAAGTAAGAACCATTTCATGATGTTTAGACATAAAACCATGTAATGAGTGTCTCTCATGATAATGCGTTATCATGGCTACAAAGACAAATGTTTAACTTAAGAGGTCACTGTGCCTCCTGATGAGTGCATTATGTTGATTTCATAGGGCTCCTCAGCTAGTTGCTTTGCAGGATTTTATGAGCACGTCTATGAAGCTGTTAATAATCCAGAGCAATAATGTGATTAGTTTGCATTTTTATTGGGGATTTTGTTACTGCAAAAGTGTATAAGTTACGGTTTTCACCTTGTGAATGTGTGTGCGTCGTCTTGTCAGAGTGCGGTCTTGACGACACTTTGTGTAGCAGCAGATACTAGAAATGTGCTTTTGAGTGCTTCGCTAGATCTGTCTGTGGCAGATTCTTGTCAGCATAATTTCTGGCGTAACTTTAAGATACGTGTCTGCAGGTTTCAGTGCACTTAGTTGCTGGCACGTGATTGGCTGATTGGATATTTGGGATAACAAGCAGTTGAACAGGTGTATTTAATGAAGTGGCCTGTGAGTGTTTGTAAAATTTTCAGAGGGAGGCAGTGCTGTTTCACCATGCATAGACTTTACTTTGGTGGACTGCCCAGGTATGTGGACAACAAATATATTTGGCTACATGCTCATTGTATCATTTATCTTTTCACCCAACAGCGCCATCTGCAGTTTACTAATAAACACTTCCTTTGTTTACAGTGAATAATTCTATTCATTTCTATTAGTACTGCTCACTTAGCCCTGACCCTTCCTTAATATTAAGGCTAAAGTAAATACTAAGTATTATTAGTTTTAATCCACTGAAACAAAAATATTTCACAGCTTGTGCCTCGAATGTTTTGATCACAAGTTGGTGTTTTGATTAATATTAAAAGGAATAGCACATTCATTGTTATGCAGATGATACCCAGCTTTATCTGTCATTGAAGCCAGACATAGACCAGTTAGTTAAACTGCAGGAGTGTCTTAAAGACAAAGTTCTGGGTCACCTCTATCAGGTGACATTGAACCCGCCCGTAGTTACAGCTCAATAGGCTGCTCAGGGCTTCCCATGATGCACTGTTTCTTCTTCATCCACCCCTTTTCAACATCTGTGTGTATACTTTGCACTAGGGCTGGGCCATATCATACCTTTCACAGTAATACCGGTATAATGTTGGGCAACGATAAGAAAATGAAATATCGCGATAGAATATGGGTAAAACGCACATGCGCAGTGCCTTTGTTTTCATACGCACATGGCGGAAAAAGCATGGCGGCGACGGAGAATGAGAAGAGCGAAAGCGGATCGTTGAATGAAACGGATGAACCAGAATTGGTTTGTAAAAATGCTGCAACTTCAGTGGTGTGGAACTGGTTTAGCTTTCGTCCGTCAGATACACAACAAAGCACATTTTTTTTGGTAGAGCATGCTAGCGGGCCGTCGTTATTACCGTGTTTTTTGGAAAATACGGCACATTTAAAATTAATCCTTTGATTTTTCTGAAAATCGACAGTGCCCCTTATAATCCTGTGTGCCTTATGTAGGAATTCTGGTTGTGTTTACTGACCTCGAAATGATTTTATGTACACGGCGCTCGAAAATCTGTCAAATGTTTTGGTACGACTTTGCTAAGCTACGAAGCTGCACCGCTTGATGGATTGTCGGAGTTCTCCGGCTATCGTAGGCAGGAGGCCTCTACTCTCGCCTCCTTCCCCTAACCCCCAATTGGTTGCAGATGGCTGCCCCTCCCTAAACTTGATTCTGGTGGAGGTTTCTTCCTGTTTAAAAGGGAGTTTGTCTTTCCCACTGTCGCCAAGTGCTTGCTAGGGGGTTGTCTGGTTATTGGGGTTTTCTCTGTATTATTGTAAGGTCTTTACCTTACAGCATTAAGCCCCTGGAGGCTCCTGTTGTCGTTGTGATTTGGTGCTATATAAATAAAACTTAACTGAGTGCTTTTGAGGTGTGTAAAATGTCAGTTTTAGTTTTAGTTTCACCTCCATGGGAAACCACAAGTTGCAGAAATAACTCTTGAGTAAGTCGACCAAAGGGCATAAGACTGCCTGCAAAAGCATGACCATGTCTGGCTGTTGTAGCGAGCGTGACCCACATGACCACGAGTAACTTCAGGCTATTAAGGTCATTAGCAGGCGATATCCCAAGAAGACACAGACATGTATACACACACACACAAAGTGTATTAGGCCTTAATACACCAGGCTTGTAAAGCTCCTCACCCTTAACTAAGGTATACAATAATAAACCATTTCAGCCATTGTAATTTTGTTTTATGTGCATATGTGTGTTTGTGCATCTCTCTGCTGCTCTGTTTGGTTTTATGTCAGCACCAGGCTCTCTCCCCTGGCTGGTGTGTTCACGGTGACTTATGATTAGGTAAAGGTGGGCCGAGGTGTCTTTGTGTTTGTACATAGCCGAGCAAATGACTCATGAGGGCTGTTTGTGTGTATACCCACAGTAACAGTCGCAGCGATCAGACCTTGAGCTAAAGCCCCTTCCTCCTCCTCCTCCTCCACTTCTTCCTCCTCCTCCTTCTGTCCTCTCTTTTCATCTTTTCATCCTCCTATTTAAGCTGCTGTGGTTGAGGCTGCTCCTGGACCAGAGAAAGAGAACCCTTTAAAAAGGAAATAAGTAAACAGGAGGTAGCCTGAAGAACACTCCGGTGAAAGGAGGCAAAGAATAGCATGGGAACACGCAATGTGCGCTTGAATAGGAGTTTGCCTTGAGACTGAATGCTGCGTCATTCGCTGACATTTTTCTGACTGAAAATGTCAGTTTCTGGGGTTGTATCCAAATGTGCCTCTATTTTCTTTTCCAGCAGGCACTATTGATTGTGTTGTATTATAGGTAATCAACAGCCTGGTTGAGCTGACTATAGGGACCGTCTGAGCTGATCCACCGAGCATGCTGTGAGTGGATTCGGGTGGTTACTGCGAGAACAGATTCTAGCGTGACAGGTGTCTAGGCAAGTGGAGGGAAGTGTTTATTAACCTGCCACTCAGCAGGTTTCCATTCACCCCTTGGAGGGGCGCGGGGATAAACCCACCAGTCACGTTTGTAATTTCCACTCACATGTGCCCATGTGGCCTGTTTCTTGTCTTTAATTCACCGCTAGACTTGCTGCCTCAGTGCCAGTCTAATTGTCATTTGTTTGATTACGTCTTTGCCTTGTCTTATTTCCTCTTAGACACGAGGAGTGATGTGTAGTCTAGTCTGTTAGTGCGGCTCTCCACTGAAGTGTTTAGACTTTTATGAAGTTTGTGCTTCAATCTAATGAGCTTCAAACGAGTCCCCTTTATGCGGGCTCAGAGGAGTTACCCACTGTAGCAAATTATAATTCCTAACACGCTGTTTAAAGGCCTTTGAATGTTCTTCATAATGGCAGGTCTGATCAATTTGTTGCTTGTGCAGGGATCGGCTGCTGAGGATTGATGAAATAAGAGTTTTTACAGTATTTGCAATAAGAAAGAAGTGATTCAATCTTTAGGCATAACAAACAAATGGGCAGTTAATAAGAAAAGCAGGTTGGTAGCTAAGGCTGCCTCTCCTGAGCTCTTAGAAAAGAAAGTTGGACTAGTCCTGAGTCTGACAACAAGTCAGTATGGTAGAAAGCTTGACGGCTGTCCAGCCATTCACAAAGCAAAGTCTTGACAGGAGTCCAGTCAGATAAACTCTGCGTCATGTTGTTGTATGGCAGGCATTCGGTCAAGCTGATTAGGTCTCGGGAGGATTAAATCCAGAACGACTACTACCCATCACAGCCATGTTTATTGTATATTCTGGGGGTCTGTGCTCGGCTGCAAAAACTGATCGTGGTTTCCACCGACAATAAGGGATTTTTTTTTTTTTCTTTTTAAATATTTATTTTTAAGAGGCTTTCCTTAGGGATGCACCAGTGTTTTTTTTTTTTTTTCTAGCTCTAATATGATAACGCTAGCTTAGCTTCAGGTGTCTGCCAAAAAGAACAACTAAAATGTAATATAATAATCAATAAATCCAAATATATCAGTTTACTTAATTAATATTGATAAGATGCGGGTGAAGAGCTGAGCATATTGAGACGTTGCAGAGCAGGTGCACTAAAAGCTTCGGGTGAGAGCGACAGAATGAAGCTGTCTGATCGTGTCTTTGATGTTAACTGACACAGTTTGTGCACGCCACAATGTTAATGTTAGACTGTTAGTGGTTGTGGTTACATACTTTCATACCTTTCATTATCTCGTAACATTAAGTTTTATTTATATAACAGATTTCATTAGATGAAAACTAAATGTGCTTAACATAGAAAATGAAGAAACTTTAAAAAACTGCGTAGGTTTACGTTGCTTTAAGGCAGTGAAAACAGCAAAACGGAATAAAACAAAACAGCAAAACGTATTAATTGTAGGCCTGTGTGGTTTTGAGTCTGTTTTTGAATGTAAACACAGATGTAATTGATCCCGAGTGAGCAGGTTGGTTGTTCCAGAGAACAGGACCACATTAACTGAAAGCACCTTCAGCAAACTTGGATATGATTCTGGGTATAGTTAAAGATCTGAACCTGATGACCTGAGAGGTCTGACTGGGTTGTAGGCAATCATAAGGTTGTTTACCGTGCGGATAGGAAATGTTAGTGTAGCCATAAAAAAAAAATCCTGTTTGTTAAAGGACAGTTGATCCAGCTGTCTACTTGATTACAGGAGTAATTGAAGCTGTTGAGGTAAATGGTAAATGGCCTGTATTTGTATAGTGCTTTACTAGTCCCTAAGGACCCCAAAGCGCTTTACATATCCAGTCATGCACCCATTCACACACACATTCACACACTGGTGATGGCAAGCTACATTGTAGCCAAAGCCCTGGGGTGCACTGACAGAGGCGAGGCTGCCGGACACTGGCGCCACCGGGGCCTCTGACCACCACCAGTAGGCAACAGGTGAAGTGTCTTGCCCAAGGACACAACGACCGAGACTGTCGGAGCCGGGGCTCGAACCGGCAACCTTCTGATTACAAGACGAACTGCCAACTCTTGAGCCACGACCGCCCACATGTGTCTCACTAAATGTGTTATCATCCTCCATAGGTTTCATTTTTTAATTTTTTTTTATTTTAGAAGTCAGCAACAGATGTGCTAAAGTTAGCTGCACGTCCTTTGTTGAATTTAGCTGTCAGCCCATCGGATACAGTACACTCTTCAGCTTTAGACATATTTTGTTTTTGAGTAGGTGTACTGATTATTTTAGTGTGAATCAGTACTCGTTAGTACCAACATAACTCGTTAATAGTACAGAGTGTGGTACCCATCCATAGTGTTGTCATGTTTCTGTTGTCCTGTTAGGATTTAAAGTAGACACATAGTGTTGCTTACACTAGTTAACAATGCGGAGCTACAGTGGGCTAAAAGTTTGGGATAGTATAATTTTGGACTTGGACAATCTTTGCACCATTTTTTTACCTTTTACCATTCGTTTTGATATCTGTCCCTTACATTCACTTGTTAGGCTGCAGTAGGCTAGATCCTTGTTCGCAGCCAGCAGGCCAAACAGCTTTTTCTGGAAGAAACACTGAGTGCGTGATAGTTGCAGTGAGTCACAGCTAGAGCCTGGCCAGGATAACAGTCAGTTGATAATATTGCAGCACATGTAGCCAAGTAACGTGTTCATCTGAAGTTGCCAGTTAGATTGTGAAATGCATTGCTGGAAAACGAATAAAAATCAACCCACGATTCTTTCTTTTCAGTGACATTTATATTCGTGCACTCCTTAAACGCCTGTGTCGGCACTGGTCTCAAGAATTCGCGATCTGCCGGACTGTGCTCGCTACAGTTGGTCAAATCACCTTTAGTTAGCGCTTCTTCGTCACGCGCCATAAAGGAACAGGAAGCTAGAAACAACATAAAGCTGAAAGAAATGTGTTGGTTTTGCTAATTGAGATCAAAACACTACAATAACACAACATTTTATATTTTTATTAATATTTCTATTTTCTGTCTATTAGTCATTTCATACACGGACCAGTTTAGAAACGATGAGTCCTGATCACATACTTCTGGATGGCACTATTGATGTGAAACCGTAGCCTTGGCAGCACTGTGATGTGTTTGCCAGAAACAGTTTAGCACCTGTTGTGCTTTGAAGCTGGTTCCTGTTAAACTATCATGACCTGTTTCGCACATTGCTGGTAGATGACTTTGTAAATCCTGTCTGTATTTCGTTACTTTCACAAGGGTCAAGTTTACTGCAGTGGATGATGACTCAAACAGCCCCCACTTGTCTTCATTAGATGTCAACCCTTGACACGAAAACGCAACCATTAAGCCTTTAACAGCCTCCCACAGTCCCTCTCGACCAGCACCACCTTTCCAGCTATTGATGTGAATTAAATCTGCTGTTTGCTGGAGGAGTGACAGGATACGGTGGCCCCATATTCCTGTGTAGACTAAAAAGAGGAGGAAAATCCAAACACTGGCAAATTTGGAGCCTGAACATGCAGTCCAAGACTGTAGTATGTGTTGGTATGTGAGAAAATGGATCAAGCACCGGCTTACAGGAAGAGAAGCGTGACATGTTACATTTCTTAGATTTAAGATTAAGGTTATATGTTACAATTCAGTGAATATTTTTTAACTAATAATTGAATCTCTTCCTCTGTATGTGCATCAAATTAATTCAGTAAAATATAAACCAAACTATTCTGTAAACAATCTGTATATAACGATGAAGAAAAGCATGTTTACATGAACTGCAGTGGGTCTGTGAGTTTTGTAAACAACAGGGGAGTAAAGACATTGTTTTCCGATCAGCGTTAATGACTCGTCCTTTACTGCCTGTTCAGCAGCCCGTGTATTTTGCGCCCGCAGGGTTGCCGTCCGCCATGTTAAGGTAAAGCCCAGGTGTGCGGTGTTGACCATGCTAAAGCGCCTGGACAAGATCCGCTTCCGAGGCCCCAGGACGAGAGACGAATTCCCGGATCTGGCCGAGTCGCCACCTGCCTCCGACAACGAATGTAGCGACGACATGCAGCTGAAGCCGAGAGCAGCTCTGCGTGACACAGAGGACGTCCTGCGAGAACCCGTGAGTGCTCATCATTTTGTTTTCTTCTTTTGTGTGTGTTTGGTTTTTTTTGTCCTGTGATGGAAAGGTAAACACACATGGGAGGATTTAGGGTTTTGTTTTTTGTTTTTTGGGGTTGTTTTGTGACTCATCCATTAGTCCTTCTAAAAAGGGTGTGATGCTAAATCACTGAAGTTGGTGTTTCTTCAACAGAAAAAAGGGGGGAGACAAGCAGGGGATTTTGCTTTACCTTTATCATGCTGGTTTGAATTTCTTCTCCAGTTTAAGGAGCGCTGCAGCTGAAAAACAAAACCATGTTGCTTTTTTTAAAAGTCCCCTTCTTTCTGCTTATCTGAAGAGGAACGAAAAAGGGAGGGCTCATCATGAAAAGAAAAATGGAGGAGATGGCAGCAGTGAGGTTTTTCTAATAGTAGACATACAGTAAGATAGCCATCAGCATGAGTCAAGAGCCTAAATACTGGAAGCATTTGTGAGAAGTAGAGAATGAAAAATGGTGGGAGAAAAAAGATTTAAGCGGGGAAAGTGATGGAGGAGGCGAGAGGACAGGAAGTTGGCCTCAGAAGATTGGACTCCAAGATGTCTAGAGGGGAGGGCATGGACAAGATCCAGAGGAAACTGTAAGAAGACTAAACTTTGTGACAAAATAAAAAAAACACCATGTTTTCTGATATTTCTTCCCCCCACGCTGGATGCTGTTCTGAAATCTGAAGCTTTCTTCTGCCCTCAGTGGTGACTAAAAACTGCAGGATTGTCGTCATTGCCGTGCACACTGATAGATAATTAAATGCACCAGATTAGTCACTTGATTGTATCATTTCCTGAATAAATGCTCAGGAGATCTCTGTCCCCTTCCATTGTTTTTTTTTTTTTCTGTCTTCTTCTGTGTCTCTGTTCAGAGAGAGTTTAGGTAACTGTTGCTCATGAAGCCTTTCTTTGAGTTTTCCTGCACAAACTTGCACAAATCAAATGAGCGATCTAGCCGTGAATTCCCTTTTGAGCATACTTTATAGGCATGTGCAACGTGTCTGTATTTTCATGTGTTTGTTTTCACACGTGCACCTGTGAGCTAGGATATAATTTTTCTGTCTTTGCTCTGGTGTTTGCCTGTGTGCATACCAGCCCACTGAGAAGGCATCACCCACATTACAGCACTGATGACTCACTCTGAAGCCCTAAAATAGACCAAGCTTGCTCTCATCCCTGCTGGGATGCACACATGAGGCATGCACTTTCTCCCACATTCCCTTGTGTATCTTATAGCCTAAACGGCATGGTGGATATCTCACCTTTAGTCCACAGTACCCTTAAGAGGTCCTTATTGTCACACTGGAGCCCACCCTGGTGGCACCACTGATGAGTGCTTTTTACCCTTCAGGATTGGGTCATATGGCCTAAGTGGAAACCTAATTTCATTGCCTCATCTGTTTAAAAAGAGCGTGCCCTTGGGTTGCTGAATATATACACCGATACTTCTTGACAAACTAGCTTGTGTCATCCATATTAAATAGACAGGATGTCATTGGGCAGATGGCGCTCAGTCATTGAACAGACGAGCGCGTGCGACCTCACCGGCCTCACTTTACCTGCTGGATCAGGCAGCTTGATCACCGCAAATGTTGGACTTTCAGTGTAGCCATTATCTATTGTAATGGTCTCTTTCAGCCAAGGCAATGACCAAAATGTAATGTTAATATTCAAATGTGAAAAACTAGACCTGAATTATGTATTCCTGCCATTACGTAGCACATTTTCTCTCATTCTGAAGCAGGATATTGTGGTTATAAAGAAATAACCAAACTACTGAAGCATTGCTTCTGCCGCCAGCCATGCGGAGCATTAATCACCTAAAAAGGACTGACTATAACGAGTCACCCCATGAATTAAAACGAGCTCTACAAATTGAATCAATTGTACTGACTTAAAATACTAAAAGTACCCAATAGGAATAATGTAAAAATCAAATTATAAATGTATTTATTAAGCACATTAAATGACCAAAGTGCTGAAAAAAGGCACAGTGGATAAAATAAATAAGTGAATAGATTTGAAATAAGTAAAGTACATGCTAGCAGGTGCTAAAAGTGTACAGTTGTAGTTGAAAAAGGCACAGGAGACACAATGTGCAACTCGGTGTCAGAGGCCAATGAAGAAAAATGAGTTTTGTGGGTAGTTTTAGGACAAAATAGAAGGAGCAGGTTTGACAAAGAGGGCAAATGTGTCCTGGAGAAAATGTCTCGCAAGTTTAAATTTAGACGCGGGACCATCCGAGCAGCTAAGTGTCAGCTGATTGGATCTCCATATGTAGACATCAATATATTCAAATGTCTCCATTTCCTCCAACTGCATGTGTGCATTTTAATTAGATGCATTTGTTCCTTTTAAGTTTTACATATTGTCATGCATTTAAAATACTTGACCAGCTGTTAGCGCTGAACAGCTTCGAACCTGCCATTCAATGCCAAAGCATGTACTCACTAGACATGAGTACTTGAGCCTGTAATGATACCATCAGGATTTAAACTCAAGACTCTTATCTCTCTCTGTTTTTCATATTAAGGTCCAAAGATCAGTTTTGTAATGGCAGAAAAATCCAAAAGAGTTGAGCTCTGGGTTACAGTCATCCTTTTGAAATGTCAACTGTAGCCAAACCTGATTTATATACTTTGTAAACACTGCAGAATACAACAGTGGGTTTAAATTTATCATGTATGAGGAGCTGTGAGCAACCTTTAAGATGTTGCTGTGGCAAGCGGTGTCTTTTCTTAGTATACCTTCTAAGATGTATATTTTTAATCAGTTTTATTGGATTTTAAAGTGACTTTTCAAGCAACACCTCAGATACCTGAGCCATTTTTTAGAAATCACATGGTTAACAGCAAATCTGCTTGGGAAGGGGGGAGGGTGGGTAGTTTCACTGGTAGAAAAACAAAAGTGAAAGTGAGAAGAGGCACAAATAATACTTTTGTGGCTTTACAGCTGCATGTTCGTTAACAAGTGCTGCTATACTTGCATGTGCCTCCTGTTGTCTATTGTGGGTTTGTTTTGGGTTTTTCGCTGCTGCCCAAATACATTTGTTAATTGTTTTTCATTAGAATTGACAGATCAAAAAGTACCACCAGCGGCCCGCTTGACCGCTGCTCTGTCAGACACAAAGAAGGTCTCTATTGATGTGCTCAGAAGCAGAGCAAAGCTTTGAAGTCTTCCTCTCTTATTATCACCTTCATCTGCGAGGCTCTCTTCTAGCCTCCTGAGAGAGTTAAAAATCAGGAGTAGAGTGTAGTCGGCACGTGAGATCCCAGGAGCTGCTCTCTTCTCAAATGACTCTGAATCGGGGAGGACTGGACATTTTCAGGGCGACTTGTCTCGTTACCTGAGCACTCCAGCGCAGGAGCCCAGCCCCTACATTAAAGCGCTAAGAGTAGCCTGCCTCACAGTGTAGGAGAGCACTTAGCAGCTGGTCGAATCTCTCCTCTGTACAAGAAAACTGTTGCTAACCAGGACATCTCTGCATTTGTCTAGTTCTGATGATATTCTCCTAGAGGCTAGAAGAAAATGGAAACGGAGGTGCTGTCAGACAGGAAGTGTTTGCATCGGCAGAGTTTAGCAGAGTAAGTCAGTCATAACTTGACATTTTAACCTGACTTGATTTAGACTTTCAAGTTTTTCCTCTTTAAGGTTGGCAACAAACCCAACTTCTAGTCACGAGCAGGCATAAAGTCTGTACAACAGGTATCACTAAAAGAAAATGGATCGAGTTATATATCGATTTTTAAAAGCCGGCCTTCAAACAGGAAGGGCTGAAAGAGATATCGAGGAAGTGATTGAGAGGTTTCAGTTTTTGCAGGATTTTGAAGCAGCTGTCAATTCATGTTGGGCTTCTAGCCAACAGCTGGCAGCATCATCTCTTTCCAGGCTTTAAACAAGTAAAAGCAGCTGAATACTCCCCAAAAACATTATTATTATGTATACTTTTTAGGAGCTGACTACTGTTAGTTCCCCCCCCCATTTTTCCACACCTCACGTTCTTAAAAAAAAATTAAAAATACTGTGATCAGAACAATTACATATTTATATCCTGGTGTTTGTGGATGGAGGGGGCCGGTATAATCATGAAGCCTATAAAATAAGTGAAGTGAGAAATGGCTAACGTGAAGCAGAGAGGTGCAGAAACTACTGAGAGTTGTGGCTCAATAAACAGGACAGTCTGTGAAGAGCTAAAGAGCTCCAGGATGAAGTGGGTTAAATCTGCTCCTTGACTCAGATCACCCACACAGTTATCCAGTCACAGACAAAAAAGGTGCAAATCATGGAGACGCGCAGAAACCAGTTTCTTGAATCTTGCAGGAGTGCACAATGGCAGCACATTTTTAAAACTCGGAGGTTTATGAAGGTGCTTTATATTGTAAGGTAAGAATCCTACAGTAATACTGCAAAAACCCACAAAATTAGAACAATGAGTAAAGGACAGTGGGAAGGAAAAACTCCCTTTTAACAGGAAGAAACCTCTGGCAGAACCGGGCTCAGGCAGGGCCGGCGGACGTGACTGGCTAAGGTGCGATGACTAAGCAGCAATAAGAAAAATTCAATTCAATTTTAGTCAGTGGAAGCTGATCACTATTCATAGCAGAAATCACTCAACAGTTGGATTTAAAATTAAAAATATGGGTGGAGTAAATGAGTTCAACAACATCTCTTAGCTTCTGTTTTATACCAGACAGACTGGATTAATATTGCATTTCAAATAGATTCCAGGGCGTGACCTTATGCAGTCTTTTGCTGAGGTTGCAGATAAATGGTTGAAGGCTGAGTGGGTGTGATACAAAGTACAAGTTGATATTTATATAGCAACCTTGTTGCTTGGAGAATTTCATTAGATGGAGGTGTTTCCTGTGATTTGCATACTTGTTACAGTTCTATCTGTTCAGTTTTCTCAGCGTGCATTCTCAGAAGAGATTGAGAGTTTCTGTTTTTTTTCCAAACGGAGGGTTTCCTAAACTCACATCACATGCTCATTAAAAGGAGAGAGGGGGAACACAATAATTAATTAGCCGATATTTGTCCAGGGTGACGTCAGCGTTTGACCTACTTTTGCTAACCAGGACATTATGAGTGTGAGCGGACGCCTGCTTTAAGCATCAGAGGCGTGTATAAGTGATGCGTCCTCGTAGGACATAAAACAAAGCCGCCAAAATCCAAACTAAAGAGAATCGTTGCTCGCAATGCAGCAAAAAAACATCTGTTTGCCCCTCTGTCCTCTCCTCACATTTCCTCCTCATCTTTCTCTTTCATGCCTCTTTTTTTTTTTTTTTGGCTCTCTTTCATCCTGCTGTCTTCATTTACTTCTCTTTCACTCAACATCCCTCTTCTTCTTCGTGACACACTTCCAGGAGAGCCTCTCATTTGTTTTCTTTGAAGTGCTTCTGTATTCAGGGACGCGCTATCCATCGCGGCGTCGCTGTCTCACCAGCCTTCGGTGTCGTTAGACTTTGGCTCTCCCCCAAAGCACTTTTTTTTTTTTTTTTTTAGGTCACCATCAGTTGTGTGCTACTGCGTCCTCTGTCTCCCTTGCTTGAGATGTTGCAGTCTGTCTGTGCAGGCACATGCAAGCCTCACCGGTTGCTGTCAGGGAGAAGCTGCTGCAGTGTGTGTGCGTTAGTGTATGCGTCTGTTGTGTGGCGAGAGTCTCTTAAAGGACCCCCGCTATAGTCGAGCAGCGATGCTCAACCTGCAGTGCTCACCATGCACTAGCACAGCAGTCTCTCTCATCCTGTCCTCCTCCTTCATCACCCGCTCTCCCCTTTTTTTCCTTACCCTTCTCATCCCGCTCCCTTCTCTCTCTCACACACAGTCATCATCTCTCAGTCGTTGCCATACATTTCGTCCACCTACTCTCCCTGTGTGTCAGGGTTGTATCCCTCAGTCATTGCTGTTTGAGTCATCAGTGTTGCTGTAGTCAGAAGAGGTGGGGGGGGTTCTCCTCTTTTTCGCCTTCCTCCTGCTATCTCGCTCCTGCTGGACTCGAACCAGGAGAGGAAACATTGGTGTGAGTCACTGCACCAAGCTAATCTGTGTGCATTAGATCATATGGGATCTCCCTGCTTGTGCTCTCGTGTGGATTTTGTGTCGCGTGCATGGAAATAAGAATTCAAATCTGATTTTCTTTGTTGTTTCTCTGTTTTTTGTTTGTGTTTGCCTGCGTGCCTGTGTACGTATGCATGAATGAATGTGTGTGTCTGTGTGCACAGGCTGGTTCGGGGTCTCCCACTATGGCTGCAGCCATACAGGACTTCCAGAGGTCAGAGTCAGAGCGGCTCAACGAAGTCAAGGGTCATTTGGAAATTGCCTTATTGGAGAAACATTTCCTACGTGAGTATGCGCACACACTGCACTTTTCTGGGCATTTATTTTCCAACTAAATATGATTGCTTAAGCTGCTTTTATTTACTGAAACTTTATTTGTGCTGCTTGCACTTAAAGCTGAGAAAAATCCAGTTTTTGAGGTGCCAGTGTAGGTATCAGCCAATCAAATATGTTTATTCAAATGCTCCAGTCTGCCTGTTAAGCCAAAAAAATCTCATGCATTTATTCAGAAAGAGCAAAGTGGCTGTCTGTTATAGTTCAGCATCAAAATGGAGAAGTTGATCACTGAAGTGGCTAATCAGCCTGTTCTAAATGAACGCATTTCCTAACAGGCAGCTAACTTGGCTGATAACTTTTAATTGAAGCTCAGCTACCTTGCTTTGTGATGGTTGGTTACTGTTGCTATGGTAGTCGCACCAGCAAAAATAGCCACACAAACATCCGTAACACCCACCGTCGAGCACCGGAGCAGCATATCTGAGTCCTGCCTCAGATTTTCTGAATTACCCAGAACTAGTGATGCAGCAGTTCAGTCGTTTCACTTCAGGTCTTATTTGATCTTATTTGTGCTTGTTAAGCGTCTTTACTGTCGTTTACCGCCACACTAGTTTCTTCTTTTTTATTTGCTCTGCGTGCACCTTTTCACGTGAGGAGTGGATCTAACGATGAGAATGTTACTAGAGTTGACTCTGACTAAATAAAAGCGTCCCGATGACACAGAGAGGAGGACAAAGCAGCATCAGAGGAGGAACTTTTCATTCGTGTCATCTCATTTAAACCACAGTCTGTGGTTAGGTCACAGACTAGCGTGGAGCAGCTGGTGCACTGCTGCTGACACGTGGCACACGCAGACCAACAAAAAGTGGCTAAAGACACCAGCACCTTCGATTTGCCCGTTGTCAGCGATAGTTGATGTAGCTTTTTGAGTGACAATTTGGCCGATTGGGTCCAAATGTCGGATCTGTCCCATTCCCATTGTTTTATAGAAAACTTCATATTTGGCGAGATGATTGCAGCTGTAAGAGAACAAGTGAAAATGTCTGTTGCATTGTGTTGCACTGGTGATTTGGTGTTGTAGAGATATCGCCTCATGAATTCATCAGTTTCTTATCTAAATGGCCTTTTTTGTTTGTTTTTGGTGTGTTTGTACGGCAAATGTAGCAGGCAGCCTCTTATGCTGAAGAGATGGTTTTTGGTGTAAAGAGTCTAAGAACTCGTGCTGGCAACTCGACACAGAAATGTGCTAGTCGTGTTGTAGGAGAGATTTTAGAAGTGATACATGTTTCTTATTAAGAAGAATCACACATGTTGTAAGTTCCTGCAAAGTGACAAACGTAATCTGTGTCATCTTGTGATCTCACTGAATTTGCGGTTTAACTGTCTGAGACTGCAGTCGGCTTAGTTTTATCCATTGCTCGCGGTTGTTGTGCACAACATTGTTATGTTGGGCTGCCAATCTGTTAGATTCAAGAAATGCTAATGAGTTGCTCAATTTAGAAGCTGAAATAGAAGCTGCTATCTGATAAGCAGTACTTGGTTTTACCAGAGGCTGTGTGCCATGGTGACAGAGGCCACACCCATTGCCTCATACCCAAATGGAACAGATGATTGCTTTATCAGTGTTTTGTGTGATTGCCTGATATACATGGCTTTTTGTCTGTGTCTGTTTTCATTTTGTCCTTTCTGCTGCCTCATTGGAGACTGAAAATGATCAGATCCAGCAAGGTCAGAGTTTTGTTGGAACATTTCCCTCGGGGGTTTGAGAAGAGGTCTAAACAGGGTACTTTCCAATCCTGCAAACACATGGTTTATCCAGAGGACATCTCCCAGTTGTTGTCTCAGACACTGAAAGCAATGTAATGCTTGTATGTTAGTTGTTTTTTTTTTTTTTTAAACAGTATTACAGTAGATCGTCATCAGTGTTGTCAATGACAGAAAATACTCAAATTTTGCTCTCATTAATGTGAAAGAAGTGATGAAATACTCAAATCCAGGCATTCTGTCATGTCCTCATCGGGTTAGCTTAGCTCTCTGTAAGGAAGCCTTTCTCCAGTTTCTCAAAAGCAAGTTGAAGGGGAAACGAACACAACACTGAACAAACTAGTGTGACTGTGTAATCTATGCTAGAATTGACAGTAACAAAGGCAGTATCATCTTGTTTTGGTAGCTGTATGTTAGCAACCCTGAAATTACACTGGAAACATGATGGAACAAGCAGCTGCTGCACTAGTGTTAATCAATTGTCCATGCTACACCAGAGAGGCAGCCTGGGAGGAGACATTACAAAGTGCTAGTGAACCCAGTAACCCTGGAAAGCGTTTTATGTTTTTGGACCTTATATAAACTCGCTCGATGTGTTTTCAAAAAGATTTCAATCCTTCCATCCATCGGTTTTCTTCACTGCTTATACAGTTCAGGGTCATGGGAGGATGGAAATTATTGTAGCTATCAAAGGATAGATGGCCATTGAAACTCACATTCACATTGTTGATTTTTAGCTCATACATCTGTCTGACCATGTGCCTGTTCACAATTCACAAGAATCACTGATGTCAGCCTAAAGGCAAGACCAAGAGTCAAAAAACTACTTGTCACATACTATTTTTTTTTTTAATATGTGCAATAAAATGATTGATAATGTGCTTTATAAGGGTTATAATTATAGCTACTTGAAGCAGATTTTCAATAATTAATCAATTAATCTGTGGATTTTTGTTTTGTAAAGACAAGCGCCATTTTAGTTTTAGTGTTTCAACTGACTGCATGACATTTGCATTCAAAGTGTGCAGTCCTTCCTCTGTATGTGCAGTCTTTCCTGTGCTAGGTGCTGCAGCCCACCAAAATGTTGCACCCACCTGTAGGTCTACCTGTAGCCAGGACCTAATTTGTCCTTAATTAATCTTAACAAACTCCATTTGCTTATGAAAGTCATTATGACTTCCACACAGCATCCAATAACAAAACTGTGCTCAGTGTAGATTCAGGGTATCTTTGCAGTTGTCATCACTGATAAAAGTAGTGGGAAATTAGCAGATTTTTCTGTAAACCTTTAGTGATTTATGAAGAGGCAGGGAAACGGGGGCAAAGCAGGTTAAGTCAGGGTGAGGGGACTGGACGGTGCTTTTCTGTTACAGGCTTGTCTAACCTGGTTGGTGTGCAGTTGCTGTACCTTTACAACAACCTTGTTGCCAGTGCTCTGTGATGGACTGTCAGGTCTCCGCCCGCCCTCTTTACCTTTTCTATTAGCAAGTAAGGGAAAGTGTGTGTGCGTATGAAAGAGAATACCTCAGGCTATGCCTTCTCTCATAATGCTGTGCCTAAGCTCAAAGGGCTGGACCCGTTGTCATACTGTCAGGATGCGAGCTAGTGAGCTATTTTTCATGGATATCTCTTACTTCCCTTTCCTTGCTCTCTCCCATCTTTAAAAACATCTTCTAAAGCTCTCATTGCTTTTTTTTTTTTTTTTTTTTTCTCTTCATCCTGCCGAGCTGCTCTTTCAGATTCTGCCCACCATTCCCTGCTCTCCAATTTCCGGATCAGCCTCAGTTCTTTTTTTTAAATTTTTTTTAAACTTATTCTCTTTCTCTTCCTCTTATTCTTTTTTGATTTTCCCTTTCTTTCTTTCTTTCTTTCTCTTTGTCTGATCACTATGATGTTCCCACGTAATTCCAAAGCTGTGACAGCTCAGAACAGCCACTAATATGGGAGCCACTTGACAAACCACTACGCACGTTTCTTTCAGTTTGTCTTCAGTTCCTCTTTCACTCTCAGGTTATTCATTTCTCTCACGCCTCTCAATCTCTCATTCCATCTTTGGCCGGTGTAATCGTACTTCTGGGAACACCGAAGCATGACAATCCATTAGCATGTAATGGAGTCCTGCTCTCTGCCGTGCGCTCTTGTTATTTTGGCTTCCACTTCCACTACTCCTTTGCACTCTCCCCTTCTTCCCTGTGCTGTCGTCATACGATAAACTATGGAGCGCTGAGTTTATGGGACGGCTTGCGCAATATAGCCTGCTGCACAAGCGGTTATTCATGATTTTTCTCAGTGCGTGTTAAGCACAGATGAACACAGATTTAAATGCTGACATACACGTTGTCATTAGTTAAAGCTAATAAGATTAGCAGGGTGAGACAAAAGACTCCTTGTAGTGAGACATTGTAGTTTAATGTGCTGTGTAATGGTTGTTTCTGGAACATAGGTGCTATAGAAAGACACTATGGTGTACTGGGAAGCGCCGGATTTTGGTTGTTGACATGAAGTTCAGCTTATATTAAGAATATTCTTAATATTTGATGACACCAGTACTATTTACAGCAGGTGCAGTTAAATACTTGGACATAGACACTGTACAGCCTGTTGCCTACAGTGCCTCCAGCCAATCCAGTGCAGCTACTTCCTCTTATTCCATTATTTCCAGTCAGATATGCAATACGTATCAAAAAGCACTGGGCTCCTTGCATATCTAGAGGAACTGCTCAGCCAGTCATGAAGCTCCTGATGCAGTTTATGTGCTGATGTTAATGCCAGAGGAGGTTTGGAACTTGATATTCAGCATCCCGTTTGCCACTGCATGGCTGAGATGCTGTGGTTGATATAACTTTGACTTTGCAATACTATCAGCAGCAGTTGGAAATGATTACTTTGCATAAACTGTAACCCAGTCTCGACTGTTGGCTGCTGCCTTAGTGCCTTGAGGCGGTGGCCAGTGTGTCATGTGCTCGTCACTATTTGTGGGTAAAAAAACAAACAAACCCACCCCCAGATAAAAGAAGTTACTGACTGTCAGACAATAGCCAAAGGTTTTTAAGTCCATCTTTACACAAATGTGTTGCTGCTTTTATGCTCTATATAGATGCTGGATTGGTATACTAAAGCACACCAGAAGGTTTCTGATAGCTTAAGTCGTATCTCTTATTTATAGATTCATTTATATGTAAATATTAGTTTATAGAGGTTGGCAGGAACTCCGAAATGATATTCAGAGTGGATGGTGAGGAGTAACACTGCTTTACACTCTTTCCCTGTGAATTTTAAAGCCCCAGTCACACACAGGCCCAGAGACCAGTTTGTGACCTCTTGGCAACCACTAAAAGCCTATAATTTGCCAGGTGAGTGGCATCTGGGAATGTGCACATTTCTTTAGTGAGCACTGATGGATACTATGTAGCGAGGTTCAGTGACATTGTGGGAAAATGCCCACAATAAGTAAAACAGAGTGGAGCAAATGTGGAAAATTGTTGCTTAAAGTCACTTGTTTGTCAATCATGGTTACGAGAGCAATTTTATTGTTGAAAGGTCGCTGTTTGCTCACAGCAAGCACATTTTTGTGATGAGACCAACATGTGAAAATGTAAAATGTGAATAACATGTTAGCTTTTGGACTCATTTTAGCTTCCATTTCTGTCTTAAATTCAGTTTAGCTTCTTCGACTGCAGGGAAAGAAGAAAATAAGGAGCAGAGATTCAGACATCCTTTCAAACCTTGAAGTGTCTTGCTTTTGCGCCGACGTTGGCTCAGCATTTAACCCAAGAAATTATTTGCTCTCCTTGAATCTCTTTAGTATTCAGAGCTATCTGAGTGTGGGTGGTTTTTTTTTTTCTTCCCCTCTCTCTCTCTGTGATATCTTTCTCTTGCGTGCCAAAAATAAAACGGGAGCCCACGCTGTATACTAAAACAAACACACTGTTTAAGTAGATTGTCTCCTTCCTGTACAGGAGGCATGAGTTTCCATTCCAGATGCTGTGTGCGTGGATGGAATGGCCCATGCCTTTTCCCTTGGCATTTGTTGTGATTGGCCCGCGCTATTCTGAGGACACTAACTTGGTTAATTTGTAATCATGCTTCCGGACGTGAGATCACATTAAAAAAAAAAAAAAAAAAAAAAAAAAAGACCATAATGCGTGCGCGCGAACACACACAAATACACTCTTACTCGTAACAGAGCGTCATCATGGCCTTTTGCTCTATTAACTCTGGTCTTTTCTTCAGTTCTCCTCTTTGTCTTCAGACAGATCCCAGTGTATTCCCTCTATCTCATGTAGTCCCGATTCATGCACACATACCTAACAGTAAGCTATCAGATTAGCTTTATGGGACAGTGCTGTTTTGTTGTTGTTTTTAAATAGATGTTTTCATCAGTTGAGCAGTGCTGCTCATAATTCACTGCCTCCAATTAGCTTTGTAGCCAGTAGCAATAAATGTTTCTGTTGTTTGCTGGTAAGTCAGGTTTCTATAGTTACTGAATGTTTGCGCTTTGAAGCTCTCAGCACAGTGTTAGCATGGGAGTGCATGTCCACCAGAGTGTTTTTGCTGCTTTGACCCAGCATCACGTCCTACTTGTAGAAGTGCTGACAAACAGTGGAGGACATGTTGATACTGTTGCTCCCCTGTGTGTTTGTACCTGTTTATACCATAGTATGATTAAAAACCAGTGAAAAGTGAAAATTTGGGTAAATATTGTCTTAGTAGATGTCAGCAACAAAAGGCCTAAAGACCAGTTGGCAGCCACTAGTCACTAAGGACAAATGAGGTTTCCATGACCAGTTGCGGGTGATTGCTAGAGGTGTTGTCTTTAGGTGAAAATGGTCACAAACAGTCAGTACTGGACCAGAAGCCTCCTTGCAACTGCATATAGTTGGTATGGAAGATGTCAACGCTTGATTACTATTTGTGAAAGTGAAGAGTGGCACACAAGCCAGAAATAAAGACTGTTCGCTTTCAAAGTTTTACTTTGCTGTATTCCATACAAACTACAGGTTACCTTAGCATTTTGCCAGTGGCTAAAGCAATTGGCAGCCTCCAACCTCCACTCTCCACCTGGTTGGCAAACAGATATTTGTTTTCCAAGCAATGAGCCAGGGGGTCACCGACTAACCTGTAGGCCTGTGTAGCTGAGGCTTTAGGTTTAAGTGATTATTGGATGCTGTGTGTGTTCTTCTTTTTGTGTGTTTGATTTTTTTTTTTTTTTTAATGCTGCGTCTGTGACTCTCATCCAAACGATATGACTGAAGCAAAATGACTGAATTTGGTGCACCTTTTACAAGAAACTGGGCATGGCCACGGAATCACTGGAAAAGTTGTCATGGATGTTGCCATGGACAATGCCTCCTCTGGGCTAAGCAGGAGAGGGATTGTCCTGCTTGTTTTAACCTGTACAGTGTAGGCCAGCGGTCCACAACCCCCGGGCCATCGACCAGTACTGGTCCGTGAGTTGTTTGGTACTGGGCCACGAGAGTTAAGGCTCGGGTGTGAGATTTATGATTTTCGGGGTTTCTTTTATCATTTTTTTTTTTTTTTTTTTTTTTTAATCATTTTTATCTTTAACTTGGTTTCCTTGTGTGTTATGAATAAATCTTCTTTTTTTGGGTACTGGTACTGGTTTTATTTTGTTGTATTTATCCCTGTTACCTTTAACGGCCGGTCAGTGAAAATGTTGTGGGACATAAACCGGTCCATGGTGCAAAAAAGGTTGGGGACCGCTGGTGTAGGCTGCATAGTTGATGGTATGGGTGGTGGATCAGTGCTCATGGCATTGGTGACGTCTGTGAAGGCACAATTATCAGTGAAAGAGACTGGTTTTAAAGCAAGCCATAGGCAGGGGGGGCACCAATTGGGGGGCTGAGGGGGGGCAATGGCCATTGCCAAAAATTTGCGGTGTTTGTTGTGCCACTCTAATATTAGTGGCCCCCATATGGCCACCCCTATGAAAAACCTCTGGAAGCACCACTGGCCATAGGAATGCTTTGCTATAAGCAAGAGAATATCAAATAACATTTTCTTACAGTGGTATTTGTTTAAAAAAAAAAAAAAGTCTAGAGATTGTCCACGAGGGATAAATTTATATTATGACCATGCTTTAAGATCACCGCATCTATTTGATGGAGGATTTGCTTCGTGGAAAACTTTGTGTGTAGTGTCTGAACATGCTGCACACAAGGATGAGCACAAAGAGAACAGTTTGTTTGAGTGATAACAGTGTGAGAGTTCTGTGATTATCATGGGAATAGATGTGGAAGCAGAGGGGATATATCAGCTAGAGTCTGTCCTGTGGGTAAAAGAACTGAGCTGTGCTGACCCTCCCACAAGTGATAAATGGTAGAGGTTAGTGCCAGTGGAAATCACCTCATGTCGTTATATGAGCCGGCTTAATTTCCTAGGCTTTCACTGCTTTCCTTTCTCTCATTCCTCTTGGTTCTGTCTCGCTATTATTCGTGTTCTTTTTTTTTTTACTCATACTGGCCTCTCTTTGCCCTTATTTCCCCTTTTTGTTTTTCTCTTCTCCCTACTTTTTATTCTTGACTTGTTGATGTTTCTATTTTTTCTTCCTACCAGATTTTACATCACAAAAGGCATCATTTGTACTTGGAGCTAATAAAAGAATGTCTGCTAGCCAAATGAATTACCCGCACCAGTGCGTGGATCTCTCTTCTGAAAACATTGGCCCTTGTTCTGGTAGGCTAAAGTACAGCTATAGTCTCACATTGCACAGTTATAGACAGGCCTTCCCTTAATTGGGGTCTATTGGTTTTACCACTGCTAGTTCCAACCAGTTGTAAAGGATTAGGGGTGGGTGCAAGAGAGAGAGAGAGAGCGACAGTGCAGTTATCCTGTGTGAGGTCGCGTATTGAAGGTCACCGCAGGGGAACAGGCCACGCTTTGAGCTCTGCAGTGACTGGCTGGTCGATACGGTGTCCTAGCTGCTGCCCTACTTCTAACTGGGCAGACACACACAGGCAGCTGAACAAGTGAGCACTAGTAGAATCAGAGAATTCAGACTATAAATGCTGGAATTTTCTCTGCAGTAAAACTACTGGAAGGGTTTCATGGAATAGCAAGTACATCCCAGCTGCGTCACAGGAAGTGTTGCTACTAGCAGACATTTAAAAATTAAAGAAAGTAAGGATCTATATATTGGCTAAATATGAATATAATACAAGCAGATATTGGCCCCCTGAAATAATAGGAGTATATCAGCAAAGCAAATATTGTTTAAACAATTTCAACCTTTCACAGGTGGAAAAGAGCTGAAAACACAGTAAAGGAGGTCTTTACTTTACAGTTCACATGTTGTAATGTGTGAAGTGCAGAAAAAAAAGTTGTCCTTAGTTGGCTGGATGGCTATGTGGTTTCCCACAGCGTCACCACAGTGTATGGATCCACGTTTGATTTGGAACAAATTTTAAACCAGATGCCCTTCCTGATGTAACTCTCCTATTTATCGGGGCTTGGGACCAGCACTAGGAGTACACTAGCTTTTGATTTCCCTGAGGCTGGATATGGGTCTCCTCCTGCTCTCGAATTGCTGATATCTTGCATCTAAAGTGACCGTTTTAACCACTAGATCATGGAGCCACTGTGAGAATTGAAATTCATCGGGAAGTCAAGCAGACATGCAAACAGTCACATCAGGACAGTGTTGTTTCACTCAAATCTAACAAGTAATCTAGAAGGAGGGATTCTTGCAAAAATGGCGGGGCGCTCGAAAATGATGAATACGATCTGGCACAGAGCAGTTGAGACATATTTTTTCTAAACACTGGGTCTCTGTGGCTTTTAAACCCCAAAACACGCTGCGCCAAAACTGGTCCACCCCAAGGATTGGGTCCCCCGACACAAACAGAGTAACATAGTGTACGCTGTTAAGTGCCGGGAGGATTGCCGGGATTTATACGTCGGGGAAACCGAACAACCTCTGGCAAAGCGGATGGTACAACACAGAAGAGCTACCTCGTCAGGCCAGGACTCTGCAGTCTATTCACACTTACAGGCCAGTGGACCCTCTTTCAATGATGAGGATGTAACATCCTGGACAGGGAGGAACGCTGGTTTGAGCGAGGAGTCAAGGAGGCCATTTACGTGAAAAGGGAAGGACCATCTCTGAATCGAGGAGGGGGCCTAAGGGTACATCTGTCACCATCTTACAATGCTGTGATTGCAGCCATTCCCCAACTCTCTGCGAATGGTATGCATGACCATTGATCAGTGGGCTTTGATCAGTGGTTGTTGATCAATGGTCATGAGAATTTGCATAATTAAGATTAAGGAACTGACCTCCCAGCCCATTGTTCCTTCACTGGGCTGGTTTCAGTCATTATTCAAATGTACTGTTTATAAGATTGGGGAAACCTGCAGTCAGCTGAGACTGAAGAAGTCACCTGGATGAGCGACGAAACGTTTCTCCCACAAAACGCTACGTCCAGATGAACACAATCAACCCTTGGAGATCTGGCACAGTTCGGGTGAACTCTGGTGATCATTAGGTGATCATGTGTTGCCAGTTGTACTAAAATCTAAGCATTAATTTTTGTTCCACAATGAATCCTGTGAACCGTGGAGAGATGGACATCGAAAAGATAATCTGTTAGCTAGAAAACAAAAGCAGCGGGCTAAATGGGTGTGAGCGGATGACCGAGTGGTTCGGGGGATGTGGTCAGTACAAGTTTTTCAGTGAGAACTGAAGTGAGATTTTTACTTTAACCTCCATTTAAATTCGTTTCTATTTTAATCAGGCTTAAGTCAGTCTAAAATTCTTATATTTGAGCTTAGGTTATGCAACTGTTATGGAAATGCAATTTTCCAACTATAATAAATCCAAATGAATAGACACAGGGTCTGCAGCAGACCATAGAAAGTGGACCAGCAACCATTTTTCACAGAGGGGCCTTGGCTCAAGTGACTTTGCTATTCTTTAAGGGAAAAACACAGAAGAAGCAGTTCGAACTCAGACAAGCTGTGAATAATTACAACCACTTTATTGGGCAGCATGTCTTTTGTCATGTCTCTCTCCCCTCAACCGCAACCAATCGTTTTCATATCAGTTCAGTTCAATTTTATTTATACAGCACCAAATCTAAAACAAGAGTCACCTCAAGGCGCTTTAGATTATTAGTTAAAGCAGTGGTTCCCAAACTTTTTACTAGGCCCCCCTTTGTTTTACAAGAAAATCCTCGCGCCCCCCCCCCCCAACCAGCGCACAAACACTAAGCGCACACACACCCATTTTTCTTTTTTTCAAACTCCATTGCGGTTTATTTCACACCTCAAACATTTAGTAAACAATTAAGCAAATACAAGCAAACTGCAATAGTAGTAGTTAGTAATAAAATACACTACTAAGTCGTGATTTGGCACTATAATAAATAAAATGTAGTTAAATTGGTTTAAACTGTTGCAGCTGATATTTTCACTGTTTTAGGTGGGAATTCATTTCTGTCTGATGGCTGATGCAAAACAGCTTCTTTTTTTTTTCTAGTTTTAAATCACAAAGCAGCTGATAAACTGCAAGTTAAGTTTGCAAATGGTTATTATATAGACTAGGATGTGTAGAGGGTGTTTAAAGGCAAAAAAGTGGGAAATATGCGATCTGTCTTTTTAGAGCGTTCATTTAGAGGGAAAAACTTGTAAGGAAGTAACGTAGTAATGAGGAGTGTATTGTAATTGTGGAGACCTGTTATGCAGAGAAAAATGGAAGTTATTAAAAAGTCTTGGTTTAGCCTTCTTTGGGAAAATTAAAAAAAGTGATGGAGTATCTTGCAGGTCTTTGCCTCATCACTCATATCTTTTGCTGTGATGATGATTCATTGTCTTTCTAAATAAGCAGCCATAGCACTTGCTGCACGACAAGGATTTATTCTCCATCTAATGGGCAGCTTCAGTACACGCTGCATGATAATGAAGACATTTTTCACGGGACCTGTCGGTTCCATCATACGTGAGCTCTTTACAGGAAATGAAGTCACTGGCATTGAAGGGGTCTGGACATTGCAGAGGCAGATGGTTTCTATATTTGGGAGTTTTGTGAAGAGGCCTTTAAGTATAATCTCGGTGCCGGTACAGTTTGGAATGGACAACATTTTAGATGATCTTCTCACTGGACTCACAAGTGTTACAGTTATCCTCATCATCATCAGTTTGTTTAGTCATCTTTCATTAGCTGCAGGGAAGCGTGTGAGAATGCAACAGTTGGCCATGTGGGTAGAAAAGTTCACAGAGTAGAAATGAGCCGTACCACAGAGTACTGTGCTCTTTGAGTGAGACATGGAAGTGTGCAGTAGCTAAATGACTAGCAGCATCTGTTAACAGAGGAAATGGGTTTCTGCACAATCCTCCGAGTTCACCGCATGGCATTTCTCAGACCCCGTGGGAATTGTTTTCTTTACAGTTGCCCTGAAAACACTCGGTTTCCTTTTCTTACAGGGGAAACTGTAATCTTTACCAGATATCTGATGTAATGAAATCTGTGATGTGATTTAGAATCCCTAAACAGGAGAAATGTATCCTCCCTGCTGACACAAAATCGGATTATTGAACATTGCTCATCTGGGTTATTTATGACACGCTCATGTTTTTCTCCACCCCCCCTCTCCTATGTAAATATGAGTCTCACACAAATGGCCAATAGCAAACACACATACATTTAGAAAGAACACAGACACACTTTAACTCCCACACAGGCTGCCTGTCAAGGAGTTTGGCTCGGCATCACGTAAACAAGAGGTTGACAAACACGGCATGAGACGAGAAAGACGTCGGGGTTGTTTTTGATGTTGCAGGAAGAACTTAGCCGTGAAGTCGACCTGTGTTGTAGAGGGGGGATGAAGTGAGGACACCAAGCAAGTCCAATCTAGGTTATCCACAGACATCAAGGCCAGAGAGGAAGGCGGCCAAGGAGAGGGGGAGGAAACAGTTCGGTCCAACTACAGCTTTATATTTGGATGTCTTTTATACATATACATGTTTGGGAATGCAATGCTCTTACTCATACATAAATGTTCTCTGTACTTAATGATATAATCATATATCATATGGTAAAGTAAATCGGTATTTATAACTTATATATGATCAGCCCTTTTATGTGCAAAAAGGCTTCATTTGAGACAAAGGTGAATCATCCAGCTCTGTTGTCATCTTTTCTCATACAGAAGTGAGGAATAGAGAAATCACGTGTTCCTGTTAGTTGCTAGTTTCATTTTGGATGCCTGTGCCGTGGTTTCCCCTTCTCTTTTTCCTTAGCCAGAAGCTTGAATAGCCTGTTAACATCTGCAGATCGGCTGGAGGCCACAAAAATCGACCTTCCTTTATGCTCAAGTAAAAGAGTGTTGTGGAAAATACGGCAGTGAATGGGAACAGTGAGAGGCCAGTGCGAAGCAGCTGATTTTCCCTCTCTCTCCCGCTCTGTCTCTCTTATTCTCCGAACTCCCCCACCCCATGCCCCCACTGCTTTCGTGAAAGGAGCTATTGTCTCTGGCCTGGATTGAAAAACTCACACAGTACTTTTCCTTTGAGGACTTAAAAAAACTTGCGTAAATGAAAAGCGGTTTGCAGTTCATGTCCAGTGCGTACAGTACGCGTGCAGACTTTTCTGTCCCCACACATGCTTCTTCACACACCTGCTTAAACCAAAAACACAACACATCCTGATCCACATGGGTCATATAAGGCTGCTGACAGATGAACATGCAGTGTGTGTGTGTGTGTGTGTGTCTGTGTCTGACAGCTCTAGTCTGCTGAGAAATCTCAGATTCCAGGCCCTCTTAGTTTGCTGGCCGCCGAGCAAAGCTCCGCCTCTCTTTACCTCCACTGCCCCCCTTCTCTTGTCACCCAGAGCCTGACACATGCAGACCAGCTCTGATCGCTGCTCATCACACTGTGTGGAGGCCTGTCACAACAGTCCGTTGTGCTGCTTGCGATAACTTAGTTTGGAGAAATCCCTGATCTCTGGATGGGGACATGTAAACATGGGACCTGTAGCTAAACTTTTACGGGCCTTGGAGGAGTTTTGAGGTCAGAGTGGGGGGGTTAAACTCTCCGGGCTGGACTAAAGCAACCTGCAGCCATGGCTGGACGTCAAGACCGACCCAAAGCGGCCACTCTGCCGTCCCGTTCCTGCAGCAGCGTCCCGGGGACCGGTCGATTGCAGAGGCGCGTGGCCTTGTGCAGGATGGAGGACTGCACCTTTGACAGCTTTGAGCTGCTTTACAGTGGAGCTGTCGATAATTTCAAAAGCCATAAAAGTAACCTCAACCTCAGTAAGTTTGCCATCTTTGGAATATAAGCCGGACGTGACTAACACGAGCCAACATGTTTTAAGTGTTCTGAGGTCTGTAAGGTGCTCTAAACTTTACTTTTTAAATTGCTGAATCCATGGAGGTATTTAAAGGTTACATGTAAGTGTGAATGATTTGATTTTTCCTCAGTTTATCAAAGAAGTTTTAACCAGATGAGGTACGTTTTTGTCACATTTGAGTTGGGAACCGGGACTCATCTGTCCAGCTAAATATAGCATCTCTACCTCAGTAGTGGATCAGGACCATAAAAAATTCATTGTATAGGTTTGGGCTCTACTAGCTCTAATAATGGTGTGACGAGACAAAAATGAAAAATTACATGTATGCTTTGATTTAGGAAATTTCTGTATAGTGGTTATTATTGTCACAAATCCTCATCAGCATTCAGGAATGCAAACATTTAGGTTTTTTTTTTGGCTTTTTGACTCAAATTATCAAAAAAGAAACTGCTATGTGTCTGCGTAACACAAATCTGGATACAGGGCACAGAAATCCCGCCCACCTTTTGTTTAAGAGGGGTAGCCAATTGGAAGAAAGCCGGCCTGAACCGAGAGTAGACTTAAAGTAAGAGGGGATTGAAGTGCTGCATTAGGGCCCAATATGAAATGGTTAAGAATTACTTTGAAGTGTGAGTCATGCAGCGCTAATCCAGTACAATTAAAAATGTGCATAACGATTCATTTTAACCTGGTGCAAATAAAACACCGTTCAGCAGTGCAGAACCTCCATCATTTCCATAATCTGCCCTCAGCATCCAAACCTTCCTTATAAAATAATGTATCATGTGTAAAGTTCATAGTGATGTTTTTGTAGCTTTTCTTTTTCCCCTACAGATATTATGGTTTCATTCAAAGTCTGCAAAGAACAGAAGGTCAGCACGATTAAAAGTGACATCTCTTGGCATGGCATTTAGCTAATCCCCTGTCTGTGTTACACATAAATGGTCTAGTTACTAGCTTTCGTAATGGCTGAAGAGACCCTGTGATGTGGCAACCCAGGATGAAGATTTATATATAGAAGTCAGCAATCCAGTTTTAGGTGCAGAACAGGCATGTTGACAGTATTATTAATATGCTATCTGATGTAGAGGGCCTCTGTGGAACAGAAAAAAACAGATTGTACTCTATCCTTCCTCGTCCGACACACATAGCGTACTGTGCCAAACTGTGCTGTATCACACACTTGTGGCCCCACTTCCAGTGCAGTGTTATGGGACTCTGCAGCATCTCTATTTCTGGTGTTTTGAAGGTTATGGAAAATGTGGAAGGAAACTACAGAGAGGGAATACATGCACGGGAAGGAGTGGAGCATGGGAGAAAGAAATTGGGGGTGGGGTGCAGGGAGTGGTTGTACGGAGTGGCAGCGTACGAGTGGGCATTAGTGGTAAAAAGCTGTGAAAACCACCCAAGTCATCTTATTAAGAAAGAGATCCTGTGGTTGGTTTAGTTATTATGTTACTTGACTTGAAGGTCCTTCAGCAGTTTCATCGGACTGCTCATCAGTGTTGTGGAAATAATGCAGATATTGTGGTAGAAACCAAAGCAGGCCTAATGTTGCAGACACTGCTCCAGGTGATCACAGATGCTGCTTCAAGTCTTCATGTTTCCAGCTTATTTACCACTTGTGGCTCCTCCTCACCAAAAGTTAATGCAGGTTGTTTTCAGAGTATTGTCATTATGAATTCCTTTTCTGTACAGAGTGACTTTGCTTATGTTACACTAAACTCAAAGCTAAACTGCTGCTTGCATCATACCTGCTGCTGCTGCTAGTCTTTTTAATGTAATAGGTTTAAAGTTGGCTGCAGATCTTATGGCACAGGGCAACCATTAAGCAGCTTAAGCCCATTGCGACCTTTGGCCTGTGTTTTGCTTACTGTTATGTACACAGAGGCACGTTTTCATACATATTTGAATGCTGTGCCGATGGGAGGAGAGACACAGCCACTGTTGAATGTATGAGAGGAGTCATTTTGCATTTTGGGAAATAAGAGATAAAATGATGGTTTGTTTTTCATCTTTAATGCACCACTGCAGAGGATTTTCAAAAGGAAGACTTCAAAGAGAGCCAAATTTTCCCAAACTGCTCTGAGTAAACTAGAAATGCAGAAGAAGAATCTGAGGCAGACACATTATACTGGATGTATGTCCTCTCTCAGAGGCAGCACCCCAGGTTGAAGCCAGCGCTGTAGCTGCAGGAGGTTCTGCCAATGAATGTTTTATTAGTGTTAATGGGATGTAATAAAGGACTAGAGTGAGCTATGAGGCTGGGTGATGAGAAAGAGAAAGTGGCAGCTACAGTCTTGTAATCTGAATCCTCTCCTCGGGTGTGCGATGTTCTGAGAAAAGTGGGTGATTGGGGAGTTGCGCTGCTTTCATTGCTTTCTTTACTTTCAGCACTTGGCTACTTCAAGAACATGTTGCACCCGTTTCAGGTGATGTTTCTCGTTTTTAACTGAGACACCAACTTGTGTGCTTTTGAGGGTGTTCACAATGGAAGTGGTGCTACAGCAGGGCATGATTGTCCTCGAAGAGCCTTTGCTGATAATCAGAAATATTTCTCTTTAAGGTGGACTCGATCTGTCCTTTTGATTTTTGCGATTGCTTATTCGAGCATCTAATGGGTAAGTGGGTACTGATTGACGGGTGCACGTGCACACATTTCTGGCCTTCTCTTCTCCAATATTCATGTGCTCCTTTATTCAGGGGCAATAGAGCATGAGGCAGTGCTGATTTTGCACCCCAGGCTTTGAAAGTGCCGTTACCTGAAACCAATTGAAGCCATCGCATGATTGACAAGGAGGAAGTGAGGAGGAGAGGTGAAGGTTATAGGCTATAAACGGGAGGGATAAAATGAGAAATTCGTGACTCAGCAGAGGCAGTTTTTTTTTTTTTTTCAGGGAAAAGTATCTTTAAGCACAGCAATTTATTTTTTTTATTTAATTGAATTCTTTTACTGAAAATGGCATTGCACATAAATTTAAATCTTGCTTCTTATGTGCCTTTTTGTGACCCTGAGCATGTGAGAGTGTGAATCTCATCATTTAAGAAAAATTAAATGTTACTGATATAGCATCTTTTATATTTTAAAGTAAAGCACATACAATATATCAGATGACCCTCTGGCGACAAACTTGGCGACAGTGGGAAGGAAAAAGTTCCTTTTAACAGGAAGAAACCTCTGGCAGTACCAGGGTCAGGGATCAGGATGAGCCATTAAAGATAACATAACAAGTTCCACATTGTGTCTTTTGTCCTGTCTTCCTCCCCTCACCCCCAACTAGATGGCAACTCCTCCCTAACCCTGGTTCTGCTGGAGGTTTCTTCCTGTTTAAAGGGAGTTCTTGATCTCCACTTTCACCAAGTTTGCTCATAGAGGGTCATGTGATTGTTAGGGTCTTTTCTCTTTTACAGTAGAGTCTTTACCTTACAATATAAAGGTGTGATATAAGTAAAATCGACTTGAATTAGATTGGAGGTCAGCAAATTTAATTCAGTGTTTGTGTTGTTTTGTTTTCTCCAGAGGAGGAACTGAGGAAGCTGCGGGACGAGACCAGCGTGGACTCCCTGCGGCAGGAGCTCGAGAGGGAGCGAAGCAAAAGGATAGACCTGGAGCAGAAGATGAGCGATTTGCTCAAAACCAGGTGAGACGAGAAGACGGGACTGCAGAGTGAAGCACATGACGGGAAATAAGAGGAGAGAAATGTATGAAAAGGGAAGTAATAGTTATGAAATGAAAGGAAAGGGTGACGCTGCACTTTGTAACAGTTCAGCTCAGCAGAGTTTACCACGGGGCAAGTTGGATGACGAGGGTGTCAGTGCCGGTGCTGCCCAAGATTTCTGTTATAAATAGAAGCATCAACAGCTCGGTAGGCAGGAAATTCCACAAGTGTGTGTGTGTGTGTGTGTGTGTGTGTGTGTGTGTGTGTGTGTGTGTGTGTGTGTGTGTGTGTGTGTGTGTGTGTGTGTGTGTTATTAGGGAGATGGAAAAAGGGAGAGGGAGGGAAAAAAAACGAAAGGAGTCACGCGCTTGTCTGAATCTCCTCGCTGTGACACAGATGCTATCCTGGTGACAGGAAAAACCCACGCCTCTTGGCATCTACTGGGATACCCTTTACACTTGCGGGTGTGCATGTCTCTCTCTCATGTACTGTGTGTGTGGAAATGTTAGCTTGAATGCCCATGGGAAATTCTGCTGGTATTCTTCAAGTGATTGCCAGCGCTGAAACATGGCCTCAAGACTATCGAAAGCAGTTTAGGAATTTGTAAGAGGTGAAGTTAATGTACTGTGACCTGCAAGTTTTCCACAGTTAATACTTTGTCAGCAATATCCAGCATGAGCATAACAGACAGCAAACATTTCTTCTTCACTGGTATATGATTGGAATAAACAGTAAAACAAAGCATTAACACATTCTGGAGAAGCCTTCTCTTTAGGGAGAAGATCAATTCAGTCTTACGCTAGAATTTCCTGTCCATTACAAAGAAATATGACTGCAATTAAAGCCTTATAGATAAAAGAGCAACAAGTTTGCCAGTGCCAGTTTGCTCTAAATGTTGTTTCATCCATTTGTAACTACCACTGCAGTGCCTGTTCAGGACATTTTATGGAATAAGAATGGCTGTAGGGATGCACTTATTGAATGTGTGTGTTTGTAGCTGTGCAGAATGGGTGATTTGTGGGTAGGCCCTCCTTAAAGGACCAATGAGTGATTTCAGATTTGTCATTGAGATTTATTTAAGTCCGACTGATGCAGATGCCTTCAGTTTTTGCAGGATATGGATAGCTGGATTAATGCGTCTGAAGTTAAAGGAGGATGTTTGCTGTACCACCCTGCCTCTTTCACCCTTTTCCATTTTTGTTGGCACTGATCCTTTTGTCTCATTGTGTGAGATTTTAACAGTAACTTTATTCACTGTGATAACAGGCAGAGTGAATCTTTCTAGTCTGGCTCTGTGTATGTCTCTTTGCCTTTTGTGGTGATCCGTTCAGTGCAGCAGCTTTCAACATGCAGTTCTGACAATACAGAAGTGAGACTGACACATGACAGATCTTTCCCTTAGTTTTTTTTCGTGACTATGTGTGTGTCTGTCCCTTCCCTTCAGGCTAGAGGACTCTCCACCACAACCTCCCAGAAAGCAGCAGTCGCCCTCAAACAACAGAACAGGTAAGACTCCAAGTGGATGAGAAATGGGGGGGGGTGAAGGTGGGCGAGTTGGAGTCTAAGGGAGAGGAAATGAGTCCTTGACGTCTTCTGAGTGTGGGAGTAAATCAAGAGGAGAGTTTGCGTGTGTGTGTGCACGTGTGCAGGGGAGGTGAAAGTGTAGGATGCGTGCAACGGAGCGCTCGATGGGAACAGAGTGGGTCGGAAGGGTTTGTGGGTTACTCTAGGACACGAGGCAGTATGTAGTGTGCGTGACAAACACACAGACACGTGCACGCAAACAGAGGGGTTTCCTGTGTGCGCTGTGTGCTGTCAAGAACAAGTAAGCAACACAACAAACCACATTAATGCATCGAGGCTGGTTCCTATCATTAGTCCAGATCGTCGCTGTTAAGAATGAGTCAGTTTTCAAAATATTTGCGCGAAGGACAAATGAGACAAGCTCATTAGTGCAATAACGGTCAGATTCTGATATGTGCTTTCTTTTGGTTTCAGGCTGAACAGTTACTCTCGTAGGTTGACTTTCAGTGATCCAGGGATTGGTGTGTGTTTGTGTGTGTGAGATATTAGTGAAAGGGAGGGTGAGAGAGTGAGGCTAATTTTGGAAAATGGGTTATGATTGTAGATCACTTCATCTAGGGCAGACGTAAGAATATGTTAGGCCGGCTTATGCAGATCCAGGTTTGGTAAAGTGAGGCGGTCAGTTAGTGGCAGCCTGTGAGGACTGCAGCACATCTCCTTCATCCACAGGTTACTGCAGTTCAGCCTGGAGTCTGTTCAGAGATTTTTAGCTCGTTTTTCAGCTTTAAATAAATTATAAGATTTGTGTTAAATTGAATCTTCCTTCCTGTAGTTTGACATCAACATCTACATATATAACAAAGAGGTCCAGAGCGTGATCGTGCACCCACGTAAACCATCGCCATCGCCATCATTTGAAACTTTTAAAGTTGTGTGTTTGCAGAGTCAACCTCCTGCTGCAGCAGTTACAGCACCCTAAACTTTGTAACACATTTCAGTGGTGATGTGGCTGTGATGTCACTAAAGGTCAAACTATAAAGAGCAAAAAAAGGAAAGGGAAAAAAACCCACATTACCACCATGAAGTGAAAGCGTTGCTATGTTACCCTCAGTCACATGTTAGTTTAAATGAGCTGGCACTCGGCTACCAAAGCCCTGCCGTAGATAATGTGAAAGAGAGAAGTCGCGTCTGTTTGGGCCCTGGCAGTGGTGGCTTTGAAAACTGTAAATGTAACTGCTTCTAGCTGAATCGCATCATCTGCAGCAGAAAAAACAAACACTTTTTAAAACTGTATTCATTCTCATATGGCAATAAATGTCTGAGCAGTCAGGCTGTTAGTCACCTGTGGGTACTACCACAACAAATTAGTGTTCACTTGAAACACCACAGCAGATTAGAGCTCTAGTTTTTGCTCAGGGGCACTTCAGCATTAGCAGTTGACTGTTGTCCTTGTTTTGACTGGCAAGTATGCAGTTTATGAGGATATCAGGCCCACCAGGCTGCATGCAGAGAATACTAAGGTTATAAAATCCAGGCAGTTATTTACAGTAAGTCAGCTTATCGTGTAGAAAACACGGATTCATTACACAAAGTGCAAAGTGTTTTTTTTTTTTTTTGATATATATTTATTCACACGGCAATAGCAAGTTTAGCTTTTATGTAACAGCACAGGCTGCAAAGCTCTGTTGGTTCAGCTCACACCTTTCCATACAGCCATGTCCACCTGCCTGTGGTGATCCTGACTGTGTCATTTCTGTGGCTTAACCTGTAACAAGACTTAATAATGCAGAAAAAGCAGACACCATGGCCCAAAGCTCTCCCAATCATGTGCTTAGAAACACAGAAGCAGGCCTGGTGTGAGTCCTTGAATTTGCTCAGCTACCGTTGGATAATCACTGTCTGAGACCAGGCTTAAGTGGTCCAGTCTGGGTCCCATGACAGGGCAGGAGATAGGGTTGGAGTAAGAGTTATTGATAACATAAGCCCATCACATATCAGTGATTTTCTTTTAACAATGCATGATTGTTGGTGCAGGGGATTACAAAACTAAGTCGTGCTTATAGCAGCAAATCAAAGTTGATGTGTTTTCTTTAGCAGAGAAACAGCAGAAGGAAGTGTGGAGTTCACGGCTGCAGAAGTGGCTGTACGAGCGCTTCGGGGTTTACATGGAAGACTTCCGCTTCCAGCCGGAGGAAAGCACAGTGGAGGCTGAGGAACCGCTAAGTGCTAAAAGGTGGGTGAGATGTGGTCCTGAGCAGAACGTAACTCCTCGGGTTGTTGAAGAAGATGTGGAATCGGAGCGCCCGGCGAGCATAAAAGCTTCGGTCTCGGTGGACGAGACCGAAGCTTGTACCCTCACCCTGTAGCTGTCTCTGGTTTGATTTTGCACAGAGGAAGTGGGGGTTTTTTCCTCATCGTACTTATTTTCTCTCCTCCTCTGTACAGAACAGTGAGTCATTACAGACGGATGAAGGCCAAAGTGTTAACACTTCCCCTCTCACATAAAGCAGCATTTATTTTTTTTGCGTGTATGTCAGCATCTACGCGTAATCTGACCTTCACTTTCTTTTGTTTTCCATCCAGGTTGACAGAAAACATGAGGCGACTCAGTGAGTATAAGCTTTTACTTGGCATCCTCTACATAATAATAATGATGATAATAATAATAATAGTAATGATATCACTAACACACATTCATGCAATACTCTAGTTCTGTGTATTGTAGATCTAATTTTTTTTTTTCCTTTTGAACATTTCGACATGTAGTTAAATATAAAAGTCCTGGAAAATTTCACAGTAAAAGGCTGATTCACAAAGATAACCAAAAGTAAAGACATTGCTGCTCTGTCTTTAGCTTTACACTCTCAGTGAATCCCTTTGTCTTTGCTGTTTCAGAGCGAGGAGCCAGACCTGTCACCAACTTCTTAAGGAACCTCTCCGCCTTATCTAATTGGCACTCCGTGTACACCTCAGCTATTGCCTTCATTGTGAGTCTTACACTTCAGACATGTGAATTAATGTTTTAACTTTGTCTAATAATCGCGCTTCGATATTCTCTAAAAGAAAACTTGAGGTTAGTTGTGATACAGGATTACCTGCCATAAACTGCTGATGGCTTCTGGAAAAGGAGTCCGATGATAATTTTGGACAGCGGGTACGACCCTTTTAATAGAAAAGAGTCGTTTCTGTAGTTTTACTCTGACCTAATTGTGTTACAGCTCGTGGCCGGGAGATTAAATGAATATTAAAGTCATGTCTGCTTCACTGTGATGAGTTGCAGTGATTCTGCCAGCGACTGCAGGCCTAATCAGAGCTTCATTAATGTCCAGTCAGTGGTTATGCTAAATCATCCTCAACCCACTGATTATGGCCCTACACCATCTCAGTATCCAGACGTGATGCTGGTTTAGTGTTGACGGGTGACTCAGCGTCTTCCACTGCTGATATATCACCCAAGTTTATGCGCTTCAGGCTTACAATGAGCCCCCTGATTCCTCTTTATGTCCATCTTATAATTCATTGCCGTTATTGACTGAAAGAATGTGTCCTCGCTGCTATAAAGTGCTGAATTTAATGCATATCGGTTGTTTATTAAAGAACAACAAACCACGTTAACCTGTGTATATATTGTCCTTTTTTTTCCCCCCTTTTGAATCCAGATTTACATGAATGCTGCTTGGCATGGCTGGGCCATTCCCATGTTCCTCTTCCTGGCTATCCTACGCTTGTCCTTAAATTACCTCATTGCCAGGTAAAAACTGTCATTTATTCATAAAAGCAGGATCATTTTTGCCTCAGCTGTTGTTTCACGGTTGAGCTCGATTGTTTGTAAAAGGCTACAGTCCGATTTTCAGCTTTTAGCGTGATTAATTGTGCAAAAAACCCACATTAACATCAACTACTCAGGCCACAGCTGTGCTGGTAGTACACAGATGCACACCGCGGCCCTTAGTCACACAGCAAATGTTTGTTAAAACCGCCGGATTTTAAAAACATGCACACATTTGTGCATATTTGGGGTTGTTGTAAATGTCGCTACAAAAGAGCAGTACTTGCTGGAAAAGTCGGTCCTTTAAAGTTGATGTTTTGCATTGAAGGAATAGTTGCCTTATAACATGTGCATTATTTATACCTTCTATTTTTCAGAGGTTGGAGGATCCAGTGGAGCATTGTGCCTGAGGTCTCTGAACCCATGGTAAGATGCCTTCCTGCTGTTGTTGTTGTGCAAGTCAGAATGAAATGTATCCATGACTGGAGATCAACCTGTGGCTTTTGTGTGTGTGTGTGTGTGTGTTGTTAAAGGAGCCTCCAAAGGAAGACTTGACTGTGTCTGAGAAGTTTCAGCTTGTACTTGACGTTGCACAAAAAGCACAGGTATAACGAGGTTCATCTAACGATCCAACCGCTGCTCGAAACAAGACAAACTCTTTAATGAGGTGCTTTTAAATCTCTTCCAGAACCTCTTTGGAAAGATGGCTGATGTTTTAGAGAAGATAAAGAAGTGAGTGGTTTTGTTTCAGCCTGACAATCAAGTGTGCAAGAAATGCACGTAACTTATATACTGATGTGTATTCTGTCCTCCTCCTGCTGTCTGTTTCAGTCTGTTCATGTGGGTGCAGCCAGAGAGCACCCAGAAACTTTACGTCTGCCTGTGGGTGACTTTCATCACCTCCTGCGTCCTGCCGTACAAACTGCTGGGCTTCATGATTGGTGAGTGATGTTCACAAAGCATCTTTTTCATTGTGACAATACGTGAACTCAGTCACAAACAGATGCAGAACTTGTGGAGCCGTACTCCCTCAGCCTGTGTGGGGAAGCTGCGGGCTATTGGCATATAGATCTTATACATAATTACTACTTTTTAGCGTCTCCCAAACCACTATGCACTCAGACTTTCTTGAAAGGTGCTCGGAGCAAACTGTTGGCATAGAAGCTGCTGTCATTTAGCCAAATTTCCATCTAGCACTTCATTTCTCCATTTAAAAGGAACGAATAACCAAAATCAATGTATGCTTAAAAGCTGCACTGGACATTTAAACAAAGTAAATATACTGACATTTATTATTTCAGATCCCATCTAAGATTTCTTCAGTGACTCATTTCAATTGGAGAAACAAAACAGACCACACGTTCAGCGTGACTGGGAATGAGGGCTTTCTTTTCTGCGCAGATAGCTAACTGCATTTGGAGACAAAATTAGAGGCAAGGCTGAGATGGTTTGGACATGTGCAGAGAAGGGAGAAAGAATATATTGGACGCTGAGGATGGAGCTGCCAGGCAGGGAGATGAGAGGATGACCTCAGAGGAGGTTCATGGGTGTAGTGAAGGAGGACGTGCAGAGGAGGACTGGGTGAGATGGAGGCAGATGATCTAATGGGAGCAGCTGAAAGAAGAAGACAGCTAGCTGAGCACATTGTTACATTGTGAACGTGGAATGGAAAAATGTGACAGAGTGCAGAGGAAACCAGTCTGTGTTGGCACAAAGTGACATCGGCAGGCTGTATTGCACCCATCGTGGGGAAAATCCCCACATAGTCTGTACATGCAGAGCCACTGCCTTCTGTAGTATGTGTGACTCTGGTTGTGGGTAATTGATACCAACAGGGAAAACGATAAGGAATGGCAGGAGCCTGGAGACCTGGCAACACACGGCAGCTGCATGACAGGCTCCAAATACAAAACAATTATAATAAAAACGTTCCCCCAAAGAGAGTCCAGTTTGTAAGCGGGTGTCAGCTGGTGGGTCAGTCATCGGAGCCCAGTTCATGTAGTGGAGAAGAAATCTGTGGTCATGTGTGCATCTGTCCCACGTCAGTCTCATCGGGAGCTCTTAGGCTGGTTTTCCATCGAGTTTAACTGGAAATTGGAACCTCTACTCATCATTGGAAGCTTTTCATTATTCTGCACTTTATTCTGTAAATCTGCTGTTTTACCATGAGGAGAAAATCTGACTGCTTAGCTGGGGAGGCTCTGGATAACCAACAATACACCAGAGTCACTTTGAGCTCCAACATATAACTGGCTCAGTGTCTGTATGTGCAAGAATGGGCACAATGCTGAAACTAGTGACGTCATCAAGGTCAGCGGCAAGGACTACTTTGGGCGGGGGGGGCGTCACCTATTTGGGGCATCCCTTTGTCTGTCAGTGAGGCACATCTGAGGGGTTATTTTCACTAAACGGTGTTGCTTTGCATCATTTAACCTCTTTTATTTTATATATTTTTTTAAGAATTCATGTGTCTGTGATTACTCTCTTTGCAGGCGTGTACGCCGGCATCAAGTTCTTCATCATAGACTTCCTGTTTAAGAGCTGCCCGAAGCTCCGCGACAAGTATGACACGCCTTACATCGTGTGGAACAGCCTTCCCACCGACCCCCAGCTCAAAGAGAGGACGAACGCCACGGTGTCGAGACGGGTAAGGCGAACAGACCCCAACACCAACCCACACGCGTTTTCTACCACAAACACTGCTTCCTGTCTCAGGTTCTTGATTTATTTTATTTTTTTATTTTTTATTAAAATCTTAAATAAGAACATATTTCTTCCATTAGCCCATCCTGATTTCAAACTTAAAGACCTGAGTTGTTAACAGGTTTATACCACAGAGGCTTTCAGTTGCATTGCAAAACTTCTCCCAGGCTAGAAGTTTGAGTGAATTCACATTATTTGCAGATTAATATATAAGCAATCATCTCAAACACACACACAAGAAGAAAGGCACATATACCACCTCCATGTGGGTGTGGATCATCCATCAGCAGCAGGTCGGGTCCAGTCTTTCATGTTGTCAGCAGTCCACCCACTATAGCCCACCTCCCACTGACTCCCTTTGTGGTGGATAAAAATAGATCAATAAAGTATCAAAACTATGGCGCTGGCAGCCTTAGCCCAATTTCCCTCGGGATGAATAAAGTATGATCAATCAATCAATCAGTATATCACCCCTCCTGTCAATAATGCAATACAATTGAGCCCGTGATTGTTCTGTGTGGGTACCACAAAGTTCCTCTCTTACATGAATGTCTGAGTGTGTGTTTGCTGTGGCCGCAGTCACAGGTCTGCTCTGTCGTTTCTCTCTCTCAGCTCTCTGGCACTGAGAAGGTAGGGCCTCTGGTGTGTCTACTCTACTGTGCTTGTGTGTGCTGCCAGTTCACCACAATGCGTGTGTGTGTGTGTGTGAGTGATGTGTGACACACCTAGTGAGTGGCTGTCAGTAATTTGTGAATGCAGTGGATCAAAATGTCAACAAAACGGTCTGCGATTTTTCCTTTTTGCTCTGACACTGCGGTGTTTTTATTCTCTTTTGTTTGAATGATCTTTAAGAGCCTGCAGCCCCGTGACATTTTGGATCCACGAACATAGATGCTTGTGAGAATTGGCAGTGTGTTTACTGAGTAGGCACGTAGAGAAGATTTGACGAGTGTAGTTTCATGTTAGCACATTAATATTGTCCTGTTCCCCTTAAATACACCATAACTGCTGTTAGATCATTAGATTAAAACTCTTATGTAAAGAGGCCTGCATAAAAATGAACCGAACAGTTGATCTTACCATCGAGGTGGTGGCCACAGGCCGCTGCTCTCTCCTTCTCCCTCTGACTGATTTTTCTCTAGTTTTACTTTTTTCGCATTGTTCTTGTCACTGCTGTTAGCATGAGATGGACCCGCAGAACAGGCTGTCCATCTCCTTCAGGGTGATGCATCCACGTGTTGTCACAAGAAGGTTTGCTGTCTCCCAGCATAGGAGTGTGGAGGAGGTACTAGGAGATGGGCCCATTGCAAGAGTAAAGCTGGACAGGGCCATAATGGGCATCAACCCAGCAGCAGCACCAGTATCTGTTCCTCTGTGTGAGGAGGAACAGGAGGAGTACTGCCAGAGCTCTACAGAATGGCCTCCAGCAAGCTAATCATGTGATAGAATCAGACTGCAAGAGGGTGTTATAAGTCCTGGTGTCTTTAATTTGACCTGCGCTCACAGCACCATGCAGCTCACGCATTTGCTCGTTGGCTTTTGGGGGTTTTTTTTGTTTCTTTTTTTTAAGCTTCAGGACCGTGAGGACTTCATGCCACCTCTTGGAGTCTGATTCTGTTAGTTTGATCAGAAACATGCACAGGAAGCCTGCTGCAGGTCATTCTGCAGAGCTTTGGTACAGAAAAGCAGATGTGCTGCTAAACTCATGTGATGCCCGCCTCCTGGTTTCTCCCCCTTTTTCCCGTTGGCACTCGTGGATTTGATGTGTCGTCCTTGAGGAGCTGGACTAGCTCTATAACCTGACTGGGCTGCAGGTGTAATATCTGCTACCAGCAGTGATGAGGACTCCATCAAAAAGTAGAAGTGGCGTAAAATCAATCAAGAGGCGTGATGGCCCGTTTATGCTCGCCAGTTTTTCCCCACATGACAAAAGTGGAGTCTTTTTGCGCCACCACAGGTTTAAGAAACAATTGTGTAACTCTTTCAGTTTTAATGACACATCAACACTGAAGCTCAAAGATTCACAGATTATATACGAGGAGATGTTGAAACGGTATAGGAAGATCAGACTTTCTGGAAAAAATTTAGACTTCTGCTCCTGTACTGTACCAGCGCTGATGTGGAGGCTTTTCCTGATCATTCAGGAGAGTACTGCAGCGTATAGTCACACCCTCGGTGCTGGTATAAATGCTACCAAGCCGTGATGACCTTGCTGTTTGGTTGCAAATTGTGTGGTGAGCGTAAATGGGTGATAAGGAGCGAGCCGGTGTGGCCACCTCCTGCAAAATGACTCCTTTTTGTGGTGTTGCCTCTTCAGTGCACCTGCAGCTGCTTTCATTTGCACCGACGCAGCTGAACTGGTAGTGGAGTCACAATGGTTTATGCTTGCTAACTGGAGAGATCAGTAACCCTGAAGTTTATCTGACTTTGTCTTGTGACAACTAACGCTGGTGTAAGTAAAACTGCAGTGGACACGAATGTTTTTGGTAAACGCGTGTTGTAGGTAATTTATGGATGCTGACTTGAATGATGGCCTCACTCTTTGCTTTGCACGTCACTCCTAAGCCTGCTGTGAAGAAAGCGCACATGATGCAACCTCAAAAGTTGGGGAGCTGTTTGAAGTTCGGCCACTTGTCTCTAAAGCTGCGGGATACTGTAGTTCACACAGATTTATAAAACCTCATCCGCTGAGTTTAATGTGACTCTTTCTCTCTCTGTCCTCCTTTTATGTTCTCACTTTTTTCCCCCTCTTTTTTTTTCCTTCCCTCCATCCTCCTTCCCCTCTTCCCTCCTACTCTCTCCAGGTCCAGCCGGTGGTTTCTCGTGGAAGCCTCGCCAACGTCCCGTGTGGGGGGAGCAGAGAGGAGGACAGCGGTCGCTCTCACAGCACCAAGAAGGGAGCTTTCCACGAGATTTTCAACCTGCCAGAGTCAGAGCGCCCTCTGCCGGGTAAGAGCAAGTACTACAGTTTTTTATTTATTTATTTTTTTCCTTTGGCACCCATTTTTATTTCTGTACATCCAACTTAGAAATGTCCTAAAGCTGGAATCATGTGTTTTCTGTGAATAACGCTCCTTCATCATCTTGTATGCTGTTTGTTCAGTCTGTGAAAATGGCTGGAGGTGTTGCCTGATAAACCGAGACAGGAAGATGCCCACAGACTACATCAGGAACGGGATGCTTTACGTTACGGAGAAGTAAGTGGAACATCTTTGTCTCAGGGGAGAGCTTTATTGCATCAAATCTCTGAGCGGAGGAGAGAAGCAGCACTTCCATTTACAGGTGGAGCAGACGAGAGGAACGAAGATTCATTAGTCCAGAGGAGACGTAGTTTTAAGTTGCGCTGAGCTTCATCTCTCCTCCTCTCTGTGTAGCTCTGTGCAGGGTAGCCTTCCTCCTGAGAACACTCGACTCAAGACTTTATTACACGTCTGTTCAATTTGGATGGTTTTTTGGTGTCTCTGTTTCCCTCCTTTTACAAAGCTCTCTGTCTCTCTCAGTTACCTGTGCTTTGAGAGCTCCAGCTCCAGATCGAGCTCCTCCAAGAAGCATAAAGTCATCAAGCTGGTGGACATCACTGACATACAAAAGGTAATGACTCAGTAATACGCATAAGGAATGTCTCGAGGCCAGCAGCCTCTCTAAAACTGGATAATTACTTACTTTAAATATTAATAATGAAACTAATGTAATTCTATTCTGGTGTGTGTTTAAAGCAGATATTTCTGGTTTTCTCCTCCACAGTACAAAGTGTTGTCAGTCCTACCAGGAAGTGGGATGGGCATTTCAATAGCCACTCCTTCCACTCAGAAGGTACAGACTTTGTATATTTATTATTATGCTTGGAGTCGTGATTTCATTTGCTTCAGCTGAAGCTCAGTCCAACATCTTAATAATTATCTGCTATAGATGTTGTGTTTTTGTCCTTTCAGTCAGTTTCAGACAAGTCAGCAGTAATTCTCCAGTATTGCATGTGACAAATCGAAATTCACAAATGTGAGCTGCTGTGGGTTTCTGTGGGCGTTTCATTAAGATTTGATTTACGAGCCGATTAGTTGGCCATCAAGGATGTTACCGGGTAGCTAGGTGACAGAGATGTAGCATCAATAATTTTCCTACTGAGGAAGTAGAGAAAGAGGTTGGTGAGATTATTGGGAACAGTCATGTCTATAACTTCTGTTCCCTTTCAGTCGATTCACTCGGTACAGCACACGTAGTATTAGATGTCACTGCTCCACAGTACTGAGTGAACCGACTGAAAGGGAAGAGCAAAGATTGTAGGTACTGTACAGTGTTTACCACCACATGAACATAGGTATACGCCGATCAGGCGTAACATTATCAACACTTATTATCTCTGCATTGTGGCGCCTGTTAGTGGATGCTAATTATTAGTGAGAAAGTGTCCTCAAAGTTGATGTTAAAAAAAGATGGGTCACATTGTGATGGCTAGACGACTGGGTCGGAACATTTCCAGAGCTGCAGTTCTTGTGGGCTGGTCCAGAGAAGGAATGGCGGTGAACCAGCAACGAGGTCACGGATGCACGTGAGGAGTGAAGGCTGGCCCGCGTCGTCCGATCCAACAGACGAGCTTATGTAACTCAAACTGCACAAAACGTTCTGGTTCTGATAGAAAGGGCTCAGAATACAGAACATTGCAGTTTGCTGCAAATCGGGCTGAATAGCTGCAGACCAGCCAGGTGTCCGTGCTGACCTCTGTCCACCACTGAAAGCGCCACCACTGGCATCAGAACAAGACCACGGAGCAATGGAAGAAGGTGACCTGGTCTGATGAATGTTACATCACATGGGTGACCTGGCACCAGGATGCACAATGGGGCAAAGGCAAGCCTACAGAAGCAGTGTGATGTTTTGGGCAATGAAATGTTGGGAAACCAGCATATCCAGGTCATCCAACAATCTAAAGCATTGTTGCAGACCATGTATGCTGTTATGGAAACGGTGCTCCCTGATGGCTGTGGTCTCTTTCAGCGGGATAATGCTCCCTGCAGCAAAGCAAAAACGGTTCAGGGATGGTTTGGGGAGCACAAGAACATGTTTAACACTCAGATTTCCTCAGATCTCAATCCCGTCGAGCATCTGCGGGATATGCTGGACGCGCTGGAGGCCCCACCTCCCAACATACAGGACTTCAGGGGTCTAGTGGAGTCCATGCCTCGTTGAGTCAGGGTTGTTTTGTCAGCAAAAGGTTTTACTAACACAATATTATTCAGCTGGTCATAATGTTATCTCTAATCAGTTTGTATTTAGATCATCTGAAGGTTGGACTTTGGCGCCCCCAAGTGGAAACTCGCTGTAATTTTTTTTATGTGCAACTGTTCATTTGTTTATGGTGTAAAATTTCCCTTTATTGGTTGGGATGACAGCGGTTATTACTGTTGTTGTTATTATCATTTTTGTTATTATCAGCTTCTGTTTGAGACTCTTGTTGCTGTCAGTACTCATGATGTGCTAAATTTTTCCAGATAAATTGCTACACTCATTTCCTTTTAAGCCAACTTCCCCCTGATTGGTTGGTTGGCTCTCACATAGAGATAATTTGAACATGTGGGTGGGGCTTCTGTGCTTACAGAGTGTAGGGGGGGGGTCTCTCGATGATATCATATAGAGCCAAGAGTAGAAAGAAACCCTCCTAAACAGAATGTGTACAGAAGTTTGAACCCTGAGGTTTTGCAGGGATTACTTGCACATATGCCGGCCCAAGGCTGGGGCCACGCCAATAAGCTAAACTCAATTTTCTTCTATTAATTTTATTACTTTATAAACATATCGGTGCTTTTTGCCCTTGGGAAAATTAACTGCCCACCACTGCACTGACCTCAGTGTTTAAAACCATGCCTGTGTTTGGTATCAGTAGCCATCATCATAACTTAATAATCCTACTTTAATGTTAATAATCTTTTATAATAACTCTATTATCGGGGAAAAATATACTCTGATACCATCACAGGGCATGCAACAGTGTGACTGCTGCATGCTGCTGAGAGTGATGCTTTCCTCCATGTTCCAGCTTTACTGAAGAGGTTTTTTATTCCAGTTTAGTTATGTTTGTTTTTTGCCTAGTGCTGCTTTAACTTGGCAGCAGATTCTATTTTATTTATTTATTTTTACCACAGTAGAAGCACACTAACAGCCAAGGATCTCTGTCTCCTCTAGCCATTGGTGTTTGGTGCCATGATCCACAGGGACGAGGCTTTCGAGGCCATCTTCACCCAGTACATGAAGATCGTGACCAGCAAACCGCCGGCCAGCGCCGAGCTCTAAAGAGCCTTCCGCACTCCTCCGCCGGGGCTGAAGTCTGATGCAGAGAACCTCCCGAGTCTCAGCCGAACTGGATGACACTCTCTAACGCCGCACTCTTCGACCGTGTGTGAGCTGCCTCCTCATCCTCATCATCATAGTCGATGATCTCGGCCCAGTTGGTGGATTTTTCTGCTTAGGCCACGTTAGAGGGAATATGTGGGTGTAGCTGGTGTTTAGTCACATGACGCTTTTCCTGTGGGTGATTATGGACAAAATTTGCTAAGAGAGGAGGATGATCAGTGTGGTTTTATCAATCATCAGGAGGCTGGTGAAGGGGGGCTGGCCTCCTCTCCCACCTGCTGACCACTTGACTTAGCTGGCTTTGTGTGTGTGTGTGTGTGTGTGTGTGTGTGTTAATTTGCATCTTAAGTGACTCTGATGTTCTCTACTGTGGTAGGAAGACTTCATACAGCTCTCATCAACCTGGATGTATTTAAAAAACAAACAGTTCAGACTGCCACATGTGTAAAAACGAGCTTTTCCAAATCACTGCAAAAACAAACATTCAGACAGGCTGAGCGGTGCTTCGTCTCATCCATGGCTGTATTTTAATTTAATTTTTTTTTTAAATAAAGTGTATTAATAGCTGTGATGACGGCTGACACGGGAGCCTTCCTCTTAGTTTACACCGCCGCTGGCTTGGTCTCTCTTGTCCTTTTAGCCAAACCGACGAAGCAAAAACGTCCACCGCTGCGTTCGGCGTCCGTGTTTGTGAAACAGTGCAGTGACGTTTTCATGTTAAATGCCTTTATTTTGAAAAATGTCTTTTGGTCTTTGTAACAGATCCTTTTTTTTTTTTTTTTTCTCAACAAGAGCACAACACCGTCTGCTGTTTAAACTCTCGACACATGGAGACCATTTATTTGTCCCATCTCTGCTGTTCTCCCTGCACTTTATTAAAAACTGGAAATGCTGACGTACGTGTGTGTGTGTGTGTGTGGGAGTGCATGGATGTTATATGTTGGTCAGTGTTAGAAACCACTGCAGTCTCATTATTACAGCCTTCCTCTCCTCGACTCGAGGCCATGTTCAGCTGGTCTCTCAGCAGGAAGAACAGTCTGAGCGCTTTGTATTAACGGCAGATTGATGTCTGCACGCTGCACCAGACAACCATCAAACTGGCTGTAAAAGCAGGAGTAGAAGATACTCTAACTGGCACATTTCTCCACACAAAGGCCCGTAAAGGCCTTTCAGCTCACTGTATCCTAAACCTTCTGAAGTCTCCTTCTGATTGGGTGACTCTACTTGTATAAGTGCTCAGCTCTTTGAGTTCAGGCTGTATAGACATGCCTGTTTCTCTTCTTTCTGCAAACGCCACAGTGAGTGCGCTTCCATGTGTTCCTCTTCATCTAAATGTGAGCTGATGTTTGTTTTTTTTTTTTTTTTTAAAAGTGTGTACATGGATAAAGGTCTTGCTTTATTTCCAGACGCTGTTCCCGGGAGCGAAGCGGGTCTTTGCCCCTCTGCGTTTATATGTAGAAGTGTATAATGCCAAACTACATCAGACACTTTAAGGTGTTTTGCGAGGCGAGGATAAAGGGCTGGAGGTCAGTTTCTCTTTAGCTCTTTGTATTTGAGATGATGGAGTAGGTGCTCCACACTCCTAGCTAAAAATCTTACAAAAACACTGTTGAAAGGGAGACCTTGACATTTTTCCCGATATGTCACCGATCCTCAAGTAAAACCAGACTGCCCTTCAGGAACTGCCGTCAAGACTTGAAATGTCAAGGCTTCTCTTAAAGTCGATACGAGTCGTCTCGTCATCGCCGTTGTTTAGAGTCAGGCGGACTGGAGATGAAGTTGCCAGAGGTGCGATGGACCAGTTCAAACAGCTGCGTTTGATGATTATCTTAGTTAAAGCTAATGAAGGATGGATATTTTTCTTTGACATTTTCTTTTGTATGATTATTGTTTTGTTTTTGGTTTTTCGAGCCTGTTGCTAACAGGCTGCCTTTCCCAGACATGGATTTCTATTTTTATTGAGGAATAAATTCGATCCATGACCGGGGTGGGGGATACCTGTCGGATATCTGAGCAGGTGGAATCAGTAGTTAATGCTGTCTCACTGTGTGACTGGCTGGCTTGTTGTAGTCTTAAAGCTGTTACCTGAAGCCTTTTTTCTAATCTGTTAACTGTGGCTGGCAGCTCTCAGCGGGGACTGCGAGACCCCGACGGGGCTGCACTCAGATAAAGCACAGAATGTATCACGTTCTAAATGTCTAACATTATTATTTTCTTTTGCCAAATATTTGATTTTGCAGTCTGCAATATTCTGCCTACGCTCATGTTTACAGAAGGTTGTACAAAATGTATTTTTTTTCTCTTTTTTTTTTTTTTTTTTAAACAACCCCAGTTTGAATTCCTTTACCTCGGGAGTTATGAAAACTGGACTGCTCTTGTTCTGGAATTGATGTTTCATCAGCTCGGCACCACTCTCATGACTATCTCTGCTCAGCAACAGGATCAAACTCCAACCTTAGCAACACAAGCAGCTTTTTAACCCTCATACAGCATGTAAGCGTCCATATCCAGCATTGCAGTGATTGGTTTTTAGTGTAGTGGAAGCTGCCAGATTCCCACAGGAGGGCTTGAGCCTATCCCAGCTTTGGTGATGAACTGTCACATACCCATAACACCTTAATCTGTTCATTCAGCTGGTCCATAAAGTGAATAAGATACACAGATCGCTGAGGATGGAGGTGCCGTCAGAAACGACTGTGTTGCCTTCTCGAGGTCCTCTTCGTTCACGCTGGTGTCATCACTGTTGTATTAGCTATGTAGTTCCTCTAAGTGTGTAAATGTTGAAAGTTTTCCCATCTGCCTGATCCACGCTGTGTAGCTGTACTAGGGCTGCTCAGCGGCCTCGATCTGATGAATTAAAAAATAAATTAAACGCCACAATTAAAAATAAACAAAACACACATCCTAAGGATTAAGTTGTACTTTGTGGACTGAGACAAAACCCATGATATTGATTGGTTAAGTGCAAATTAAAGCCCAAATGCTAAACACTGCAATCATTACGAGTTAGTAATTTGTCATCTGTGACGTGACGGGCTATAATGGCTTCCTTTTTCCTCTTTTTCTTTTCCCCCCACAGCCATTTGTATACAAATGATTGAATTGTACAGTGAAAAATACCACTGAGTTTTTAAAAAGACGTGTGTATTGTAAAGGATAATGTGATGTACTTTTTTTTTTTTTTTAATTTAAGTAAAAGAATTTAAGGTATTTTTAAGCTTTCTGTCATCTTTTCAACTGCAGTACCTCTCTACAGCCACACAGGGTCACTGTTGGACTTTGTGTCAACACTTGAAGCCTGAGAGAAGTGGGTTGTTTTTGTCCTTTTTCCTCATTCAGCCTCCCCACAGGGGGGGTCAGAGGTCAGGCTAAGCTGCCTGGTGCATCTTGCTTGAGGATGTTTCTGTACTTTAGAAATACGAAAGTAGAGAGTTTAACATGCTACACATGCCTGACCAATTTCACTCTATTTTTATGGTGATTGGATGACCAAGGGATCTATAAAGAGGTGGAGGATGGCTTGTGGGCACTTTTTCTTGCTCTTGTGACACCAGCAACAATAAATCTAAGACCATCTCCTTATGCAAGCAAGTTTTTCCCCTCTCTCATTTAGCCAAACTCAATGAATCATGGGTAGATATGAGCAAATATAACACCACAACACACTTTTGTTCGCTAGCAGCAGAACTAAAATAGCCTTGAGGACCGACATATTCACCCATCATGCCTCCTTAATGACAACACCCTATATAAAAATGTTTCCTCCATATACATCTATCAGTGTAGCCTTACAGAGTTCCACATTCACTGCAGTTTGGCATAAATGGCACCTTTTTCCCCCCAGGTAGAGAATGAGAAGTTGTTTTTGTGCCACAGTAGAAATGAACTCCATATAGTGGATTCAAGCTGTGAAAATGGAAAAACCTGTCTGTGAGTCCTGATTGGAAGGTGACATTTGTATTTCTGTGCATGGAGAAGGTATGACTGCACAAAACCAGAGAAACATTCTCCTCTAGCTACAGTATACTTATCTTGGGTGTAACAGTTTCAGCTGAAGGAATAAAGGTTTCAAAAGGGAGCTGACAGTAGAATACTTTCCTTTTAGAGATTGCTACGCAGAAGTGCTTTGCGTCTGCATTTATTTGAGTCGCCAGCAGAGGGCGACTCCTGCGGACAACCGGACTGCAACTTAAGAAAACGCCAGCAATAAGAAAAACGCTGCATTGGCATTGCACCTTGATAAAAAACTTATCAACCTCTTTTATAAGTTACTTTTCAACTTTATCTGGAAAAATAGGACACACTACATTAAAAAAAAACAGTTCTTATGAACTCCTATGTCAATGGAGGACTTAATGTGTTGGATTTTAACACTTTAAATAACACATTCAAAATAAATTGGTTGAAGAATCTAATTACTAATCCTACTTCCATTTGGAATACTATACCTGTGTTCATGTTTTCTAAGTTAGGTGGCACTGAATTTTTCCTTACTTGTAATTTTGATATTGATAAAATCCCTTTAAAAATCTCTGCTTTTCATCGTCAAGCTTTTTTAGCATGGACTCTTATTTACAAGCATAACTTTAGTCCACACAGTTATTATATCTGGAATAACAAGGATGTTTTATTTAAAAGAAAATCTCTCTTCTTAGATAGTTGGTTTAGGAATGACATTGTTTTAGTCAACCAGTTATTTGATTCAAATGGTACGCTTTTCTCCTATGAAGAATTTTGTTTACATTTCAATTTAGCTATATCTCGTCATGATTATACCAAAGTATTTGGCTCAATACCATCAGGGGTTTGTATGCTGTTTAAGAATCAACCTAATATCACTTCATTCCACAGGCCGTTGGCATCTCCCATACAAACTTTTGTTGGCAAGATTTGCTTTTCTAAGCAATCTAAAAACAACAATAAATCGATTAGAGCTTTATTTCAGAGTACCATAACCACGCTACCATATGTCATTTTTTTCTGGAACTGGCTGTCAGATGGTATTATGTGGAACGAAGTTTGGAAACTCCCTAATCAGTTTTTAATTACCAACAAAATTAAAGATATTTCTTATAAATTAATACACAGAATTGATCCTTCTAAAGATTATCTTCAAAGCAAATTCAAATTAGACATTGACACAAGCTGTAGCTTTTGTAAAACTTCCAAGGAATCTACTATACATCTTTTTTGGTTTTGTAACCTTGTACAAGATTTTTGGCAGAGTTTATGTGTTTTTATTTCAGAAAATATATTTAAAGGATTTTTACTGTTTTGGAAATATGTTTTGTTTGGTCTGCACAAAAACCAAAAACAATTCAACTTTGATAACAGATATATGATTAACTTGTTACTTTTAATGGCTAAATTTCATATTCACAAGTCCAAATGTTTAGGAAGACATCCCTCTTTTTATGTATTCTCCTTTGAACTTGTACAGTATCTTAACTCAATTAAGAACTCCACTAACCCAAAAGCTATAAAAACTATTGGTGTTTGTGAAAAAATCAAGATCTTTCAATCACTTTATTCTTTGGCTTGATCAGTTACTTTCCCCCTAGCATATTTATATTGTTGTTTTTGAATACTGTTCTTGTATTTGTTTATCTATGCATACAACTCTTTTGTAAGTACAACACCATTATTGTAGTACTGTTTAATTCCATTTTGTATTGTACTGATGTTTAAATAAAGGTTTGGAGAGAAAAAAAAAGAAAAAAGAAAAACACTGCAAAAGCACACAAAACGCAACGGAAATAGGAAAAAAACAGATTTCCAAAAGCACAAGGGAAGTGTTTCTGGGGAGACAATAACCCGACGGACCAGTTGCAGGAACCAAAATATGCTATGAACTCCGCTGGGAGACACTTAAAAGAAGTGGAGGATCAATCGGTTTTGTGAGGAAAGAAAAGATGAGAGGTAAGTGTGTTAGCCTAACTAACAGCCTAAAAATCCGTCATCATGATTAAACACGCCCACCATGTTTTGGGTTCCTGCAACTGGTCCGTCAGGTTATTGCCTCCCCAGAAACACTTCCCTTGTGCTTTTGGAAATCTGTTTTTTTCCTATTTCCGTTGTCGTTTTTCCAATTTGTTTTGTTTTTTTCCCCATTTCCGTTGTGTTTTGTGTGCTTTTGCAGCATTTTTCTTATTGCTGGTGTTTTCTTAATTTGCAGTCCGTTTGGCCTCAAAGGGGCCACCATAAGATTAGCTAAAAACTCGATGTATGTCGGCATGGTGCCGAGTAGGTCCTTAAAAAAACTGAAAAAGGAGTGTCATATCTCTAGGAAATGCGGAAACAAACATTTTAAAGGAAGGGAAACGAGTAAGCCAAATTACTCAGAAACTGGACACTGGAAAATCAGTGGCTAAAGGTCCACATTTGAAGATTGTAGTTCACCATAGGTGCCAATATGTATGGAGGAACTCAGAAGAGATACAACAGTGTCTACAGCCATCTGTAAGACACAGTGGTTCTGATTGGAATCACTTTTCGGCATGAGAATGATCCAAACTCACTGCTAATGCAGTGTACCTGGATAGAAAACACACAGTGGAACACTATCAGTCATGGACTGGCCTCCCCAGAGCCCAGACCTCAACATAATTGAAGCTACGTGAACGAAACAAAAGGCAGAAACATCCAAAGAAGAGCTTTGAATGTCCTTCAAGAAGCCCGGAGAAGTAAGCTCATTAGAACAGAACATCATTTTCACTTTGTATACTTTATTTCCATGTGTGTTATTTTCCTAGCGAGAGTTTTGCACAGTACTGTACATCAGCTAGTTTTCATTTCAGTCCACACCTGACAGCTAAATGAAAGCTCTGCAACAGAAATCAGGTTATTATTAATCCTCAAAGAAACAAAAATCAATTTTTGCTCAAGTACAAGAAAAGCAACATTTCATCCTTAACAGATTTCCTGCCGAGGACTTGTCAAAGCTCAAACACACACTGATCCTGAACCCAAAGCGATTTTTTTATTATTTTTTTTAATCGGCTTTCAAAACAGCACCTTATTCAATGATCTTTCACTTTCTCCTTTGCTCACAAACTATTTCAAGACGGTGCCAGAGAAGCAGTGTCATGAACTTAACACAGTTTAAAGGCTGTTTGAAGCGACACTCGGTAAATGACACCTCCGAGTCATTCAGGGGCTTCTGTCTACCCCGCTGCTTTGCTTGATGGATTTAGTGTATTTTTGGTCTTCCCAAAAGAGACATCATCAAACGTGACACCATTTGCCATTTGTGCACAAATGACAGAAGTGTCTGACAGCTTGGTGCAGGACACTAACCATGTCCTTTATCCTTTTAGCTGTGACACAAATATTCAAGTGCAAACTACTCTCAACCTTGCCAGCTTTGTGCATGTTTAAAGCTGCACCACGTTTTGTGGTTTGACCAGAAACTTTGTTAACATTTACTCTCCAGGGTGAAACAAGCTTTTAAAAAGTAAGCAAGGAGTTAGCCCGCAAAATAAAATTCTTAGATGACTACAAATGCTCACAAATCAAAGTTAAGTCAACCTGAGAGTGCTGCGTGATTGCACACCAGTAGTATCTGTTGAAAATCAGAGTTAATGGAAACAATATGGTGCAGGGGATTTGCCAAAATAATAATAGTTGGAGGTATTACACAGTGTTCCCTTATCATAATTTAGAGTTGAGTCTTATGTAGTTATTAGGGGTGTAAAGATCCACAAAATTCACAGTTCGGTTCGATACTTTTTCGATACAAAAAAATGTTCATGCCTTTTTAATTTGTCATTTATTAAAATTATAAATATATATTTTAACTCAAAAGTACGGTTTTTAAATGTAATGTTGCTGAAACAACAAAATAAAAAAATAAATCTATCTGATTGAGGAATCACTCATCTTTGAAAAAGAGTTTATTACAGAGAAATGGCTCTTTCCAAAATAAAAGCTATACTATACGCTTCTTCTGGGCTATATTCTCAGCAGCATATTAAACATATCAGGTCCCCATAAGGTCCCCATAAGGAGCATCATGTGCTAACGGCTGTCTAAATGACTCGGGTAAAGTTTGTAGCATGCATGCTTGTTGTTTTTGTCTGCTTCCACTTGTCTTTGCACTAGGATCATGTCGGTGTAAATGTGCAGTCATATTCGTTGTGTTCCCACTAGTGCTGTCAGCGTTAATCTCGTTAAAATGACATTAACGCCATAACGCGGCAAATCTCTGTTAACGAGTTACCGCGGATCGCCCCGTGCGTGGGGCTGGACGGCCAACACGTTAACGAGCTAACTGCGCTAACGCACTAGTTCCCACCAATTGAGCATTGCCTGGCACATCCGACATACTGTTTTACTTTTGTCCATGACACGCTTACCTTCAGGGTCATGCTTCACATGAAAACCAAAATAGTTCCAAAGGCCAGATCTGAATGAGGGTGGGGGAGGTTCAATTTCGAGCTTAGCTTCTGTCTTGCTAGCTTGCGCTGGACTCAGTGGATCTGCACTCGACAGTGCAGCCTAGGCGGAGTAGTCGAACGCAGATTCACTGAGCGCTCAACACAGACAGCATCGTCAGAAGAAAAGTTGATAAAATAAATAAAAATTTTTTGTATTGTTCGATACATATGCGTACCGAACCGAAAGCACTGTATCGAACGGTTCAATACCGATACGAGTATTGTTGCACCCCTAGTAGTTATATTGTAAGCTTAAGACCCTATAATCAAACAACCACCTATGAGGAAGCACTTGGCAAAAGTGAGAAGGAAAAACTCCATTTGAATAGGAAGAAACATCCAGTAGAACCATGTGGAAGTCACTGCTTTTAAATATCCTAGGAACAAAAGTAAACCAGCAGTCTGAGAGGGTCTATTGGGATGATAAGGTACTATGAGGTCTTTAAGATAAGATGAGGTCTGATAATTTAAGACCTTATGTCTGTGGAGAAGGACCTTAAATGTGATAATTAATGTGGATAATTATACCATAACTCTTGGACACTACTTGGGTCACTGTTAAATCAATATAGGAACATTAATTGAAAAAAAAACCCCCAAAAAACCCAAAAAGAATAAATTAATAAATTGTTTGTGGCTGTTTATGTTGCTAAACTTTACTGTCCTCATTTTACCTTGATTTTCATGAGCATTGTGGGACGCTGTGAGTGGACTGTATGATGCTTTGTGAATTTATAATCATTATAAGTTCAACTCCTGATATAGTCCCCGGTATCAGGGGAGCCACTGCAGACATAGCTGGATGTAACTACCCACAGTAACAGAAACCTCTCTGCATTTCAAAGCCCCACTAAAAGAAAAGAAAAACACAGAAGGTACTTTCACCTCACTTATGTGGAATTATATAGCATTATATAGCTTTTTAGCATGATACTGTTTAAACATACTTTTAAGCAGGCCCCTGTGTGACCTTAGGGGTAAGAATAGTTGAAGTAACATCACAGGAAAAAGATGCATAGACGAGATACTAAGAAATAGCACAGACGTTGCAGTAGATAACAGGGGGGCAAAAGGGCAGCGTTAAGAACAGTCTAATACATTGGATAAGTATAGACTAGAAAAGCAGAACTAAGGAGGAGAGCGTAAACCCCCGGTGCTTAAAGATTGCACACTCATGACACTTGACATGACCCGCACACACACCCACCTACAGTGAGACACACACACATATATTACAGATAGAGACAAGTTGTTTTGATCGAAACTGTGTATGATGTATAGGCGAACGTGATAACAGAATAGCAGGAAAGGTGGGAGGTGAATAAGGAACTTTGGAATAATATAAATGTAACAGTTCGAAGGACTGCCCTTCGAATCTGCAAGAGGCTTCATGCTGAGCTGATTCCCTCCTGCACAGGGGTTGAAATAAAGAAGTTGATTGAATTGAAGAAGTCTGTCTCGAGTCGTTCGTTTTGGTTTTTCACCAGGTCAGGAAAAAAGGATCGGGAGCGGCATCAGCACGCCGACACTTATTTACACGGAGTCACCTTAGCGCAGGGGTGGGCAATCTCAGTCCACGAGGGCCGGTGTCCCTGCAGGTTTTAGATCTCACCTTGGGTCAACACACCTGAATCACATGATTAGTTCATTACCAGGCCTCTGGAGAACTTCAGGACATGTTGAGGAGCTAATTTAGCCATTTAAATCTGCTGTGTTGGTTCGAGGACGCATCTAAAACCTGCAGGGACACCGGCCCTCGTGGACTGAGTTTGCCCACCCCTGCCTTAGCGGGTAGCTCCGTATGTTTTCTTCTGCTGTTTTAACATTTTTAAACACTCCATGCCCTTTCTGATGCAGCCCTAATGGGATTTGGCTCCTCCTGGGATCTAACTAGGAATCTTACATTTGTTAGGAAAATGCATGAACCACTACACAATATAGGCATGTTTTGAAACTCTACTATTAACCTTTTGTCTTTTGGAGCCACACGTCAACATATTTACACAGCAGTGCAACATGCCGAGCTAATGCTAATAACCAAGCTAATATAGCTAAAGCTAGCAAGATTGTTTCGCTAGATCCATCCATACACTGCAAAGGTGTGTCCATACAGGAAGTGATTTGCTCATCACGTTTCTCGCTGATGGTTGGTAATTAACCACCCTGTCATGTGTCAATCAACAGCATCCTTTACCCTCATTGGTAGTCTCTCATCTCAAATTTGAGAAAGGTTTAACTCAGGAGCTGATCCTTGCTAGGTAACAGATTTATAAAATACTAGATATTCACTCACAACAATCACAAACTTCTTTAGTGGTCTGTATCACACATCAAGCCATATCATTGTCAGATATTTACACTAAAGGCTCCACAAGGCACCAACGACACAAGGTAGTGGGCGTGTATGAGGCCTCCGTTCCCACTTTGGTGTCCAGTGAAAGTAAGGGACCAGTAAACATATTTCCACCCTGCATAAGCCAAAAAAAAAGTGTTTCCAGACATCTATCAAATTTCCTGCTTTTGTTTGACCTGCATGTGGCTACGCTTGTTATATATATATGAGGCTTAAATGGAATTTCACTCACTGATGTTTTGAGGTATAAACCAATATAAGCAAGATACTGTTTTAGGACCCAGGTTTGGGACTGACTGTAGCTCAGGAGGTAAAGCGGGTCGCCTACCAGTCAGACGGGTTGGTGGTTCGCTCTCTGGATTCTCCTGTATAGTTGAGTAACCTCAGGTAAGATACTAAACCCCAAGTTGCCTGTGTCGCATCCATCACTGAGTCTGTGTGTGAATGTTAGACAGGGCATAAACACTTGCTATTTTTTGGTACCACATAAAAGGTTGTGGCATTATCATTATCCTGTGTGAAATTGTGGTAGGAAGGAAATTACTTACTATATTTTTAGGAAACCAGAAAAAGCTATTTCCAAATACAGATTTAAGAGAATCTCCTCTTTTATAATCAGCCTGTATAGTAAACCCACACTGGTGTTTTTATTCACGTCCAGACCTCTTCTTCTGACTGTGGTGCTGTTAGAGTTGTAGTTCTGCTTTTTAGGGCAGGATAAACTTAAACTTTTGTATTTTCTCTAAAAAAAAAAAAAAAGTTAACAATGTGGAGTTTGGTGACTTCACTTAATTCCCAGCTTAGCTGCACTGAACCCGAGCAGAGCTCTAATCAGCCATAAGACTGAAAACATCTGTGTGCTGTAGCTGTGCTTCTGAGTGTGAAACACGGTGAGGTTAGGGAGATACAGACGTTTCTTTAGCTCAAAAGAAGAAGAAAAAAAGAGTGTTAATTATGAGCAATTTCCACTTGAGAAACTGCAGGAATTAAAGCATCAGTTTAAAGTGAGAAAAACACTGGGTTTGTGACATTCTGACAGCGCATATATACATTTAGGTTTTTGCAGTGTTCCTGCGTGCATTTAGTGGACAGTCACCAGCAGGGGTAGGTTGAGGTGACCTCTCTGTCGCTGTGTGTGGTAACTTGTGTGTGCTGGAGTGGAGAGGACAGGCATTTGGCCGCCTGGCCATCAGTCATTAGTTAAATGTTGAAATGATACTTCCCCTAAAGGATAGCAGCCCATTCTGGCTATAACTCTCCCCTCTAGCAGCTGTCAGCACCCGGCATAATGACTCCCACACACACGCATACACACAAAGTACACACACTTACCATGATGCATCTGGTTGCCTTACCAAAGGACTCATCATGGATGTTAGTGGAAATTATTGGAAAACACACAACTGAGAATCTCATCTACTACAACTAAATGATTTCCATGGAAGGAGAAACAAAACAAAACAAAAATATACTTTGCTTTGGTCTGTTGAATGCACCGCACAAATATGCAGCAATCCAAGTTGCCCACTTCCTCCTCTTAGCGTACTGTTCAGGCTCGGAACAGCAACACGTGCTCGCTCCTTTGTCTTTATGGATGATAGGTCTATTTATGCAGATCCGGTGTCAGCTTTACCCTCCCAGTGAACCTTTTGCTTATTACATGATGAAGACTACAAAGCCGCGTCAAGAGGCGCACCCATGCTGAGAGGAAGCAGCTATTTCTGTCTGCAGGGCCGCATTGTCTGCTAATTCCCAAAGCATGTCACACACTGTTTTACAGCACCCAGATGAGCTTTTTCAAAACTGGAGGGGGCCTTTCACAGATTGCGAGAGACAGATCCTTTGAAACCATTGGACTAGCTTTAGCGTAAGGGTTTCAACTTTCATTTTAAAAATATTGAGGTCTAGGGGTGAGTAAATGAGAAATGATTTGGCATTAAAACTTAAAACGCCAAAAAATATAATCGTATATATTTTGGGAGAATATTAAAGTTACAGAGTGTAACACTCTCACCATTAGATATCAGTAGACTTCTTACCCCTCACAATTCAAGTGTATCATCCTAGATTTGGTGGCTACTGTAGAACAAACAACTGTTCATCTGTAGTCTGGCCACTGTTTACCTCAGCTGCCAATATATGTCCATTTCTGTTTATGCTGGAGGAGGCTGCAAAACTTTGTGAAAGGATTGTGACGAGTTGATGAGTCACTAAAGCTCACTTCTGAGCAATACTGAGTTGGGCTTTTGAGTATATCCTGATGTTTTCTGTCAGTAGGTGGGGCTGTTAGCCTCTGTTAGCTGCTTTTAGTTGCTGTTAGCTAGCAGAGGGACCCTTACTGGATACAAATGCCCTGATCGGGAGTCAAACCCCGACCTGAAGTTTAGCAGTAGAAACCTGAGAAAGAAGAGGAGGAAGAAGAACCATCATGAAAGGACAGGCCCCTGGACAGTATAGAGGAAGTGGCTGGTCCTATCAGTGGCTGGACAAAGCTAGACTGAAAAACAGCACAGAGGCACTAATCATGGCAGCACAGGAACAAGCTCTGAGCACAAGATCCATAGAGGCTGGGGTCTATCACACCAGGCAAGACCCCGGGTGCAGGCTGTGAAAAGAAGCCCCTGAGACAATCCAGCTCATAACAGCAGGGTGGAAGATGCTAGCAGGTAGGGCATACATAGAATGCCATAACCAAGTAGCCAGCATAGTATACAGAAACATCTGTGCTGAGTATGGCCTGGAAGTCCCGAGGTCAAAATGGAGACGCCCCCTAGGGTGGTGGAGAATGACCAAGCTAAGATCCTGTCACACTTCCTGATACTGACGGACAAAATAGTGTCTAACCAACCGGACATGGCAATGGTGAACAAGCGTGAATACTCAGACTATGCTCTTTGAGCGCAAAATTGATAACATTAATTGAGAACAATTGATAACTCACGGCTCTCCAACGGGAGATTGAGAGACCAGTGACGGACATTTAGATCGACTGTAAAATTGACATGCAGTTGTTCGCACTAAAGGAAAACCACATCATTTCATGCGGCTACCATATCGGCGCCAGCTGTGGTCTCAAGGCTGGAGCTGGACAACAAAACTTTCTCCCTGATAACAGACTATGTTTAGACTCTCCGTTCCCATCAAACGCACCCCCATCCTGGATTCCAAACGCCTTCGAACGCTTATCTCCAAGGCCGAGGACAGACGACGGGTCTGGGCCCAGCACTGGATTAACAGCTGCAGTGCAGGATGGCGTTGTCTACATCGGCTCACCTCTCACTCCCTTACCCAACCCCGTTGCTTGTCATACGTTTCATGATATTGTGATGTGGAGATGTATGTGCTCTCTGTGCAGAGGAGTTTTTTTGTTCTCATGCTGACCTCCCACAAGGAGCCCAGTATGAGTAGAGCAGGGCTGCCCAATCCCAGTCCTCGAGAGCTACTATCCTGCAGCTTTTAGATGCATCCCTACTCCAACACAGCTGAATCAAATGGTTTGATTACCTCTTCAGCATGCCATCATGTTTGGCAAAGGGCCTGATAACAAGCCATTCATTTGATTCGGGTGTGTGGGAACAAGGATGCATCTAAAAGCTGCAGGACGGTAGCTCTCGAGGACCGGGATTGGGCACCCCTGGAGTAGAGGTTCCAAATTATTGCCTGTCTCCGACCTGTCTTCCCATGTGATGTCTGTGCTATGTATGTATGGTCAGGGGGTCCAATTTCACTGCAGGTGTAAACTTTACATGTGACAAATAAAAGGCTTGATTGATTGATTGATTGACGCCCAAGCTAGGTGAGCAGCTCCAGCAAATTCCAGGATCAACATCCGAGATCTCTGTCCAGAAGAGCGCAGTCCTAGGAACAGCAAAGGTACTGCGCCAGACCCTTAAGTTCCCAGGTCTCTGGTAGAGGACCCGAGTTTTAAGGATAAATATATATAATGGAGCAGGAGTAATCTTGAAGGAAGAATAGGTGATTAGTGTTATGGAGATGAAGAGCATGTCTTACAATATCATGAGTTTAAAGCTGGATATCGAAGGGGTGATGTTGAATGTTGTCAGTGTGTATGCCCCGTGGGTTGGACGTCATTATATGAGAAAGAAGAGTTCTGGAGTAAGTTGGATGAAGTGGTAGGGAGTGCTCACTTGTCATTTTGGTCAAGGGAACAGAGGTGATGAGGAGATGTTGGGTATGTATGGTGTTAAACAGACAAATGAATAAGAACAGATGGTCGTGGATTTTGGTGAAAGGGTGAAAATGGCTGTGGTGAACACATATTTCAGGATGGAGGAAGATGGAGTGATGTTTAAGAGTGGAGATATGCAGAAAGTGCATATGAAAGAAATAAGAAACTGCAGGGAATGTAGTTGGGCAGAATCGAATGGTAGTATGTAGGATGGCTGTGAAAGTCATGTAAACAGGCAATGTTATGTCTCCCAGTGATTTGTGGACTACTGTTCTAACTTTTGGCATTTTTTTCATGGGCGCTCTTGGTCATTTTTGGAACCAGACGTGACTACATCGATAAAAGGAGGAGTTATCACCTAATCAGTGTTGGGAAGGTTACTTTTAAAATGTATTCCACTACAGATTACAGGATACATGCCCCAAAATGTATTTTGTAATGTACTCCATTACGTTACTCAATGAGAGTAACGTATTCTGAATACTTTGGATTACTTAATATATATTATCGTGCTTTTTACAACTACATGAATGTACTATTGCTGTGTGATTTATTACTATTACTGAAGGCAACTCGCCATACTAATACCAACTAGATTTTAAAATCTTAATATAAAATGAATAACAGTAGGGTGGACATTAGGTAAGGCTGCACTTTTTGCAGCGATCTCGTATAGAAAACGTATATAAAACAGGTCTGCAGCTCCGAACTGCAGTAACGGGGCCTCTGGCTAATACGTCGGGTTTGTAACGTCGGGTTGCGTTTAGTGGTTGAGAGGAGGCGGCAAAACACTTAGCAGGGTAGCCAAAAGAATACACACTCGCACTGGCATTGGGAATTCCACAGCGTGTTCTTTAATATACCTTCTCTTCATCAACCATGTAAGCCCGGTTGAACGGCTGCAGCTTAACAAACATAGCGCGCAGTGTTTGTACAACCCATAACGTTGCAAACAAAGGTGTCTGGAGAGGTAAAACATAAAATCCGTCCCTCCTCATGCACTAGCGTGCAAGCACATGTCCACACAATCACAGAGAGAGTCAGTGGCGCATACGGATGACAACATTAACCCTCGACTTGGGTTGTCTTAAAGAGACACCACACCATTGTGACTGTTACAGGTTCCGTGTCGGGCTCGTAGCCGAAAACTAGCTTTACTTTGTTGTCTGTGTCAACGTTGCTAGCGAGAGACAGAGAGAGGCGTTGAAAGGCTGCTCCAACGGAACACAAACACAGTGTACAGTCGAGTCTTAATAGCTTACTTACACTGCCCATAAGGCTACATTCTTTAGGGCTATGCCTGTAACACTGTGCCTGTTGCCTTCATATTAAATATTTTTTTTAATAAAAATCTTTTTAAAATATTTCGTCACGTCATTATGCGGGCTGCAAGTAGACATCGGCCACGAGATTGATACACAGGCATTAGAGCCTCTTAATGCGTGTTTTGTTTGGGTTTCCACCGGCGCAGAATTACCAAAAATAGAGAGCAAAGCCGAACTTATGAAACAGGAAAATACCGCTGTGTAATCCATTTAATTCAACAAAGTAACTGTATTCTGAATACCACCTTTTTAAACAGTAACTGTATATGTATTCCCTTACTCCCCAACACTGCACCTAATACAGATGCTGGCTATCAGTAATAGGTGAAAGGATTAAATCAGGAACATTTTACAGTCAATTAGAATTTGTATCTTAGTTTTAAACAGAAACAAGGGGTATAGAGCAACGCAACGTCAATAGCAGCTAACTTTTAAATCTGCAAAAATGCAGAAACTGACTTCATGTAGAAAGACCATTGTGGATTCTGGGGCAGCAACAATGGAGAGTGTCCAATTTTCAACATTTTGTAAGAGAATGTGACGACTTATAGTCAGCAACAATTGGAAAATTTAGGGGAAGAAAACAGAGGACAAAAGAGAAACCAGTGTAAATGTTTACTTTCAGATAAGCACCGCTGACACAGCAAAAAGTAAAACTATTGATTTAAAATAATAAAAAATAGTGTCAACACAACAGTACAAACTGCATCCACAAGGCAACTATATCAAACCATAATATTAGGTAATTCAATAGCTTTTACTTTTTATTTAACATTCATAATGCACGAGACTCTCATATGAATTAAAGATACTAAACTATATTCTGCCTACATGATGGTAAATTCCCATTATTTTACAAATTGTTCTGGTATCCCAGCTTCTAAAAACATTTTTGTTTGGTTGTTTTTTTTAATTTTACTGTTTCTGTCAGACAAGTTGAATTTTAATTTCTCAATTTCTCCAGAAACTGCATAAATATGCATTAGTAGTTTGTTGTTTTTTGACCTCCCTCTCTCTTAAACAGTCCCTAATATTAGAAACACTAACATTAGCCTGCGAAGATTAACCACGAGCGTAGAATACATATGACGAAAAATTCCCAAAATGTGTAAAAATATCTTATATTCGACAGCAGAACATGCAATTAAATATTAAAAAATGCGCTATAAATTAGGTGGAACCATAATAAACGAGAGGCACTTGAGCTGCTTCATGCCCCACCATATCGCTGTGATATATTGAACATAAGTAGTTATGTTAATGAGGTCATTATTTAAGCTAATTCACATTCATTAGCAAATAATTCTATGTCAGCACAGTTGTCGTCCCATAATGGCCGTAATTAATGGGGGCTCTGCATCTTAACTTATTAAGGAGTTTTCAAAAAATAATTTTGTCCTCATTAATATCTAAATTTATCCAGCGAGGTGTCTCAAAGTCGAATCAGATAATTGACTCTGCTGAACACACAGAGCACGGATTAGGTTTTATCATGTAGGTTTGTTTCTGCAGTATTTGCATGTACACAGAGAAAAACGTGCATATACTACATGAAGGAATGTGGAGCCACCTTCACCAGAAAATCATCACTTTATTGGGATTTAGATGTCTGCGATCTCGCTGCAGTCATTTTAGATTATGTATTAGTCTGATTTTTTTTTTTCTTTTTTTGCTGTACCCATTTTGAATAAGCTGATTTCATATCCCTCCAGCCTTCCTGTCTCCGCGCTCATTGCCTGCAGTGCTGGGATGCTTAAAGTCACTCAGGGGTCGGCAGACTTATTCGCATTCATGCGCTGCTCCGTTTGTTGGGAACGGGTGAGTTTTGACGTACAGGGGTGCCAGCTTGGTTCACGGAAACATTTGACATGCCGGTGCCAATTAGGTCCAAAACCTTCCCTCAGGACACACACATACATACACACACACAGAATCCCACATAAACACTCATGACCTTCCCCGAGGCCTCCAGCTGCTTGCTGTATAATGAAGACTGTGAAAGTAGAGGAGGGAAAGTCGGTGCTATGCTGCTACCGTTGCTGCTGTTACCTGAAGCCCTGCAGTGGTGCGCAGCATTTGATCTAACAGTAATGTAACTGTAGGCTGTAAAATGCATTTTTTACATATCTTGGATCAAACGAGCGTAGCCTGTGCTGATGTCTCAAATAATATGCTGCTAATATTTGAAAAAATAAAAAAGTTATGCTCTGGTTTGTTTGCACTTTTGGATTCTTGCAGTGACCCGTCTCTGAATTTGCTTTTATTTACTCTGCTTGACTGTTCTGTTAAACTGCATTTGGCTTGGATAAATCCGGCTCTGCTGACGGATAATTTTCATCCTTTTTCCTCTGTAGAAACATCACGATTGCACACACAAATGGTTTTCTTACTTGGCTTGGTAAAGTTTTTCATTCATCTAGGCAAACCTTTTCCTTCTGTTATAGGTCAAAGCGTTTATTCAAAAGACATGAAACACAAGCTCAGCAGCTTCAATACATTCTGAAGTTTTGCAGCTTCAAATTGATTCTGAATTGACCAGTGGCTCAAGGAGACTAATGTGATTCTCACAATAGTAAAGCACCAAGTACAGGTAAACACATAAACACACTCACGAATGCTTCAGAGAAGATGTTCCAAATGCTTTAAGGTTTTGTGTTTTTTGTCCATAAAGGCTACGTCTACACTAATCCGGATAAACTGGAAAACGGCCTTTTCGTCTAAAAACGCTCCGCGTACACAATATCGTTTCCAGTCGTTTTCATCCACACTGAAAACGCTACGTTCCTGTACTGTGCATGCGTAAAACGTAAGAAAATTGACCTGCGTCATTTCCGTCTGCCGTTTATTTACTTTTCCGGCTCTTTGAAAACAAAATGTTGAGGAAAAAGTGCCGAATTTTATCTGGAATGTGTACAAACTGATATTAATCTTTAATAGGGCTGTCAAAATTGAGAGCAAACAAAAGAACTGCCATACAACATCATCTGCCATCTTAGTTGAATTGGTCATATGACTAAAATGCGCCATCGTTTTCGAATGCCTCCGTTTTCGCAGTCTACACTGCAACGCAAGAACAGCATTTTCAAATGTATCCACTTTGGAGAGCGTTTTCAAAAAGCTCAGTACTCCTTGACCAAAAACACCGTCTCAGTGTGGACGGAAGGACAAAACACAGAGACAAAGATGTGTTTTCAAACTAAAACATAATAGCGTGGACATGGCCAAAGTCAGGTCCTCTGGTGGCATCTAGTTGTGTGCCGCTGTTTGTTTTTACTTTTATAGAAAACTAAAAATTAGGAAACTAGAATTACTAGAATCTTACTTGTAAACCTTCACTTGAATCCATGTCTGCCCAGACTTTAACATTCAGTTTAGATTTTTTTATACTGTAAATAGCACATCAGGACTTGAGCTTTTTTGGTAACATTAGTTTTTACCATCAAAAACAGAAAAAAGGTGTTATCTTTTATAGTTATTGCATAGCCAACATATAAGTGATGATGCTGAAGAGGCTCTAGAAAACTGGAGGGAAATTTCTTAACTATTAGCTTCCTTCTACTTATTCAATCATGTGCTTTCTTACACAAACCTTTGCTGACCTTATTGTCACTGGTAGAAAGTATAAAAGATCGACGTAGCTACTGTGACTTCGCCTTTTGGTTTCTGAAGTTCCATTTAGAAGCCTTGAGATGAGCATTTCCATTGTTTCCATCATAGTTGCTAAAAATGGATGTGACAAGAAAGGATGTGTCCTGTGAAATGGAGCTGATGTTTTCTTAAGTTACAGTACATCAGACTTCTCAAGGCCGGCGTAAATATCAGGGCTAGCTTGATAGCGTTAGCTGATAACTAAGAACTGCACTATATGCACACTTTTAGCTTAAACTACACAAGCTAAAATCAAGGCTTTAAAATAGGAGGTGGATGACCTCACAGTCCCCTACATCCATTGTTTATATACAGTCTATGCTGCTGTAGTCTTAGCAGGGTTAAAACGCGTGTAAAGCATTTTATGAAATCACAAATTATGAACAGAATAAGCGTTGCCACATATATTAAAGGTTTTCAAGGCTTCGTGTAACCCTTTCAAATCATCAACTGTTATTTCAACTTTTGCATCACTACTGTGAAGGTTTTAAACCGCTGACCTCGACTAACCAGCGCTCTCCCGAGCTTTCTGGTCCCATTTTAACTGACTGCGCTGTTCAAATGAGCTCGACCTGACTCAACCTGCTGCACCCCACTGAGGAGGCCGCTCATGAATATTTTAACAGAAGTTTGCTTATTGCACAATGAACTGTTTTCCCCGCTGCTTGGAGCCACATACACGCAGGCGCTCATGCATGAAGCCAAGCGAGCATACGCACACTTGCACACACACGAACATGCAAAACTACATTTCCTCTCACTGCGGTAGTTCTCCTGCACTGTAAGTACAGGTACACATGCCTACACACAGATATCACACGCACACACACACACACTGTAATTTGATGACTTTAGATGCTAATGAGCTGTTGTGGTGTTTACCCGACACGCATGGTGGGTGTCGCATGGGGGCATCACTGCCTGTTTTTAATGATGTTTATTTGGCACACGTTTGAGGAGTGAATGAAGGGGATGAGGGGCGTGTGTGTGTGTTTGTGTGTAACTGACTGGCAGATGTTTAAGATGAAGGAGGGAACTCATCCAGCAGATATCTCCGGCAGATAACTGAACATGTCACGACCCGGCGTTCGAATGAGGAAACACGAGTGGCACTTTGTGTCTGTGCTGTTTGGGTTTTTCACTGGCATGCTCTAATTGTTATTCTCTTGTCTTGCTGATTGCTGAAGCGTGTTTGACTCTTTTGAACAGAAACAGATTTGTTAGGTTATCAAAAGGGCAGGCTTCAACTTGCATTAATGTTTCTGTGAAGTGGACCAAAATCCCTGAGCAATGTTTCCAGCACCTCGGAAAATCTCTGCCATGAAGAATTAAAGCAGTGAAAGGGTCTCCAACAACATACCAACAAGGTGTTTCTCACAGTGCGGGAGCCAGTGAGAGTATAAAAGATGATCAGAAACATATTTTTGCCACTAAATGATTTGTAGACAACAAAACTTTTAGTATGACATATTGGCTCTCACTATCTTGATTTTTTCAGAGCCAGAAAAGATCATATTTTGAGGAAAAAGCAGAGTCATAAGTTATTAGCAAAAACTAGGTAGCGTGGTTAATATGGTGCATCACACAGATACAGTTACCTGATAAAACAGTCCGAGTCATGTGGAAGCTAGAGCTTATCCCAGTTGCTACCAGCCAAGAGGCGGGGTACACCCTAGACCAGCGGTCCCCAACCCCCGGGCCACGGACCGGTACCAGTCCGTGAGTCATTTGGTACCGGGCCGCGAGAGTTGAGGCTCAGGTGTGAAATGTGTGGTTTGCAGGGTTTTTATCGGTTTTCAGCGTTATTTTGTTATTGTTTTTATCGTTAACTCGGTTTTCCTGGGTCTTTTCACGTGTGTTATGAATAAATCTTTTTTTCAGTACCGTTACTAGTTTTATTTAGTTGTATTTATCCGCGACACCTTAAAGGCCGGTCCGTGAAAATATTGGCGGGCATAAACCGGTCCGTGGCGCAAAAAAGGTTGGGGACCGCTGCCCTAGACATACCTATCCGGTTTTTAAGTGATGACGTGATGAATCCTGCTTCGCGTTTAATAAGGCAGTTGTGTATTTAACATGTTTTAATGCTTTGTATCTTATTTTAATTAATCTCAACAAGCCCCTAAAAACAGTCAGTGTCGGCCTCTCTCAGTTTTTATTACCGCTATTCATTTTAAAGCTCAGTTTTTAAAACCTTACGATGTAACTACAGCCCAGCCCATGCAGCGGTATATGAATGACTAACCTCGTGTTGTGGATGGATTATCTCAGTTGTTCTCCTGACTGAAGTTTGGTCCGTTTACAGCATCCTGCCATGGGATTGCATTTGTCCCTAACCATCGGGAACCCTCATGTTAACTTTTATCGAGTGGGAAAAAAAAGTTAGCGTTCATCCTCCAGCTTCACTGTTTATATTATGCTAACATAGCTGTGTTGCTAGTGATCACATAGCACATCATTATATCCCAGCTAGCACAACTTCAGTAACCCTACAAACGTTAGTTTCCTGTCTTCATTTATATTGGAAGTGACAGCAGAGCTGTACGTTTTTTGTTTCAGAAATCAGTCAGAACATGCTATATTATATTTAGATGGAAAATAGCGAGCTAACTCCGTTAAATTTCATAAATTCGGTTTTCATGGATGCCTGGATGTTAAACATAATTGTTACACCTGATAAAGCAGCAACGCTGATCACTTTATTACAGATGAAAGAATTTAGACAGTTTTTAACTCTCAGTGATGCCGCAGTGATCGTGTGACTTAGGGGCCCTGCAGCGGAGTTTGGGCCCAGGCACGGCTAATGACGTCAGACTTAAAAAGACCGAATGGTCTTGAATAAACTGGCCCTATCTTATCTTCAAGACCTCACAGTCTCTAGTCCTGTCTCTGTCTGCTCTCTTCTCTTTCCCCAAACCCTCAGTCGCTGCCCCTCCCTGAACCCAGTTCTGCCAGAGGTTTCTTCCTGGTAAAAGGGAGTTTTTCATTCCCACTCTTGCCAAGTATTCGCTGATTGGTTGTCTCATTATTGGGGCTTTCTCTGTATTATTGTAGGGTCTTTACCTTACATAATTTCAGTATAGAGAGATCACTTGGAAGGACTGAACATGATTTATTGAGACAGAAAAAATTAATGTGTTTGGCAATTAGACTCTGATGACCCATCACGGCAGAATGGAATCCCAGCAGCGATAGGATTTCGGAAAAGACCCCCGCCCCAGAATTTCTCCTATGTGATCGCACTAATAATCTCCCATTGTAGCCCAAAGATGCCCTACTGGCAGTTCAGGTCTGGTGACTGGGTAGTATGGGTTCGTAAAATCATTTGAAATGATTTTGGCAATTTTCATACTTTGAAGTTAGCCATTAGATGATGATAAGCTGTAACCATAAAGGGATGCTCATATCAGCAACACTCATCAGATGCAGTAAGCTGTGGAATTCACAAACTGTGACTGATTGGGCCAAAGATTGCCATGAAAAAGGTCTCCGCACTATTTCCCCACCAGCAGCCTATGTGAACCTAAGTTGCTGTAGCCCATCTAAGCCATGTATTTCACAGTTGTGCAATCTGCTCAAAAAAGCTTTCCTGCTCACCAAAGTTGTACAGACTTGTTTTCCAAGTCACCGTATGCTTTTTATTTAACTCCAACCACCCTCAGCTCTTTTCAGTCAGCAAAGCTGCTGTTTGTTGGAAGTCACTCACGTCCTATTTTTCCTCCATCCTGATATTTGATGTGAACACTGAGAACAGCTTTCGAACCGTGTCTGAGGGAATTTGTGCGTTGCATTGCTGCTGCGTGATTTGCTGATTGTGTGAAAACATGAGAATAGGCAGGTGAGCATACATGCCTGATGAGCAGATAATTTTGTAGTCCAAAACTTTTCTATAAGAAACAGTCAGTGCCTTGGAGAGTAGAGCATCTTTTTGCACATTACATCATAGAAACCTGAAAGAGAATCTCTTTGTGAGGGTGTTTGTGTGTGTGTGCTCTGACAGAATATAGATGGTTGATGTCAACAGATGTGACTCTGCTGAGTGCAAGAGATAACAATCAGTTTAAATGTGATCACATTTACAACACCATTTAAAGGCCCAATACAATTTTTATTTTTAAATTTAAATCAGTCTTTACAGTGAAAGGTGTCACATGCAGTCATTCGATTAGCCAGGTCTTCTCTTAGACTGCTGGAGTTACAGCTAGTAGAACACAGATGCATAAATGGATCAGTTGCAATTGCAGACTATTTGTCACCAAATATATCCATACAGTCAGAGAGTCACACATGAATGTATTACAATTGTTTCTGAGCTCTAATGTGCAGCTGTCATGTTAGAAATAAACGGTAACACCAAGTAGAAGAGTAGCAAGTATAGGAAACATGAAAGGACAGACTCCTGCACGGCATGTACCACCAGCAGAAAGAGGAAGTGGTTATAATCACATCACTGGACAAAGCTGGGCTGAAAGACAGCACAGGAACAAGCCTAAGATCTATGAGCACAAGATCCATAGATGCTGGGGTCTACCAGAGCAGCCAGGATCCAGCACATAACAGCAGGGTGCAAGATGCTAGCAGGAAGGGTAACACTGAAAGGCACCCGCATAGTATACAGAAATATCTGTGCTCAGTATGGCCTGGAAGTCCCGAGGTCACAATGTGACACGCCCTCCAGGGTGTTCGAGAATGGCCAAGATAAGATCATGTAGGACATCCAGATACAGGCTAACTCAATCGGACATAGTAGCAGTGAACGACTAGAGGATGAAGGCTGTAGTGATAGATGTAGCTATTGCAACTTCTTGTTTTTCACAAGAAGCTCAAGAAATACCAAACGCTGAAAGAGGATCTTGAGAAAATGTTGAGTGTGAAGACAACAGTGATAATCGGAGCACTCAGTGACCCGCAAGTTGGGCGAGTGGCACTGGCGGATTCCAGGAACAACATCCGAGACTCTCAAGCTCCCCGGACATTTCCAATCCTCTTCTAAGATTCTAGTTTCCAAATCCTTCATTTGTGCATTTAACTTATAATATGAACACACTGATGAGCAGGATAGAAGCACATTTTATTAAAACATCTCCTTTTCATCATTACTTCCGCAGGTGTTTGTGAGGGTCTAATAAGTAAATGGTATTATTTTGTCATTATGAAACAATGACATGCCTTTTTAATTGGCACAGCAGACCTTTCTCTACATATATTTCTGGGAAAACAAACACATGGCAGTTCATTAGTTTGCAGGAGAAGCGGTGCACCTGTTTCCTCTTAAAGTATGAGCTAATTTAGCTGTTTTTTTTTTCATACTGGCCTCTTTGAAGCCAGATGATTGAGATAAAAGAACACCTGATCCTGGTAGTCTGTTTCTTCATTTAATGCCACAATTAGCGAAGATGAGCTGGAATTTATGGTTGCTGTTAATTTTCTCTGCGTGACTGAGTCGTTTTTCCTTTGTCTCTTTTTTTAAACTGGTACTAAGAAAAATCATTTATCTTAGTCTGTAGGAAACTTCCAACAACCTCAGTGTTCCCACACTTTCCACCTGTTTTGTTTCACTCGAGTTATTTTAAATATTTGCTTTAGTTTAATTCCCCAATGCTGGTGTGGCCACAGGCAGAAAATGGATGAAAAAATGTTTTTAAAAAAGGTGAAAGACATGTGAAGTTGATCCAATGGTGCAGTAAAGAAGAAAAAAAAAACAGTCGGGAAGGACAGCAAATGTCAGGCAAACATCTCCTGAGTGGCTCTGCAGCAGAACTCCAGAGCAGACTCTGCATTATATGATTCCTGTGCACTCGATTGACAAATTAAAGCTATTTCCCCCCTGCCGTTTGTGGCAGGCACAGGCAACTTTTAGTTCCAATTCCACTTTGTCCATCTTGTTTTTCCTCTCATGTCTCAGAGGCTCCTCAGCCCCCATCTCACTTCATCTTCTCCCATCGTCTCATTTTCTTTCTTCCGTCCAGACACTCAGAGTTATTTCCCAAGCTTTTTGCTGTCTTGATTTTTAATTACAAAGTCTTTTGAGTGGGAGGGTTGCGGTGCGTCCGAGGTTGAGGTAATCATAATGTGGTTATTCATGTCACATCTAAAGGAAGGAAAGGGAAAGGTGGAAGTAATTGAGTCCGTGGCAGACGCAAGCACCTCTGCTACTGCCAGAGAGTAATGAGCGAGAGTGTGGTGGAGGCTTTGTTTGGATGTTTATCAGTCTGTCCATCCGCTTGTTTGTTTACTTGTCTATCACGGTGATTGCAGAAAGAATTAAAGATGCAATGTGCAGTGCTTTTGAAGATACTATGTAAACTGTGAAGGCTTGGAAAATATGCTTCAACTGGACACATCAACAGGAAAAGTATATTTTTTTGTACAGTTGTTATGCTAATTATGTGCTAAAAATTGTAACAGACCAATCCTTAGTAATTAACACCAATAAAAGCTCCTCACGAGCCCCAGATAATTATTGTTTTAGAATTGATAAAATGGCATACAGCTGCTGATTATGAACAGAGGTGGCAAAAGTACAAACATCTGTGACTTTAGTGGAAGTACAGATACAAAAAAAAGCTAACTGAACCTCAGGTCATATTAATATCATTATAAAATAATATTAATAGAAATAAGTGGAAATACAAACTTTATTTCAGCTTAGATTTAAATTCTAATGAATGTGCTCAGCTTGAACATTTTTTCTGTAGAAGACAAGCAAAGAAAAACCAAAGGGGGAAAAAAACAACAACAACTTTGCACCTAAATAGAAAAGTGAGTTTAGTCAGGGGTTAAATTTGAATTTAGCAGGTGGGGGAACCCTAAGAGGGGCTGTAGGTGTGGAGTGTTGGGGAAAAACCCCTTAAAAAGTCACATTCATTTTTATTTTGAGGGCAAGTACATTTTGAATGTGGGCTGTATTCAGCTGACCTGTGCTGCTGCCCTTTGTGGTTTTAGTGTACTGGATTCAACAAGGGAAGCAGATGTTGCAAGAGCTATCGTGGCTGAGTTCCCACCCCAGACAGTATTAATAAGATGGAATCCAGTGAGTGAATCTAATCAGCATCATCAGTTTAAATTTAAACTGATGTCCGCTACCTTTGATGCAAACTCACACTGACCATGAACAGCACAGCCTGTGTTGCCTTGTGCTTTAACACCGTCTTTAAGTGGCTCCCTTTATTATGTTCGTGCCTCTTCTGAAGCACTACGGAAGAGAATGTACCACCACCACAACTTGACATCTGCAACAAAGTGCCACTTTAGATTGTCACAACCTCCTTTTCTTTGCCTCTTTCATCTCTTCATGTGAAAAAAAGAACTTGCAGTGGACACACCAAAACGACTGTCTTCTCCCTGCCATCCCCCTTTTTTCTTTCTTTCTTTTCAGCTAACAGTACCGCACCCATCTATCGAGGCTTGAGACCAATTATGTGCCAAAAAGTGATATCCGATGTTTCTGTGTGTATTTTTCTAATATCTTTGCTTATATTGGTAACTAGACTACAGTCCACATGGTTTACAAAGGCGTTATATATATATATATATAAAAAGAACTTGCCTGTTTTTCAAGGGTCTTTATGATTACATTATAATCAATCTAGTATGTTTGGCAACTTAAAATATCTTTAGAGAACGGTGGGGTTACATCTGTTGCAATTTCCGCTGCTCTCTTGAAAGAGATGTCAGTGACTTTTTTTCTGCCAGGATAAATAAAGAATATATAGAAGTGACTTTGCCACCAACTGACTGCAACTTCCACCTTGACACAGTAGTGTTCTTTCTGGGTCAAAATGCTTTGATATAATTCATGAGAGATATATTTGACAGATTATAGGCCAACAAGACATTTACAGCAGTTTATATACCCATCAATCATTTTGCAGCAAATACCAGAAATCACTTTTTGGCAGACAATCACTTTTTCATGTGACACAAGCAGATTGACTGGGTGAGATATTTATATTAAAATGTGGGGAAGAAACGTAAAAAAAAAACTGTTAGAAAAAAATACTCAAGTTAAGTTGATACCTCTGAGAATCAACCTGGCCATTGCTGCTAATGATAAATGGAATATGTGGATATGGAAAAGCAGTTTCTGCATGTAGCTTTAATAAGGGAAATCTGTGTTTTTCTTCATCTGCCTGCATTTCTGGGGTATTCCTGTTGCTCTCTTCTTTTTGTCACACCTTCATTCTCAGTTTCATCATCACGCTACTCTGATCCAGTGATCTTCTTACCTGCCTCCTCCGAGTCGATCAGTTTCTGATCCGCACTCTTTAAGCCTTATTGCTATTCTGTCACTCTGTCTTTCAAGTCGTCATTCGTGCAACCCTCCTCCACCTCATCCTGGATGTTCTGGGATTCTGCTCCACCGCCAACTAGTATTATCTACACTCCTGGGTCCTGTCCTATTTCATGCCTTTGTTTTGCTATGTTGCCAATCGTCAGAATACTTATACTAATTACCCATGTGCACCAGTAATGTTCTCTACATTCAAATGATTCTGGGATGTCTCCTTGTCAATCTAAAACTAGAGATCATACAAAACACTCCCGCTTTTACCTATAAAGCTGTAATCCAAATGGAGGATACTGCGCATGGCAACAGCTGAGTTACCTCCTTAAGGCAGTGCAGTGAACACAGAAATATTAAACCACCAAAGGGCATCCCTAAACACAAACCTTCAACTAAGTTAGAATATAAACTGCAAAAATAAAAGCCTTCCAAACTTAAGTCAATTTGAACATGCCTGCATAGTGTCCCCAGATCGTCTGTGTGCAAGCCTTTCAGCAACAAAGAAATGGGTATTGATCATTTTATAACTGTGTTCCCATTTGGAAATTACCTCTTTGTCCTGAAGTTCTTCAAGTTTGAGGAAAATAACTTTCCAGAGCTTTCAAACTGCCATCGGTTTGTCTCTAAAGTAAAAGGCGAATGGAGCGAGTGACGTGACTTCTGCAAGCTTCCACCAAACCACGCATCAAGCATTTTGATGTCTGCATGCAGTTTTGCCCCTGAACAGTCTGTTTAAACTACTCTACTTGTCAGGAATGTACATACTCACCATTTAAACCTAATATTTGCTCAAGGTGGCTTAATACACTTGACTTTCATCTGTGACATACAAGTCAAAGACTAGCTTGTTGGACTCTGTGTTCATTAGTTTGCAGAGGTTATCTAAGTATTGAGCTTATGGTTGGGGCCGAACATGCCTGGTTGTTGCCTTTTGTGCAAGACATATCATTTATTATTTAAAGTTAGCATGCATCAAGCATTGCTTTGCACAATGCTTGATGCATGCTAACTTTAGCGCAGGAGGTTCTGCACACACTTGTTTACGTGACCACTTCATGTTCACATAAATGGCGCTGTTCTCCATTTCTCCTTTATAATGGAAGATAACAGCATGGTACCAACTGGTGATGTATGCGACTTATAACTGATAATGATACCTAGTCAGTGGGTCTGATTTGAGTGTCATATCAGGCACAAGTGCTCATTTTATTAAAAACGTTGTAGTCTTACTTCTGTGCCAAACTTTAAGTCAGATTACGACCGTCTCTACCATTGTAGCATCTCTCCCCTGCGTTCTTCTCCATTATTAAAGTTTCCTTTTTTAATGTAGTGGCATGGCCCTGAACTCTTCAGATTCACAAGTGTGATCATCTTCATTATTCCTGTTTTCAGGCTCTAGCCCAAAAGGTCTTTTGAGCTCCGCTACGTGCAGCCTTGAAACAACTTTATTGAGCAACTCAGGTGTTCAAGTTAAACTTTAAAACCACCTCTTGTTTGTCATTGCAGAACCTTTTCATCATCTTTGGTTTTTATTTGTTTTGATTCCACTTCCTCCTGTGAACTTTTTGCCATCCCTACCACAGTGTTTGTTACGATCAATGATCCCTTATTGCTCATTCTCTTTCATTGCTGCAATCTCACCTTTTGTCAGTCTTTCATTGCTTTGGTTAGGAAGTAACTTTCCTTTTAAAAAGTTCCTGCAACGTCTCAAATTATTGGGATAATGATTTATTGATGTTAAAACTGCTACTCTCTGCACCTTTTGAGCAGATTTTTTGTTCCTTTGTGTCACAAATAAAACCTTAGTCAGGGCTAAACTGCACAAAATGGTCAGCTAATTTCACCCGTCTCAGCAGCACTTTAATACACACTGTACTCGTGATAGTGATAAATTATCTAATCCTGAGAAGACCAACATTTGTCTTGTCCCTGTGGGTGCCAGATGAGACAATCAACCCGTCATATTTACGTCTGTACTGTGATTTAGTGAAGAGCATGCTGCTCACTTGGAACTGCTTACCTTCATCATTATGTCTCTATTGGATAGTAAGCATTTGTCTGTGCCAGTGTAAATATGTATAATAGGGAGCTACTGCTATTTTTGAAATAGTTATTTATCTTCTTTTTATGCAGCAAAATCCATCTTCCTCACCTACACACCTCATCCTCAGCAGCTCTAAAACAGGATTAACTACTTCAACATAAGTGTAATGTTTAAGTTATATATTCCTTTAAGCTAATATCATTTGTCCAGTGGATTTGAATTACAATCACTACCTCTTATTGCCACTTGATGGCAGTCTCAGAACACAGCAGGACTTGGTTAGCCTTGCGCATGCCAGAATACTGTATACGCACTGCATATTTGTATTTGCACTTCTTACAAGTGCCTGCAGTATCAGTCATGCAGGCGATCTGTCCACTGGCTCATTAATATATGAACAATTCTGGATAAAAGTGGAAATAATGAACTCTTTAATACCCCCTTCTTTTAAACATCTACTACATATTCTGAAACACATTTGCTCTCACAGTGCATGCATAATGCAGCATCAAGTTGGTGTCACATTCATGAATCGAATCCAGAAAGATTCACCTTGACCCGACTATGATCTGAAAACTACATTTTGTTTTCAAAGAACATATTTCGGCTCTGGCTGTTAACTTGTCATTGTGCAGCCGAACACTTTGAAACACTGCACTGCTGAAAAAGGCGCTCAGTGAAGTTGAAGTTCAAGCACTGAAAGAATATGAAACGCTGAAGTGCAAGCGATGAATAGCTCAGAGAAGGTCGGGTAATAATGGAAGCGCTGAGCGAAATTAACATCATTGAAGGGTTAAAAACCTGAAAGATGATGCTAATTTTGCATTTAATATAAGATGCGTGACCAAGAAAACTAGAACGTGCGTTAATGATGCTTGAGGGACCTGAGACCTGAAAGGGTTTGAGAGCCATAGGAGGGTAATTCTAAAGACATACCTGCCAAAAAACATCTGTTTATAGTGAGAAAATGCTGAAAAGAGTCCCAAATGGCATGTGTTCAATCCAGTGAAGACTGAATGGAGTGTAAGCACTAAAAGCAGAAGATGTGAGGAGCTTTGTCTTTAATTCAAATCTAAATGTCTGGCTGGGTCAGTGTCAGCTAGAATGTAAGACCTGGAAAGGACTTGAAGTGTAACTGCTGAAACCAGAATAGAAGGAAACAAGGAGCATGTTAGACAACTATTTGTTTGGACAGTTGGCTCTTCCTTTTATTGATCAGACGACGTGATGCGTCGCTGCACCAGCCTCTGTCATCAGCATCGATCTGTCATCTGTTTTTATTTCTACACACCCTGAACATGTGTCCGTCTCTGCGCTGACCGCCGGGTCGCCGCTCCGTCCCGACGGTCGCACTTGTCTTCTTACAAGGCTCCGGGTTACCATAGTGACACGACGTGGGTGAAGGAGCGAGTGAACCAGCGAGTGTTGAAGATGAAGATGAAAGGAGGTAGAAGGCTGTAATCAGATTGTCTCCTTCGGTCCTGCCTCGGATCCATCTTTTCGCCTCCACCGGCCCACGTCCCGCACAGCCAAACCCACCACCACATAAATCACAATTGGCCACAAGTCACCTCTCATTGCAGCAGCCAACCGCAGATCCACAGGAGGAGGGGGGGGAGTGAGAGAAGGTAGAGGGGGGAGAGGTTGCATTTAGACTTGGCCATGCCCAGACTCAGGCTTGCGGGCTGGGGGTGTTTAGTAGCCCTCGCTCCACCCCATTTCCACAGTCAACTTCCAGAAGGTCCACGGCTTCTCTACTGATATGGTTTCTTACAGCATGGTCAAATGAAGATTGATTGAGGGTTAATGGTGTAATGATTCTGTTTTACAGGCAGCCTGCTGGCACTTCTCTCAGTGAAAAGCCACGCTAAGAAGGCTACAGCCTGAGGGACCGAGGGCCTGTTTCTTTCTCCCACTTTTCCTTTCTCTAACTTCTAAATCTGTGTAACACTTTTCTCACGCCTTTAACTCCTTCACCCCGCGTTTTCCTCTCTCCTCTTCCTTCATCCCGAGTTTCTGCCGCTAATCCCGTGTGTTACAAAAGAACATAAAAAATAAAATAAAAGTTTCAGCAGTCGAAGCAGGACCAGCGAAGTGCTTCATAATTAGAAAACGGCTCATAATTACAGCGTGGTCACGGGCTGTTAGCTCGCTCACTCAGCTGCCCTGCGTGGGATGGTGGCCTCCCACGATGTGCGTTTGTGTGTCAGCCTCCCTCAGAGAGGTCAGGCTGAAACTGAGAAGGATAGCAGATGCGCTACCCCACACTTCCTATACACCAGCTGGGTGGTCTGCCAAAACAATGTAAACCTCACTCAAGGAACGACAAACATGTACATTTGGGAATATTTTGATCACACCGCTGTTTCTTCTTCAGGTGCACTGAGCAAAATATTCTTTCGCAAATGTTTGTAGAAGCAGTCTGCATGCCTATGTGCTGATTTTGTACACTTTCCATGGCCACCACGGAAGTGATTGGAACACCTGAATTCAATCATTTGAATGGGTGAGTGAATACTTTGGGCAATACATTGCCTTTCCCTATTCCTATGAAAATAGGCTCTAACTCTTCCACAGCTCTGAATTAGATCAGCAAAATGGATAAATGATGTGAAAAGATGAGGGAAAAAAAGGAGACAAAACACTGGTTGGAGCGCCAGTATTAGTTTAATGTAACCCATATGGGATGAGGCTATTACAGAAGCTCAGGTCTGAATCCTCTAATTAGCAACAATTAACACAACTTATGTTTTCTAGTGTCTAATTAAAAAAAATTGGAGATCACAAGATAACCCGACAGAAATCAAATTTTATTTTATTAATCTGGGTGTTTCCTAAAATTGTAAAAGTGAATTTCTATTTTCTTTGTAACGTCATCTTAACTTACATTTTTTTTCTACCTGTGCTGAATATACCCAAATAATTATTTTTATTATTCGAATATATTCAGGAGATCAAGTTTGGAATGAACTGAGTGACTGAGTTAGATTCCCGTTTGGCCTTTTTAAATGTTGTGAAATATTACATGGGCTGCTGCCATGTGAGCCGTTTACCTACATCGCTTGCCAGAAGGATGCAGACGGCGCCTTCTCGGTCTCCACGGCCACCCCCCGCATGAACGCTGGTTTCTGCGTCTGCCATTTGGCCTCCATCCCCTCCCATGACACCTGAGCATGTTAGTGACAATGGCCACAGGAGTGGAAAGTGGACATCTGGTGCACCTGTCCAGCACACACTCATACAGACTCCACAGCTCTCACAACTCCCGCTTCAGAGAGTGCACACTCAGGGTGTGTTTGTGTGTGATGATTTGGCGGTCATGCGTGGTGAAGCTAGGGATCATTGAGACCTGACTACTGGCTCGCCAACCAACTGGCCGACCATATGGATAGAAACTACTGCCCTCCTCTCGGCTCTCGCTCCTTCTTTTCGCCTCTTCAGCCCCGCCCTGCCTGCCTCTCGCCATGCTCCCCACCTGCCCAAGTATTCCTCCTTGCAGTAGCGCTCCTGCTGACTTGCTCATTCTTTTTAATGAATCATTGGGTTCACCTGCACCAGAGTGGAAATTCCACCCTCGTCATCCCCCATGTGTCACACTGGATTTTATTTCCTGCTCCTCGTGGAGATTTAGAGGGACAGGCAGGCGCGTGATGCATGGAAACTATTAGATGACATGAGATTTTAATCATTCCCCTGCTGAAGAGCGGGTGTTGCTTTAACAAATGATAATGTAAGGGAGAATAGAGTTTCAAAGATTTTTAAAAAGCTGTCAATTTTGATTTCTTTTTAAAGAATGCTGGCCCAGCAACACTGCTGACGAACTGAACCAGTCCTTAACAGCAACTACTACGTTAGCTTTTCTCATGAAGTAGAGAAAAAGCGTTTTCTCTTAAAGTATATACTTTTTATCTCTTTACTGAAAAAGTAAAGTTGTTCAAGAAGACTTTTTTAATAGACATATTACTAATAGTAGTGCTGTCAGTGTTATTCTCGTTAAAATGACGTTAATGGCATAACCGCATTAACGCGGTTCGCACCGTGCGTGGGGCTGCACGGCGTCAATGCGTTAGCGCGGTTAAGGTGCGCTAACGGAGATTTGCCGCGTTAATGCGGTTATGGCATTAACGTCATTAACGCTGACAGCACTAGTAATTACGAAAACAGTTATTTGTTTATTATTATCAACTAAAGGGAAAAACCAGTGCTTTTTAATGGCGAATTAAACGGCGATGAACAAAACTTATTTATATTTTCTGTAAAGGTTGTACTGTCCTCATGCAAACTTTATTCTGTGCCTACAAAAATACTTCTTATTATTAAGGCTTAGGTTAGTGTGGATGGCAATACAGTCATGTGAAAAAGAAAGTTTTCACAGGACTGTGCAATGCTGTGAAAAAGTACATCCCGTGTGTCAGTAGCTTGTAGAGCCACCACTAGCTGCAATTATTTTCTGTTTATCTTTATCAGTCTCTCACACTGTTGAGAAGACATTTTCTCCCACTCTTTTTGTGGCTTGCAGGCGTTCATGCATAGATTGATATCAGCATTTCGGGTTAAGGTCTAAACACTGGCTGGGCCATTGCAACATCTTGATTCAGCCATTCTGTTATAAATTTGCTAGTTGGCTTTAGGATCATTGTCCTGCTGCGTGACCTAATTTCATTCGAGCCTTCGGTGTTGGAAAGATAGTTTCACATTGAACTTTATAATATGTTGGTTAACAGAGGAATTAATCTTTGACTCAATGACTGGAAGGTGACCACATCATCAGAAACATCTTCACTTTACCTTCTAATATGCTATAGCAAATTAAGGCCAACTCTTGACACTTCCTCTACTCAGGCCAAACAATTTTAATCCGTTTCAGAGCTAAGGATATATATCGACTCTCAAAAGTAAAGAAAAAAAGATGAACAAACTTTGGATTAAAAGACTGCACACGGTGCTATATATAGCTACTGTATATTGCAAAGTCCCTGCCAGAGCTCAGCTTTCGTAATGCTTACATATGTGTTTTAGAAAATCTCTCTCGCTATACTGCAGCAAGGATGAAAGGCCTAGAAGCAGTTTGATCTGGACAGGTCAATAACGCTGCTGTTTGGGAAGTGATGGAGAATAAATACTATATCAAAGTAAAAGTAAATGCTAATAAGTCAATATTATTAACTACCTAACATTTACTTATTAAACCCAATAGTTTTACTGAATATCTAATGAGTTTAACATAATTAAGCAATCCAAAAATGGACAGCTTGGGTTGCTGTGGAGGAATTGTATGCAGTGTTGCCAACTTAGCAACTTTCTCGCTATATTCAGCAAGTTTTCAGACCCCCTTAGCGACTTTTTCTAAAAAGCGACTAATCTGGCAAACCTTTGCTGGTGTTATTGGAGACTTATGACGACTTTTTGACGTAAAAGCACGTATTGCTCTTACTCTTAGCAGGCAGCGGGTGCTGCCGTGGGCACCTCGCTCGTGCCAAGGTGCGGATAGTCCTCACGCAGCAGTGTTAGAGCAGATGTTCATACCTATGCGTCCAAATTGCAAATGGATCGCACATGTGTGAAGCCGTTGCTCCTGCCCTGACTGTAACGCAGTCAGTTTTTGTTTTACTGCTACTTTTTGTGGATCACAAGGTTTAAAACTAAAAAATACACACACAAAAGTAACTCTGCCAAAGTTCCTTTTTGGGGTCACTTTTGAAGGTCCCAAGCCCAGATAAAGGAGGTGGGCTGGAGTTGTGACATTAAAAAAAAACCCAATAATTGCTAAAAGAAATTTAATTTGTAGTTCTAAATATATTCTAAATGCATTTAGGGTGTTTTTTACTGTCTTTACATCCTTTCCCAGATGTTATTTCTCTCTCCTACAACTAGGTTACAAATACATAAGCATGCAAATTAGGCAATGACACCATTTAGTGACTTCTAGCCAGCCAATAGCGATTTTCCTTACTGAGGAGTTGGCAAAACTGATTGTATAGACCTTAATCTTTGCTAGCAGCTGTGAACAAACTGGGTGGCTAGATCACTCAATTCAACAAGTATCCAGTATTTGAGCTAAATTAACCAGGTGAAAGGCAACTTGACTGAAAATATCATATGAACTTTAAAACAGTCACGCTAACAATCATGCTAATGTCGCACCATTAGCCAGGCTGCCGGTTGCTAACACACACTCACTCTAGCCCTGCTATGGACTTCATCTGTGCTGTGTATAAAACAACAGGCTGTTAAAAGCTAAAAGCTACTAAATGTTTTACCTGGGGGTAACTGTAAAGTCTCAGTGCATTTATTAGAAGTGATAATACACGTTATTTGGTGTATTGCTACTCTAAAAATGTTCAATAGCACATCTTTAGATGACTTGTTAAAACACTGAGCACAGCAAAAAAGAAGCTAGCTTTGTTTTTGGCTCATGCTAGCTTCAGACATTGCTTTATATTTAGGCTACCTTTCATCTCCCTTTCTAAGAGATAAATAATCAATAATCAGATAGCCCTGCGATGAATGAGTGGAGATGAATGAGATCGATAATAAAATTAGAAAATGTTATAGTTTCATAAAGTTTAACGCAAACAGCTCCCATTGCATTAGCATCTGATTTCTATCCTCTGCCGCTGTGCTCTGTCTCACACAGCAAAATTTCACCATGTTATTGATTAAAAATCCTGGTGGTGTATGATGAGCTGGCTAAATCTAATAAACCCAACACAAAAATATTGCATTCACATCAAAGAAAACCAAGCCGTGGATAACAATACTTCTCTCCTCATCTCCATGCACCCCTCTGTGCCGGTAGGCCTCCATAAATCTCTACCACAGTCCTCCAAGTGATTTCTCTGCCCTTTTTATGACAAAGGTAACAATTAGTGTGAGTCCCAGTCAGCAGTGCTGCCTTCATACTTTGCTATCACATCACCCTGAACCTATTCCCAGGCTGCACTCACACGGCTTTGGCACAATGCTATTACTGAGGCCAGCCCATAGGAAATAGACTGAGAAGAGAGCTTATTGATTGTCTCTGTGTGAGAGCTCGTTGATTTTCTCTCTCACCTGTATCACCTACCTCTCTCTCTCTCCCCCCTTCATGTCTGTTGCTTTCTCTCTTCTTTCTCCTCACTGCATCACAATCCAAGGTTGCACCTGAGAGGAAAATCAGCCCACAATCATCCAGAAATACACACAAAAACGAAACTATCGCATTGCATCCAGCTATAGCATTTTTTTTTTCGCCAGGTGCATGCATGCAAAGACACCTGCATCCGAGTGTATACGCTTTATCTTTTCTAGTGCGTAACCTTTTTCGCGGTAGAGCGAAGGAATGTGTGCATGCGTGAAATGATGAGATCAAACCAGCAGTAATGCTCTGCTTGCTATCATTATTAAACCTTTTGATAAGAGTGAGTGTGTGTAGGGGGGAGATGGAAAGGCTGAGAGAAAAGGGGGGAAAAAAATCGAAGCCATTAGGCCTCTCCAACACTTTACCCTGTAGTACTCTGGCTGTATCTTTTTCACGTGGGGAGAAGCTTTTTTGGCTTTGGCTGTGAAAAGAGAGTCAATTTATTATCTGCCCTTTCCCAACTAATTCTATTTCAGTGCTCACTAACACACCATTGTTTGATTTACAAGAGGCCATTTAATATTCATACGTGCCCGGGAGACATCAGACAAGCTCTAGAGAGACAGCTGGAGATTTACTGGCTTTTTTTTTTTTTTTTTGCCATTTCTTGCTCGTGTCTATTTGTGATGGAATCGTGGAAACGTAAACTTGTTTCATCTGATTCCGATACGGTCGTCATTCGCAACTCAATCTCCGTTTTTCATTCTTTTATTTTCGTCTCTCTCTCTCTCCTTACATCTATTTCTGCCTTTCAGGTTCTGTTTTCCCTTCCTGTGTGTTATCTGAAGCTTTTCTGAGCCACAAGTACAGAAACATATCGCTGATGATGAGATGGGGTTCTTCTACCGCTCCGGCAGGCGTCGTGACACATGCCCTGACTTTTAATGACCTGCCCGCTCCTTCAGGGGAGCGCACGGGGAACAGACTGGAATCCAAAGAAAATCCAGTATTTCTGAATGTCATCAAAACTAAACAGCAAAATCCTTTAAGGTCTTTAAAATAAATGTAAAAAAAAAAAGAAAGAAGAAAAAGGAATGTATGTCAAGCCCAACAGAAGCAGCTGTGAATGTTGAAGAGGTATCTATGCGTTTTACGCTAGAAAGGGATTAATGGCGGGCGTTCGTTTGAGTGCAACCATGAGGCTTCTCCTCAGTGTGCATCTGCCTCAAAGGTGGAGCATGTTTCAGATTGGTTGGTGGTTTGAGGCCCAGATTCAACACTTCTTGTTTGCAGTGGCAGCAAGCACAACCTTTTTCCGTGACAGATCCTTATCCACACATGCCCTAACACACAGACATACATCGACACCTACATACGGGACTTGGAGAAGCTGAACTCGTGTGCACCATCATCTGCACTCTCCGCTGGTTTTGCGCGAGTGTGTATATATATTGTGAATTTGTGTGTGTGTGTGTGTATTCGTGAACATTTCTCTTTGAATCTTTGTGTGTTCGCGAATCCTGTCTGGCTGCATAGAGGGGCTGAGGTGAGTGATTGCCTTGTTTCTGTGGGCGGCAAGCTGTGGCGGTTTGCTCTCACTGTAAATTTAGAAGAATTCTTAATGGAACTCCAGAGCTGTCAGGCCTCAAAGTGTTGTACCTTTTTTTCCCCCCGATGAAAAGAGCGATGACTAGATCCTCCGTATACAACCTGATTCTGAAAGTCAGAAGAAGACATCAGTTAATGTATATGTGTTGTGGAAAAAAATACCACAGTGCTCTTAAACAAATGCGTTTTTGCTGAATAGATTCTGCTGTAAACTGCATAATTGAAGCAATGGGAGGTGGGAAAATAGTTTGTTAGTCTCATACTCTTTAACCATCAGTAAGCGCACAGTAATTAAATAGATTAAGTGATGCAACTCAGTCAGACTTGGACTGCAGTTGTTTGTAGACGGGTTGCTTTGCAATCAAAAGTGGGCAGCCAAAGCTGAGGGTGTTGCATGCTAAACTTCTGGATGTCCCCCCACATTTGGTGAAAGATCACAGATACTTGCAATCAGTCCCACAATGTGAAAAAATTTAACACAATCACTAGTGTTTTAGTTGCGTGGGGGTTGCTGTCTTATTTTTACCCTAGGACAGGGGTGTCCAACTCCAGGCCTCAAGGGCCAGTGTCTTGCAGGTTTAGACATGCCCTTGATCCAACACAGCTGATTTAAATGGTTAAATGACCTCCTCAACATGTCTTCAAGTTTTCCAGATTGCTGGTAATGAACTAATCATTTGATTCAGGTGTGTTGACCCAGAATGTTATCCAAAACCTGCAGGACACCGGCCCTTGAGGCCTGGAGTTGGACACCCCTGCCCTAGTGTGACTGAGCAGTTACTGAGCTATTGATTTAAAGTTAAGTTGCATATGTTGCCTTCTATTAGAACAGCAAAGCTATGACACCATGAGTGCACTGGGTCACTGGTGCACAGAGTGTAAGCTGATGAATTGCCCCATCTTAAAATCTGATAAGATAACCTTTATTAGTCCCACACGTGGGAAATTTGTTTTGTTATAGCAGAAAGTGGACAGTGCAAAGTTACATAGCAAAAAAAAAAAAAAAAAACACTGGAATAGGATAAGATGATGAGAATAAGAATAAGATACTGTACACAACTGAATAGAATAAATAAAAATGATGACATAGGAAGCTTATTGTGATGAATGATCAATTGGCATAAAAACTCATTTCAAAAGTAATAAACAATTCAGATTAAACATCAGAATCTGTAATTATCTATAACTCCATCCATTCATTTGATTAACTGCTTATTCATTTCACAGTTGCAAAGGTTTGGAACCTACATGTGATGGCTGCAGTTACAGCCACACAATGGTAATAGTGTTACAATAGAGGTTTAAATATAACACTACATTTACATTTTTCTTTCTTTAGATACAGGATTTAATTTACAGGATAATAAAGAACTGGTTTTGGTTTAGAATTCATTCATTTATACAATACATAATACCGTATTCAAAAATAAGTGCGCACATTTTAGTTTACAGTGTTATGTATGATTTAATCTTTTTGTTTTCTGAGTTACCTCAGTGGCAGCTGCTCCAGTGTCTTGGTTGATGAGCTAAGAGGTGGAAAAGGGGCGGAGCAAGCCTATATGGAGAACTGCAAATTGGGTCATACCAATACTCTGGATCATGGGGGGGGGGATGGAATTTGTTATGTTAGTTTCAGTTGGGTATTTGTGTGTTTTTGTGAGCTGATCAGCCACTATTTATGTTTCCCCTTTGTCTTATTCAGGTAGGCTGGTTTCTTTGAGTTAGTAGTATTGTTTGCTGTCAGCTTTTCAGTCAGTTTAACCAAGTTTGTTTTGCGGTTAAATAAAAAGTCTTTTTTTTAACTTTAACCTGCGTCTCATGTTCCTTCACTGCTCGATCCACTACACACTTACAACTAATGTAGAATTGCCTAGTATGTATTTGTGTGGACTGTAGGAAGAAACCCACCCAGGCACAGGGAGAACATGCCAACTCCATTATTAAAAATAAGTACGTACAAAAATAAAATAATACTACTCCTTCTTTACACTCTATTCTCTTCTCTGTGAAGAAGATCGTCTGATCAAGTGTGTCCATCTGTTCATCAACAGTCCTTCAAGTAAGGAAGTCAGTACGAATAACGATCGCTCCCAGCAGAAATAAGATCACTACAAGAATTTTTGCAGGATGGAGCCTATACCAAGCCTTCATGACAGGCAGGGCACACCCTGGACAGCCTTAAACTAAAAGGCACGTAACTAGGACAGCCGGGATAGGCTCCAGCTCCCTAAAAGAGGAGGAAAATGATGAAGAAAATGACGGCCGGATGGATGTACAAGAATTCTCTAGAAACTCCCAAAAAAGTTTTTTGTCTGCTCAAACTTTTATTTGTTTTTGATAGGATGTGGACTTTTCAAGCAGTGACTGTTTTTGAAGCTTTTCACTTACCCTGTCTTGGTGTTCCTAATTGGTCAGTTGGTTAGTTGCTCTTTCAAGATATGCTCATACCAGTGGCTGAAATACCCAAAATACCCATCGTTTCAGGAACCATAATGAAAATATCCCCTCATTAACTGTTTGATGCAGATGGAAAACATTGCTTAACATGGCACCCATGTTGAGATCTGTTGACCTGTCAAGGCCAGAGTATCCGAATCACATGCTTTTCATACTTTCAGAGATCTATCGGGCCCTTGCGTGGACACATCCGCACTCACCCCGTGCTGCTCTTTGTGTTATCCTGGACATAAAGACGATTATTTTAAGAAGTAGCGAGGAAATGATGTAGGAAGGAAGGAACAGAGACATGACGGGCGATTAAAAACAGCGCCGCAGATTACTTTTTGATAGTGTGCGTGGAGCAGGGAGGCGACAGCCAAGATGGATATTTGATTGGCTAATGCGTCGAGGCGGGTCGCAACAGAGGGCATCCCGTTCTGGCCCCGCTCGCTCGCCCGCTCTCCCTTTCTCTTTTCGCTCGCCCTCTCGTTTTCTCTCAGCCTTGACGGAACAAGACCACCCATTGGGGACGTCTCTGATCAATGCAGTCATTATCCTTTCTGCACACACACACACACACACACACACACACACACACACACACACACACACACACACACACACACACAGACGTAGAGGACAAATGAGGAAGAGATGTGCTATGACTAGGTCAGAGCAGCAGCAAATTTAAATGTGTCCAGTGAAATATGCTGGAGAATGTCGCACCATTAGCCAGCCTGCCGAGCGAGCCGACTCTCTGGCCTCAGGTACAATAACAGTGGAGATTTAGGTTTGCCTTTCTTCTTGGCTTGCTCTCTTCTTGTTTTTCCCCTACTGTGGCTTCTTATCCTTCTTTCATTTGTTCTTGGACAAAACAATTTGATTCTCACTTCCTGTGTGTACCTTTCTACATGTATTGACATATTTTCATGTACCTGTTACCCACATATGATTTAATCTCTACTAGTGTGTGTGTGTGTGTCTGTGTGTGTGTTCCCATCTGTACATATGCCGAGCGCGCTCAGTCCCAGAGGAATAGCAGCGATCAGAGTAGAGCAGTGTAATGATTCCTGTCTGTTAGCTCTGCACCACCTGTATGCACACCAGTGTTTGCCGACTCGACATAGCTGTTTGCCGTTTCTTAATGGCTTCGCCCAGCGGCAATACTCTGGGAGTTTAACAACAGCGAGCGGGGGAGAGAGTAAGAGGGGAAAAGAGGATGTTGTGGTGGAGAAGCCAGAATCAAATTGAATAAGCATGAGATTTTTGAAGATGAAAGAGATGAAAAGAGGTGGATGGAGGTGCCAGAGAGATCCTGATGGGGGCACTGAAGGACCTGCTATGATTTAATTTCCCCAGAGTGCTCGGGTTTTGAAAGCAGAGGACACGGCACCGTCTGAAATGCTCAAAAGATCTATTTGCGAGAACTCCGTGGGATGACTGAGTTTATGGAAAAATACAAATTAAATCCATTCTGCATGGCGGCAGGTTGCTCTTGTTGGTCTTACAAACACCTACTATGGAGTGAATACAGTTTACAGAGTGAAAGTGATGCCCCGCACGCATCGCTCCTCCGAGATGCACAATTTCGCTTTCAGAAATAATGACCACCTGCATGACGAATATGCTCTGGCAGGATACAGTATGAGAGTAAACACCACAGATAAGAGACCGCATGCACAAGTTGGATGTCTGCTTCTGAGTGTGGGTTGGAAAAGGCAAAAACCAGGCTGCAGTTATGGTGATAGAAGAAGGAAATGTTAAACAAGCATGCAGTGCCCACCGTAGATGCACAGACATCCACACCTACCTTAAGTGACTGCATAAAGAGTATTTTAAGAAGAGTAAATGCAGAAGCTCTGTCCAGATGATCATGTTGTGCTGTCATAGCCAGGTTCTTATTACAGTTAACAACCTGGCTGTGAGTCTTACACTGGCTAGACATGCATGCTTTATGCCACATTTCCTCTTTTTAACAGAATAGATGGTTGCAGTGTGGCTATCATCTGCACAGGTCACCCACTAAACCAATATAATACTGTTAGGGGATGAAACCTTTGTAAAAAAAAAAAGAAAAAAAGAAAGAAAATCAAAGTTCTAGTAATACTGCTGGAGGCCTCGAACTCATCACCCCATCATTGCACTCATGGGACTGAGGTTGTCAGCATGCTTCAAACGAAGCAGCTGCTGAATTGTTAAGGTGCCTGAAATGTGCCTCCCCTCACACTTCTGTGATACTGGGACAATCGATATTTATGACTTTCTTTTTTTTTAAAATTACAACCCACCGAGCACAACCTCTTCACAAAAGCAGTTTCCAAGTATGCAAAAAATGGGAATGAAAGCAAGCTTTTCTTCTGTGGGTCTGTCTTAGTATGCACATCCAAGTGCATCACCTGTTGCTAAGGCACTTTTCGCGTCACTTCCGAGTGTGGCAAAAGCTTCTGCCGTGTTTGTATCTGTAATTTGGAGGGAAGATACTCTACATGGTCTATTTATGGGAGAACACGTTCCATGTGCTGAAAACCACAAACACTGGAGGTCAAAACACTTGCTAACACAATATGCATCTACAGAATGTATATAAAAGAAGGATATAGCCATCGTGGCAACATCAATTGGCATTACATTAGAGCAGCGGTCCCCAATCTTTTTTGTGCCACGAATCGGTTTATGTATGACAATATTTTCATGGACCAGCCTTTATGGTGTCGCGGATGAATACAACAAAGTAAAATCAGTACCGGTACCAAAAAAAAAAGAAAATTTATTCATAACACACGGGAAAAGACACAGGCATCGTCTGTTGTCTTCATCTCCATTATCAGTCATCATAATTTTACCATCTCTGTGCAAGTCTGCAAATTTCTTTATTAAAATCATAAGATTCTTAAATCTTATGATTTATTTATATAATCAAGTCTCTCTGTGCCTGGGTCCTCGTCACAAAACATCACTGTTTTGTACAGTTGAACACAATTTAATCCCCACATTTGTGAAAGAAAAACAAAACACTTTTTTGAAAAGTCTGTAACAAAACCATCAAATCTGATAAAGGTTATTTAAATGCTGCTAAAGAAGAATGGATTGGAATTTGAAGAAAAAAAAATACATATCCTAACCTTAATTACTGGGGGAGAATAATGAATGATGCTCACAGTGAGTAAATAGTAAACTGAGTGCATTTTCTGGACAGAGATTCACTTTTAATGTGTATGTATAATACAATACAGATACATAAAAATACAATCCAAAAATAGAAGAGTCCTTGAAATGTACAAATGTACAAAATACTATTAAAAAATTAGAAAAATTGAGACACCTTGGCCTCTGGTACAATGTATACAATGTATGAAAAGATCTTTACTGCAGATGCTACTATGGCTTTGCAGATTTTTTTCTTTTCTTTTAACCTGAGGTTGGTAAATCTGTCTATCACATTTTGGTGGTCAAGTCTCTCAAGCATCTCTTTCTCAACTGACATCACAGCCAGGTGCTGGAGTCAGCTTTGACCCATGGTCCTTCTCAGCCAGTTATGGAGCTGACTCAAGACACTAAAAGACCTCTCACAGCTACAGCTGCTAACTGGGTTTGTTAGGGCAACCCGAATAACAGTTTTCAGTGTGGGGAAGATCTGATTATCCAGAAGATTGTACAATGTTAACATATCTGGAATGGCACCAGCCTCACTCTTGAGCTTCAAAAAGTTTTTGGCAACCGTGACTTCCTCTGACTGAAGCTCAATATGGTAATGCAGTGCCAGGGCTGACAACCCAGTTTGTTTAGCAGATTCTGTATAGCAGCTTTAATATAGGGAGAACACAACTTCCAGATTGTACGAGTAAAATTAGTTGGGTTTTTTTCTTTGCCAGTTTAACAGTTTCTGTTTTGCCTGTTTTGCGGGTGCTTTGCACTTTTTAGCACTTCTATGTTGGCTTTATTTTTCTTCCCCGGACATCCCCCCCCCGTGTACTGTATGGTGAGAGCTGAAATGTAGACAAAATACCTTTTATCTAGCATTACATTAGATCAGGGGTGGGCAACTCCAGGCCTCGAGGGCCGGTGCCCTGCAGGTTTTAGATCTCACCCTGAGTCAACATACCTGAATCAAATGATTAGTTCATTAGCAGGCCTCTGGAGAACGTCAAGATATGTTGAGGAGGTAATTTAGCCATCTGAATCAGCTGTGTTGGATCAAGAACACATCTAAAACCTGCAGGATACCAGCACTCGAGGCCTGGAGTTGCCCACCCCTGCATTAGATTCTGAGGTTTGAGGGAATTGTTTCTAGTTAGCTATTAGAAGGCTGCACTCTAATTAACTAACGCACTTATAAATATAACAAGGATAAATACAGCGATATGAATTTTCCATATCCTACAAAAAATTGTTGAGCAAATTGAATGTACACAAACAATAGGTCTACTACAAGTTTTCATGTAATAGTGCAGCTCTTATCATGTGTGTTCACTTTTGTCTTCTGCAAATTGAGGTTTTCCAATCAGCAGCTTAAAAAAACATGATGAATACGTTTGTTGAAAGCAAAAAAAAAGTCAAATAACCTTAATATTGTAAAAAGAAAAGAAACGAAAAGAAATGAAAGCACTACTCCCATATTGAATGAATTCATGCTGCAGAATGTAACCTCCCATCTTTGGTGAGCTAGTTACTCCAGTCAAAGCGGTGAGCTGATTGTTACATTAAGCCACAGCTTTTCAACATTTCCTCTAGATGCTGGGTTTGAATTTGGGACTTTCTGGATCTAAATGCTTCAACCAGTAATTTATCATGCAATGCAATCAAAGGAACAGATTTGACTGTACTGCATGAAGCCTGAACTTTGAGTCACCCGTGTTGGGTTTCACCACTTCTCCACACACTTTATATCGGCTCAGTCATGACAACTTACTTTCTCTCAGACAGACATGACATGTTTCAATATTTTGGCTGTCTTTCCCTCCATTAAGTCACAATTTCGATGTCTCGTGGAGATGGACAGAGATGTCTGGTTGCACAGTAAACTAGGACGCCCTATGGTCCTGTCACTGTGGGTAAATCAGAGGGTCTCATAGCTGTTCTCACCCACAGCACATCTTTGCACTGACATATAGCCATTTTTTTTTACCCTCCAGACGCCGCTAAGATAAGATGTCTACCCTGAGGGAGAGGACTGTACACACACTCACAAACAGAAACACACACCCAGACACTCATCCCATCCAATGTCAGTCGAACCCCTCTTAGAAGGTGATAGTTTTTGTTTGTCCGTGTCCTGCTGAGTTCTCCCCTGGAGCAGAGCTGACACCGGAGCAATGCACCTCAATCATCCACAGTCATAAACAGAAAACAAGTCTGGGACATCAAATGGATAAGGAAGACGAAGTGGAGAGGAAGGAGGAGAGGCGCAGACAGAGGAGAAAGCGACTTAAACAAAATACCCCGCAGGGGTTTGAAGACTTGGGTCATGAGGGTGATTGGAGGCTGCGGAGGGGAGGTATCACTTAGAGTTTTCTGGAGGGCACAATGCTTTAGTCATTTCAGTCACACTGATGGAGGTGCATTAATATTGGATTGTGCGATATCCATGCTTGACACAGACCAAGACTCCCAAAGAGAAGAAGCTTTTCTACACTGAGCTGTGAGCAGCCAACATATACAAACTGTGGTATGTTGAAGCCAAGTTTGCAGGTCAAGTAAGACGGCAGTAGAGGTCATGGGGCAGGAGTCCTCCAGTTTACTTGAGGCAAGTGAAAACTTTGTGGCAGACTTGAAAAAACTCTCTGCAACACTGAATATTCATGACGGACTAAACACTAAACAGCAATCAAGGTCGAAGTTTGGGCAACTCATTTTTAGTTATTTATTTAAAGTTACTAATGAGGGAGCTAACCGTTCTTGTGTTAATAAAACAAACCCTTCCATAATTTTTTAAGGAGCCTATTCAACCCTCCAAGGAGACCGTCTGTTTGTTTGCTTGCCTGTCAGCAAGATTACAGCCGAATTTCATGCGACTTAGTGCAGACACGGAGAGCTGGCAAAGAAAGAACCCATTACATTTTGGTGCGCATCCAGATCAGTTTCTTTAAAACTGCAACATAGGTCACTGACCTTGGGGGAGCTCTGTGTTCTCTTGAGTACCCTTTATGCATAAATGTATCAATGAAGCAAATGTGTTTTAAATATAGTGCACATTTTGTAAATCTGAAATGGCATCACCACGAGCTTATTTTCAAGCAGTTGTTATTTAGTTTTACTTGCGACCCATAGATCTGTCAGTGGTAGTCTTCTTCTTCCTATAGTGACATACTTAAAAATGGAATCTCATTCAGCCATTCAGTAAAGTTTCATACTATTAAAGGTTTACGCGCTGCCTTACATGCAAAAGATCTCTGGTTTCATCCAGGGAGGTGAGGTTGTGGGGTTGTGTCAAGAAGGGTATCCAGCCCAAAAAAGATCTGCCAAATCAAATAGCTGGGGATCTCCTCACCTACCTATCTGCCAACTGTACAGTTTGTACATATCCTGTTCTACCTCCTGAGCCACTTCAGCCCCTAAAAATAGCATAACAAATAATTTAAACTTCAGTAAGAAATTGGAGCTTTGCAAGCTCTGTGTGAACCATTTTTAGCGGCAATAAACTGATCGAATTGTTTTCTGTTTGATTTATTCAGTCTCTCATTGTGGATGACTCTTCTTCACAACGTTGCCTGAGTTCATGAGGTTTGCAACGGATTCATTCAAAGCTTTGTTAAGGTCTTGCCACAGTTTGTCAGTTGGGCTGAAGACTGGACTTTGGACTGTTGCGATTGTCCAAAGTCTTGATTCTTTTCTTTTTCAATCGATTCAAATTTACTGCTATGCTTGTGTTTGTTGTTCTGTTGCTTGACCCAATTTCATCCGAACTTTAGCTGTCGGACAGTTTGACTCTAGAATACTTTGATATATAAAAGTGTGTTCCGGAAATCTTTTGGGTTGTTCAGATGCAACTTTGCAAACCAAAACTGTGCTGCCATGTTTTTTTGTTGTTGTTGTTTTGTTACAGGAAAGAGGGTTTCTGCTGACAGGCCTTCTAAAAGAGCCATAGTTGTTCAGTCTTTTTCTAATAGCTCTATTAACATTTAAAATGCTAACCAAGGCCTGTAGAGTCTAGGATGTCGATTTTATCTATTTATTCATTTTTTTTACAGTTTCTCTGAGCATTGCACAGTCTGACTTTGGGGTATTTTGACGAGACATCCACTCCTGGAACGATTGTGCCACCCGAAGGCTCCAGCATCAATATGCCAAAACTCCTGCTTTTACAGAGATGGTCTCACTTGGTGACGATCAACTGCATTTGATTACTACTTACCTTCTTAATTCCTATGGAAGCAATAAAGGTGCACTTACTTTTTAACAGGACTGCCCTGTTTTTCACATGACTGTGTAATGCATAGTGACATTAAATACTCATAAACTGATATACCACAAAAAATGACATCGCTGTGGTGAAATAAATGGGTGAAATTGGACCCACTGTGTGTGTAATGGACCAAGTTGAAAAAGCAGGAGTCACAGGAATTATTAGAAAAACAGGGTTTTCATTTATTTAACCGAAAAATTATATTTACAAAAGTAATAAATGTTGAGCTCATAAAAGCGGTCAAAGAAACAAAACTAAACTCAGGTGAAAAGAACCGCAAACACCACAAACCAAACAACTGCCCCAACAAACATAACTGACCTAAACAGGAAATGACAGACAGGGTTATATATAATGGCTGATCAGACCACTACGACACAACAGGGGTAACTAAACAAAACACAATCATAAACCACAAAAACGATGCAATACAGTCTAGTTTATTAATAAACTAAACACCCAAGAAGAAAATCAAAATCTACTAAACCCTAAACTTGCATATTTAATTAAGTACAAAAGCTTTTTTAATGAAAGAGAATACACATTCTCCCCCTTCAGCAGGAAGTGGTGGTGCAGTCCAATCATCCCTCTTGTATTTAACTGCTTAAAACCCTGCCCACCACCTTTTGTCTGGCAATTCTCAGGGATCATGGCAGGTAAGAAACAAAGGTAGTCAAAAAATCAAACAAAGTAATGAACTGGTGTGCATACATAAGTAAACTAAATGTGTGCGCTTACAAATAGAACAAATGTACTTAAACCAATCAAACTAATTAGAAACCAAAGTGTGTTATTGTGTTCAAATGGAGAAATAAAAATACACAAGAGTTACCGACACTAGGGTGTGGCCATAGGTTTGGCCATCACAGTGTGCAAGCTGTTTATTTGTACGATATTATTAGAGATAAAGTATCTGAATTTCAGGAGTGGGACCACGCCTCCAAACACGCTCCTTCTGCTTGTTATCGATGTGTGATCTCCCAGTTCTATAAGTTGTTTGTTCTTGTTTTTCGTGCCCCACTCTTCCTTCCCTTTTCACTTCTTTACTTCTATGTATTGCATGGGGATCTGCCAGGCCCGGGAGCCGCTGCCAGGCCCGGGAGCCGCCATCAGTCCCTTTCGAGGCCTTCCCCAAACCGCAGCTCAATTCATGTTTAAGCCATTAAAACGCTGTCAAACCTAAATGAGGACGTGGGCCCAGCAAGTGAACACTACATTACATTCATTTAGCCAATTCAACAAACCAGTTTAATATTGTGCAAATTATTACATTCAAATACTGACTCCACTATTTCTAAACGCAGTGAATTAATCTGCCTTTTGGTCAAAACTGCAAATGAAGAGAAAGATTGCTGAAGATTGCATCAGTGCTTCGGTTTCTCAAACGTATTCAATTACCGTCTCCCTTATTCATCAACTATTTGCACAATAAAAGTGTAATGCATTTTTCTTTGTACTGGACATGTAATGAAAGGTTGTGTATTGCTCGATAAAGTCTTCAGCATCCTCATCCAATAACAAATATGACTAATAATTTGTTTGTTTCCTCTCAGTGACCAACTACCCTTTGTATGCAGTCAGTTGGGCTTTTATTGAAGCATGCCTCATATTCTCACACAAGAAGAAGTGACTGCAGATGCCTTCTGGCTAATGGAGTCATTTAGTGGAGAATGGTGGATTGTGCATAGTACTTCTGAGCTTCCATGCTGAGGCTTGCTGGAGAGGACTAGACAGCGAGTAACATTACAGGGTGTAATTACTTCAAGCACCATTAGGAACGCAATAACGTCTGTGCTTTGCAGAAAAGCCCAGTCCAGCATGCTCACTAAATGTGTTTGTGCTTGTGCAGCTTGCTTTATGTGTGTCTGCGCAAACAGGTCCTCCTATTCAAGTGATTAGCAAGTAATGAGTAGATTGCTCCAGCAACAGATTCCCTGTTTGCTAACAAAGTGCCAGCTGAGGTAATGACTTGTCACTACAAAGCACTCTGCAATAGCCTGCTGGCAGAGGCCAAAGTGCCACTGTGGATTCAGCAGGAAGGACTCTGTCCACTCTTTAGTTCATAACCCAACTTCACAAGTTACTTTGTAAAGAAATTTGTGAATTTTGTGAACTCCCCCAGTTAGTGAAAGGAACAAAATTGGCTGGAGTTACCAAAAGAATAAAAGATTCTTCCTGAAACTGATGCTGCACAGACAGCATCAGACAGAGCAAAACTAAAGTGCCCAAAACAGTCTGTATATAGAAGGAAACAAAACACTGAACTTGAATTTTATTACTTGCGGATCAGTCGTGTCACAACCCAAGCAGCTCCATCGTGTTAGCGTAGCGGGTGAATCATTCCTCTCAATACAGTTTTGGCAGACAAGTCACATTTGAAATTGATTTATTATATAACTACAGGTGGATGTTGGGTGATGGAGGGGCTAAGACAGCAGACAGCGATGCAGGGTTGTGTGTTTAGTATATGACATAAGGACAGATAGGGATGTTGGTGTAGATGACCAGCTCGACTTTTTTGCCTGAAATGTCTTGGAGGCTTCATGCCATTTTTCAGTGAGACTTTTGGGTCTGTAAAAAGTTCAGTGCGGGGAACCATTTTTATTCAGTCTATTTAAAAATGTAACTCTTTCAGACTGAGCTTGTACTTGAAAGAAGCGTTACCTCAGTGACAGTAGGTAAGCACCGACAGTATAAAATACGGATGTAGCCACAGTAAAGTCTTCCATTGCTTTTGGACTCTAAATTTTGAAGCCTCAACATTAATCTTTTGTCTTTTAATGTTAGTTTTTTGGAGCCAGAAGCTACCATATTTAGAGAGAGCTAAATTGGAATGCTAAATTATTAGCTAATTGCTAGGTTAGCTAAATTAAGCTGCCTTCTTTAACTGTAGTGGTGTAAGCAATAGCTTTGTCCCAGTTCTGGTATTAATTTTTCACGAAATCATGGAAAATTTAATTTAAGTATTGACCGGCATATAAAGTAAATGCTTTAAAAGCAAGTGGGGGCACCAGTTTAGCTCACTGGGATGAGCAGGCCCGCTCTCAGCCATACGGTCCTTCCAAGATCCCAACATCCACCTGGGCAGCGTTGGTTCAAATCTGACGCGCAGCCCTTTGCCGCATGTCTTCCCCGCGTCCTCTGCTTTCCTGTCACTCTTAACTGCATCTATCAAAATAAAGCCAGAATTGTTTTACTTAAATGTGCATTGTTTTACTTAAAGTAAGAAGGTAAAAGTAGCTATTCTTGTGCAAAGCTAACTGAACCGTAAAATAATATCAGTAGATGGGTTTACTTTTTTCCATTCTAATTATACTCAGCTGGAATCTGAGGAAAAAGTAGGAAAATGAAAAATATATATGTATTTTCTGTTGCCCACATTGTAGAGGGTGATTTTAACTCTAAACAGGAAAATGTGCAAATGTGCAGTACAACCCCCCCCAAAAAAAAAAAAAAACCCCCCAGCCTGCAGACACGTAACACAAGAGTTAAAATGGGATTCAGCAACGGGCGGCTAAAATTGGTTGTAATGGCTCAGTGTGAGGAAATGAGTCATAACTCACATTAATTTCTATTTTGAGAGCTCCAGTAGATTTTCGTAGTTTCCAGGCAGTGATCAGCTGACCTGCTGCTCTTTGTGGATGTATACAACTTAATTCAACCAGATGTGAGCAGATGTTTCATGAGCTTTTCATCCTCTACGCTGACAGTACACTCTTTATGCTGTCTTTATGAAGGTGGAATCCAGTCAGTTGATCTCAGCATCATCAGCTAAAATTCATATGAATCTCTGCTACGCTTGATGTAACCTTACTGTGACCATGAAACCACAGCCACTGTGCACCAGTCACACACGGTTCTTTACTTTAAATCCATCACAGAACAGCAAACTAACGTATTTATCCTGCACTAACCTGCAGAGGTTTTTCATGCAACCTTTAAATAACAAAGTGAGTCTACCTCAGCTTGCAGCTTGTTTCACAATATGAAAAAACATAATGTCACATACAGACCCAATATTTGATTTAAAAACACGAGGGCTTACATGTAAGCTTTCAATTTCCAGTTTATCAAACACCACTGAGCAGTACTTACCTTTAAATCTAACCTCTCTTCTTCCTCTCCTTTCCTGTCTTTCTTATCTTTCTCCATCTCTCTCTGAAGTTAGCGCTCTTTCTTTTCTCTCCCTGTCAAATACAGCAGCTGGACTTTCAGCTAGCAACACACTGTGCCACAAACTGCACACCATCAGTTTGTGTGTTTGCTGATGTTTGTTGAGCTGATAGAAATGTCGAATTTAAAATGACCTGATATTTAAAAAAGTCACTCGTTTTATGTTCGCTCTTCTTCTGTAAGGCTAGCTAGATGCTGAAGTACCGCAACTTATGGACACCTGCAGTCATTCTGGCTTTGTTTTTTTTAGTTTTTTTTAACAAATGTACCGCTAAATAACTAGTTGAGATAAAACCCAGTACTTAATGTTGTTTCTCAGCTGTTTCACTTGAGCTGTTCACCAGTTTTGGAAAAAGTTATCCACCACTGCCACTGTGCAATGAATCTTAGGATAGGGTAGGGTAGGTAGGTTAGATAATGCATTTCTAACAATACTGTTGCAAGCTGAGGAATCTTAACAACAAAGCACCCACACAGAGATCGAGCTTGCTGTTCTACCCCAAACAGATAGGGAGCGCTCTTTAATAAACACTTCAGCTATACTACACTGTATACAATAACTGTCGGTGAATTTATACTGCAGCGTGGGGATCCTATCCACAAAGGGCAAAACTGTTCTTTGTACAAAGCTGTAAATCTGCTTTCTTTAATGCCATAAAGCTGGACATTTCTACATGGGCGCTTGCTTTTAGAGCCAGCCTCACGTGGACCTTTGTTCGGGTGCTGGCTGGGCCTCCTAGAAACTTTTTAAAGTAATTTACCCTTTATTACCAGAAATGTAGTTCTGTATGTTGATCATGTATAACATCAGTTATTGTGTGAAAATGACCAAACTACTATTCAGCAGGACCGAAGCTAAATATACTGCATGTCAGCGGTCCCCAACCTTTTTTGCTCCACGGGCCGGTTTATGTCCAACAATATTTTCACAGACCAGCCTTTAAGGTGTCGCGGATAAATACAACAAAATAAAACCAGTAGCGGTACCAAAAAAAATTAGATTTATTAATAACACACGTGAAAAGACCCAAGGAAAACGATATTTTTAAAAAAAATTGAGGTTTAAAAAACCCTAAAACCCATAAATTTCACACCCGAGCCTCAACTCTCGCGGCCCAGTACCAAATGACTCATGGACCGGTACCAGTCTGTGGCTGGTGGGTTGGGGACCGCTGCTGTATATGGCAGGAAGAATCAACCCGTCTATTGGCACTAACAGGAAACTCTGTGTTAGAATGAGATGTTTTGCTTTCATGTTTATTTCAATTAGACTTTGTCGCTGATTATTTTTCTAATACCGTAATTAACCTTTTTGAGCAATTACCAGTTTTTAAAATATTTTTTCTGTTCCCAGACAATGTTTTCCATTATAAAACAATTAGCTGTGGTTAGGTCACACACTGACAGCAGCAATAGAGTCAGACTCAGGAGCAGCTTTCTTGTTGGTTTGTCTTCCTTTCATCATATTTTGTCATACTGACATGTTTATGAGACAGGAAGCTGGGTACTGGTGATATTTATGGGAGTAATAACAACATGATAACAGCTATTTAATGACAGTTGAAATGGGTGTCATTAGTTTTCAATTGCTTAATTTTCTCTATCAGTTAAGTAGTAGAGGCAGTTTTTTTTTTCTTTTTTTGACATGTTATGTTTAATATGATCCATTTTTTATATGATTATAGCCTGACAAGAGACAAAGCAAGGATTGTGATAAAGCCTAAATAAGAAACAGAATCATTTCCATCTGTGTAAATGCTGTAGTTACTACAAAATACAGGAAACTGTCATCATGTTCAAATGAAAACTCAACTCACTTAAAAAAAAAAAAACCTCAAAAAAAGTTTTTCCTCTCCTCAAAAGAAGGAATGCATTGTGGAGTAAATTACATATCACGGCATTGCTTTGAGAGGATTATTACAATTTGCAGGATTAAAAAGATGCTTGGTGTGTGGCCTTGTTAATTGCTGTAATAATGCTGATTCAAGGACCTCTCACTTTGAGTGTTGGCTTTTACTCAGAATTTACATAATGAGGACGAATGGCTTGCTGCATAGCTAATAAAAGATAAGCTGAACTTTTTGAGCTTTTTCTTGTCGCTGCTAAAATTGCAGATACAAAAGAGTCACGAGAAATTAGTGATCTAAAAAAGAAAAACAAAGAATGAGTCCAGCCATCATGGTATGCTGCTCGTCACAGCTGTTTAATCAGCGGGAAGTTTTCCACTCCATTACTCACTATGTTCTTTTTTTCAGATGTTACGTTTGTGTAATAACCACTCACTTATGTAATCTGCTTCACCTGCATTTAATTCCTGATGAACTGAAGTGTTAGGATGGAGGTGGATTAATGCCAATGGCATTTTTGCGCCACGGACCGGTTTATGTCAGACAATATTTTCACAGACCGGCCTTTAAGGTGTCGTGGATAAATACAACAAAATAAAACCAGTACCGGTACTCAAAAAAAGAAGAATTATTAATAACACACGGGAAAAGACCCAGGGAAACCAAGTTAACGATAAAAAAGTAACAATAAAAACCCTGAAAACCATAAAGTTCACACCCAAGCCTCAACTCTTATGGCCCAGTACCAAACGACTCACGGACCGGTACCAGTTCGTGGCCCGGGGGTTGGGGACCGCTGACTTAAATGACCCATAAAGCATTGGTAAGTATTGAATATGAAATGTTACTTCCCTACCTTTTTTGTAGAGTAAAAAAGGTCAAATTGGATTGGAATTGTCAAAGTGTCCTTTATCACATAAACAGATTTGTTTTAAATAATGAAATAAAATGTAGTCTTCAGCTTAAAGGTATACCCTCTAACGTGGGTGACTGCATCGGTGAGATGAAATGTGTAAGGAAAGGCCTGGTTGTGTGTCGGTGTGCATGTTTGTGTGTGGGTCAGAGACACAGAGTGAGAGATAAGAGGCCGGTAGTGGCTCCTGACTGAGAAGATGGACTGTTATGGCCTCATTGATCTAGATCTCTCACAGGGAGCTCATTCCAATCAATATAGAGAGAAGTGGGGAACGGTGCTGCTGCTGTTTTGGACCACCGCCCCTGCAGTATCTGCTCCGTCTGTCCTTCTAACTCTTTTTCTCACTCACGCCGCTTTCATACCACCCACCTAATTCTCCTCAGGCTATCACACAAGCAAATATTTCCGCTTTTGTTTGTCTCTTGTTAGACGACCTGCTGTGAGAAGATTTTTTTTAATCAAGATTTTGATGCTGTATTTATTACTGTGACAGAACCTTTAGTGGAGGTCGCACTGCCTGCCACCGCATCACCTTTTCTGCTTCCCTTGATCACATAACAGTTTGCATTGGCACACTGGATGTTCCTGTTGTGTGCATAAGAAACAAAGACAAAGGTTGCAAAAAAAGTATTTATATATGTTTTAAGATGCAGAAATCTGTCATACTTGGACAAATAGGTTGAAAAGGGCTCGATTAAAGGGAATAGTCTTGATGTAGGCCCAAAGCATCCTTTTTAGGTGTCCCGAGGCAGGGGATGAAAGAAAAGACGCAAGCATGTGCTTTCCTGTTCCCTTTTGTCCCACTATAAGTGTGAATCTTTATGTGGAGGGAGAAAAGGGGAGACTTGTTGATGCAAGGGTGGGCGTGGACGTGTGTGTGAAGGTGACAGAGGCACAGAGTGTGAATGAGAGCACTGGGGGAGGTGTTTTAGGGGGCCACTTTGGGTAAGGACACTGCTGAAAATTGAGGAGAGCCGACTGCCTTTTTATGTGCGTGTGCATTTGTTGTGTGGCAGAGAGGGTGTTTATGCTGCTGTTTTGTCTCACCTTGCGTCTCAGGTGGGATGCGGGAATGAGAGAGTGGCTCACGGTGGGCTGCGGACAAGCAGATAGAGAATAAATCAATAAGGAAGTAGCAAAGCAAGAAAATGAGGGAAGAAAGATGGGAGGAGGGAAAACAATTTGGTTGTCGCTGCGGAAAAGACAGGCTGGAAAATCCGTCTCGTCTCAGTGCCATGCTAGCTCTTGTATTAGAGTAATGTACAATCATTTTGAAGCCAGCCTGTCAGATAGTCACATTCCACAATACCTGCTTAGACGAGCAGCTTGGCAAAGTAACATTTTGGCAGAGGTGTTAGCAGGAGATAACTTTTAAAATTTCATGGATGAAAGAAACAAGTAACACTGGTGACCTTTTAGTTTTCCCATGTGGAAGGTGTACCGCCAAGACTGCACCGCAGTACACCACACTGCAGTCTTTTACACTCTGGCTTTCTGCTCCCTGGTGACAAATCAGCAAGGTTTTGGATGTAATCCTGCACACAAACCCTGGAAATTTACATGGACTTGAATAACAGTGTGAAAACTTCAGGGACCATACTTGTAACTTTTTTATTGTATAAAAAAAGTTAATAAGCTAATATTTTTGAACACTTGAACACAGTCAAATGAATTTCCTCTCAGTTAGACAGTTTGTTTTATGTCATTTTGAGTGCAGTTTCAGAAGGGATACTGTCAGAAATGGCACCTACTGACAGTAAGAAAAAAATAAATCCTTCATTTCTTTAGATTTTGCTTCCTTACAAGACTTTCTAGTCATATTTTAAAGTAGTCTTCAGCAATATTTCTCCAGGCTTCCTGAAAGTTTTCTTTGGACATTGGCTACTTTTTGCACACATTTTTGATCCAGTCCTTGTAGCTGACCATTTTCAGAGGAATATTTTTGCTAAGCCACTTGTTCAGGGATTAAAAACGGAGCTAACTCAAGGAATGAACCAGTGCTGCGTCTACACTTTGCAAAGAACCAGTTTTAAATTGTATCTTTAGGCGATGTTATTACTAGCAGCCTGTCGCAAAAACACATTTGTTTGACTGTCTTTGCTTGAATCTATGAAAAATGCCAAATCATGTTGACAGGCATAAAATGGTTACTCTGCACCAACGATGTGATTCCTATTAGCCATTTGCCAGGGTCTTTTCAGTGTCAGGTGCAGTGTGGTCTTAAAAAATTTGAGGAAACTGGACAAGCAGAGGAAAAAAGTGACAAGTGTTAGGCCCCCAAAAATAATATCTAGAGCAGATGAACAGTATCTGCAAGTCATAAGAAGCCATAAGAAGAAGGGAAAAATGCAGCAAAGGACATGCGAGATGCATCTGGACCTTGACTTAATCAATCTGCTGTTCACTGAAGCCTCATCAGAAATGGTCCCGGTTGAAGGTGTGTGGTAGATGAAAAGGCAGGGCACAACCAAACAAGAAGCTTTGAATGTCCTTCAAGAAGCCCAGAGAACTATTCCTGAAGACTACTTAGAGACATGACAAGATAGCCTAAGACAGCTAAGTCTATCTGTGTTGAAGAATAAAGTTCATTTTTACCAATTATTGACTTTCAGACTTATTAGAATTGCAAAAACTCTTTTTACATTTAAATAGTGTTTTGCATGTTCCTATAAATCGCTGCACCTATTTCCCATTTTCCAAAGTAAAGTATAAAGAAATGAGGGGTGGCTTGAAACTTTTGCACAGTACATGTTGCTCCATTTTGGTAATCACCAAATTAGAAGGGGTTAATTGATTATTAGAGCTTTAATTTAAAAGGGGCTTTATCCCATTAAGATGTGTTTACTTTTAACTTTTTTAATTTAACTTTAAAACTTTAGCCAAAAGTTGTTTTTTGTGCCCTGGTGTGAGCTTTAGGTCGACAAGAAGAAAACCCTGATAATGTCAGTGGGTTTGGAGTCGGCGTTATAAAATCAATGATGGAATTTGAAAGCATTGTTTACTCGTCATGGAGGGTTTCACCAAAGACGATAACAATTTGTATCATGGGAAGTGGTGCCTTTAAAGCTTGACAGATATAAGGAACTAAAGGTCACATCTCATATCTCAGCCACTGCCACACCAATATAGCTTCTTTATCTAACTGTTGTGAGTACTTTGCAAGCACAGTAGTAAACTGTATATCCCTCCAGATTCCATATAATATCTACTTTACTTTGTGCTGTTTCACACCATTAAAATAACTGCTGATTGGCACAAGCACCTTCGACCTTTGGTGTAGCACATTCAGCCGGTGCACGGCCTGAATAGTTTTAAAAAGCAGCAAACTAGGGCCCAATACGGATAAATCCATTACATGTTATTGCTACAACCCGTTTTACCTGAGACAAGTTTGATTTGTAGACTTGCACTCATACCCAGGGTGAGAAATTTTAACTGACATTACTTTCCAAATTTAGATTTCCATACTTGCCTATCTCAGTGTCAAAAAAGAAACAAGATCCAGTCTGTGGGCAGAATGAGCACAGCTTGAAATACCACTCCAACTCAGCAGAGACCTTTGATGTCTGATGTTCTTTAATGAAACATCTCACTCACATCACAGCACCCTATTAAATCCCACTCATACAGGGAGACAGGTAAAGAGTGAGAGTAAGAAAGCCAGATCAGGAGACCGCTGACCTTTGTGTGCATGCGTGGGAGAGAGTGTGTCTTTAAGAAGTAGAAAAAGAAGGGAATAAAACACCACTGGCATCAGACGCACCATGAGTTCAAAAATCTGATTTCAAAACAACTTTATTGCAGTTCTTAGTTATATAAAACATATCTAGTTACATCACAGCTTGTTTTGTGTACAGTGTGTACTAAAGTATGAAGAGTCAAAATTAAATTAACTTTATATTTTGATTTAGTTTACATCTTTATCATACACTAGTGGGTTCCACTAAAAAAAACAAAACAGTTTCATTGCCTGCAGACAGTAATGCACACAGTGCAATAGTCTGATAAACAGCCGTCACCTAACTGGACCCATGAAAAGAAGGCAGCTAAGCAAGGCAATAGAAAGAAGCCCTAATGTGATAACATACAATAGCACATATCCCAGTAAGTGCACAGTGGTGGTTTTATCCCAATAAAATTCCCAGACAAAGTTGCAAAAACCTTTTTTTTTTTTTTTAAACTACATTTAATAGTTTAACCAACAAGTAACCAGTAATGTGTGACGTTACCATCTCTTTGTTTTTAGTTGTGAGCACTTGAGCAGCCAGCTGCATAGAGCCAACATGAAAGAGCGCTTGTTCTCACATCAACTACTTTATAACTGTTGGAAAGTAGCATCATTTATGGTTTTACAAGATTTTGCTCCGTTTCAAAGTCTTGCGCTTGACTCTCTCTTTGCATAAAGAGTGCTTAAGTTTCTACGTGACAACAGCAGCTAAGATGGCGAGCTAATTCATTTAGCATCAGATTGATAATCTGAAAAGATAGCGAGCGTTAACCTTTGACTCTGGATATGACAGTTAATCAAAATACCATTGTAAGCGCACAGAAATTGCACCAAACACCAGGAAAGGCATTGGTGGAAAAATGTAAATAAAAGGTTTAAAAAGTTTAACTTGGATTTAACTTCCATGGCTTGTTACCTTTTTAGATTCCCATCACAAAATTAAAAAGGGATTTAATTTTGTTTTATATTATCTTTCTGAAATTATACTGTATGAACATTACATACACAAAATTAATGCTCGTTAATGAAAAATAACGTTAAATCAAGCTTTTTAAAAGCTAAAATGTTCATGCGTTTTAAGATGTCTGACAGAAAAAAAGGTACCGATTATTGCATTAGTTACATTTGTGCGTTTGGTCATCTATAAAAATTTCTCACAAGACATCCTGCACATATTTGTCTGTGGTCTACCATATTGGACATGATACAACCACCAATCTCTGAGTAAAAAGTTTAGCGTATAGTTGCTATAGTTTGTAACTGGTTGCAAAGAGGGCAACCAACTTGCAAAAGTGCAAAGCAAACCAGAAACAAAATATTTGCCTTCATAGTAAAAGTGCCTCAGTGCTACAGCAAACACATTTAATTAAGTGCAGATTTTCTTTACAAGGTCAACAGCTTCAATTTCGGTTCGTATCATACTTTTAACGGCCTTACTACCGCTCGGAGAGTAGTTGGCAAACTTGCATAATCCATGCAAATTACCGGTGAACGATATCTTCTACCTATCAAAGCACTGCTAAGGAGGTTTTGTCCAGCTGGTCAGGGATATCTTCCCTAGTGACTGGTGGTTTCCAGGGAGTCACTAACTGATCTCCCGGTCTGTGTGACTAAGGCTTTATTCGTTTGACCCTATGTTGTAACCATAAATGTCACACATCCAAAATGGGGGACAAACAAACATCCCACTGTTAGTGATCATGTGTCTGCAAAAACCTCAGTAACAACAAATCTGAAGCATCTCAACTATGGTGAGACACCATCTGAAAAAATGGCAGCTATGAGCCCCTGAGTAATAAAATCCAAATTATCATCATCACTGGCATCTTCACACACGCACGCACGAATCCCGAAGGACCTGCAGAAAACCCACTTTTACTTTAATCACATATACATGGACCCTCATGTATTATTACCATACACACAGTTTTATATAATCACTGTAAAAATAAAAGCTTCTTCTTATTTGCTGGCGACCGTTCTCCTGTGATATCAAGACCAGCTTGACCTCAAACAAAAAAAAAGAAAAAAAAAAGGAAAAAGCTGAATAAGACCAATTTCAAAGCAAAGCAATACATTATCTCTAATGATGTTAACAATGGATAATTTTAGCTAATCCCAGGTGATGATTAAACTGTTGGTAGTTTAGCCAGAGACGAGCAGAACTCAGAGCCACAGGTGCAGCGCAGCGGTGCTCAGACACACCAAATCACTTAGCAACCACTTTGCCTTATCACCCAGCAGTCACCGGGGTCCTGTTAGTGTATTAGCAGGGTACTCAGTCCTTTTCATTAGTGCCCCTGGCTCATATCTGCTTCCACCTGGGTCACAGATGAAATGATTTTTTCCCCCTTTTCCCCCTAAAAGGAGAGATTTGTTTTTTCCTTTTAGCCTTGCTACTTTTTTCTCTACTCTTTTCAGTTTATCAATGTACTTCACAGGGATTATTCTTCATCCTTCTTACAGAGCTGCATCTCCTTGGCTCTCTGTCCATGCTGTGTAGGGAGAAATCCCATTTATATTCTCCTTCATGGCAGGGTAAAGACCTTCTGGGATAGTTAAGTCCAGTTTCATCTGTTTGTGCGTGTGTCTGTGTGGACTCCCCTGCTTCAGATCCTTTGAGCTTAGACATCTTAATTTCCCAAAAAGTACAAATACAAAACCTGACATTTTGGGTTTCAATGTGGCAGCAGTAGGTACATCATATCTCTGCTTACTTCAAGCTCTATGAGGCAATTTTGTACCTGAAAAGCCCCAAATGTCAAAGGGGAAATGACTAGTTGAACTGAAAACATGTGATGAAACTTTTCCTTGGATTTAAATGTTCCATCCTCTTAATGGGATGCTTAAGTGCTTTTTAGCTTTGCATTTTTCAAATAACACCTTTAACCCTGGAGAACCCATGGGGTCAAATTTGACCCCATGGGTTCTCCAGGGTTAAATTTCATTCCCCCTTTTTTTTTTTTTTTTGCATGGATAGGAGGCAAGGAGACATCAGCATTTAGGATTTAAACTGATATGACGAATGTGTTTTTCCAGGAAACTTTGCCAAGTTCAACTAAGTTGTTTTTGAACGGCTAAATGTCCTCTTCAGCTCTCAATCCACTGACTAGTCTGTGGTTGGCTCCAAGGCACTGAGGGTACACGGGTCGTCCGACACACACTGCTGCTGCTGCTGTTCCTCAATACCACGGGCAAACAGCCTGATCAACTGGCACTGGACACTGCAGAGATAAAGACACACACAAAATGCACCATTTAGCCTGAATAACAAACCATCAACTTAATGACTATGTTCTTTTCTGTGAGACTTTACTGCCCATGTGGCCGCAGAAGCAACGGAACGGCACCCCTGTGTTAGGACTCGACACGCAAACTTGAAAGAGACAGTCTGACACGCAGAAACCTTTAAAGTGCCGCCTATAACAGATGGAGTATATGCACAGAAAAAAAGCTGTAAAATGGCCGGTGTGTTGTACAGTCTTAATTACTACCTGTGCCTTTTTCTCCTAAATGATACCTATATTTATGTCAGAACACCTGCTGTTTTCTTGGAGGCGTAAGCAGCAGTTAATATAATGGTTTATCTCTAGATTCTATTTATACATGAAATGAAAACACAAAATCAAGCAGAGGCATCTTCAGGTTGTAATTACATAAAAAGGTACCCTAGCTTGTTTGTAAGTATTTGTCTTTTAAGTTTAACTTTTGCTAAAGATGTACTTCCTACATGGCACTCTTTTTTTTTTTTTCCCCCTCCAACTTTCCTTCCGTCGCACCCGGGCTATTGCCATTTATTATCCAAGCAGCACTCTGGCTGGCTCACTCCAAGAACGATTAGTGGCGAGGAAGAGGCAATAAAAGGACGGACTTCTGCTTTAATTAAAGGGGAGTAGCCTTTTAACATGGGGAGGGCCGTTAAATTAGCAACATTACAGCGCCATGCATCATTGGCAAAGTACAATGGAGCATGAAATAAATGATGCGTCAAGCGGTGCCACGCCGGCTGTATAGAGATCTGATAGCGGGGAAAGCTGAAGTGTGGACAGGGCCAGAATAATGAGGGGGGCTAATTCCATTGAGTTGCCAAGATTGTACAGCGGGGAACAGTGAAAGACTCTCCTGACCAGAAACTATTGGACACTAGTGGTGCTAATGGCACTGCTGCTCTCGCTTCTGTCTCGCCACACAGGAGGACATCTTTATCACCAGCCCTTCTTTTATATTGACAATTTAGCTACACACAGAGTATTGTCGTTGTTAGATCTTTAAATCCTCTACATGTTTTTTCCTGCTTTTTCTTTCCAAATTCAAGTTTTCTCATATAACTCCTAAACATCTAGCAGACCACTCGAATCCTCTTTCGTTTTTAGCCAAATAGTAAAACTGTAGATTTGGGCATTATAGTTTCTTTGCTAAAAACCCTTCCTTTTGCCTGTACCTCTAACCCTAGATGGGTCACTGACAGATATTAAAAGTTTGGATAGCTTGTAGCCAAGCTAGCATTGCCATGCGAACATGTTATCAGCCTAATAAGGCCTCGGTCACTTAGGCCAGCGGGCCATGGACCGATACTGGTCCGCGAGTCGTTTGGTACCGGGTCACGAGAGTTGAGGCTCAGGTGTGAAATTGATGGTTTTCAGGGTTTTTTCGTTATTTTTGATCGTTTTTATCGTTAACTCAGTTTCCCTGGGTCTTTTCCCTTGTGCTATGAATACATTTTCTTTGTTTTGGTACCGGTACTGGTTTTATTTTGTTGTATTTATCCGCAACTCCTTAAAGGCCAGCTCGTGAAAATATTGTGGCGCAAAAAAAGGTTGGGGGCCGCTGACTTAAGCCTGGAGCCCAGTTGGTAAGTCCCTGGCAATCTCCGCTAACTAGGTAAAAATGTGCATTCCCCCAACCAGTTTTCTACTTGTCGAGTAGTTTGGTATCTTCCATGTTAACTAAAGTGACTGCAGCTAACTCCAGAAACCACTTGCAAACAGTTGAGGAAAACTCTCCCGACTGATGGTTGCCAACTGGTCTCCATGCCTGTGTGACTAGAACCTAAGGTCCATGTTCACCATCCTAAAACTCAGTCCACTTAAGCAGTCATCACTTTGTCAGCGGCAGCTGCTCTTTAGAGGACATTTCAGGATCTCGTTAGTTAGGTAAACCTTTTGTATATTGCCCACCCTCTAATATGCCAGTCAAAGGTATTCTTTGCTTGCACTGTTAGACACTTCTAGGTCTCTGGTCATCAGTCTGCTGACCTGTTCTGGCATGTAACCATGCTAATGTTTAACAATTCTCACTAAAAACAGTTATCTAAGGCTGATCTGAATGTCTCGATCTTTAATGGCTAAAAATCCAGGATTCACCGAAGTCATTGGGATCAAGGAACATGCATGTCTGAACAGCTTTTCACAGCCATCTACCCAGTACCTTTAGGTGTTTCAAAGCCATAAACGACCAAGGCGAAAAGGCAAAGTCACGGTCACCCGAGTCCACAGGCTTTTTTCTACGATTTCAGTTTAGATCAAAGCAGCGGCTAAAAGTTGTACATCTGAGTTTTACTTCAGTGCACTGTGAATACAGAGTTGTCAGGCATACAGAACATAATCTGTTTCTACTTACGCTTTAAGACATAATACTCAGGAACATTTGGGGCAATTTAAGCCAAGATTACAGCTTAATACCCAAAAGGAAAGTCTTTACCACAAATATCCAGCCATGATGATGCAATAGGTATGAGCCCTGCACGTATTTCAATACTTCATCCATTATACTGCTCCTACAATATTATGTGCTTCAATTCAGAACCATTTGCCAGTCGTCATCTATGCCGAGTGATCCAGGCCCGTCTTTACCGCTCCGCCGCACAGAGTTCATTTTTAGTGACAAGCTTCATAAGACGGTAAAAAGAAGTTATCGAGGTTTGCTCCTCTTTACCAGGCAAAGTAGAGTTTAAAAGCATTAAAATGTCTAATATATGAGCAAAACATTCATCACAACTTATAAATAAAAATGCATTTTATTGTTTTTCCAGTGTTTGTTTCCCCAAGTTTGAGAGATTTCTTTTCTTTTTTCATTTTTTTTTTTTTTAAACACCTTAGTCTATTCCAGGCAATTTCACATGTTCACTGCAGTCACCAAATGTTTCTATAAATCACCCAGAGGATCTTATACGAGTATGCAAATGTGCATCTAAGTAGACCATGTAACTGTACTGAAAGTCTTCCTTCTGGGGTTTAACCTCTTACCACAGAGGTTTCTTTGGTCCGGATATTCCCAGGTATTTAACCCCTAGTGGGATTTTCCGCTTGGAGGTGGTCCTCAGAGTTAATGACCCACCTTGTAATCATTTGAGTCTCGGAAGGGGTGTCAACATTATAGGTGCCACCTATAACGCTGCCCTGAGAGTCTGAGATTAAGACTACCATCACCTGGATGACATCATTCCTCACCTGAGCCAAATGCAGTATTTCTACAAGTCAGACCTTGGTTGAATCTCTTATGATGCCTCGTAGCGTACGTCGCACGATTGTCTGTGCAGTCACACATGATTCTGTTGTCATTTACCTGACTTGAATGGCAACCTCAGGCAGGATCTCCCCATCGCAGCTCCAGCTGCCAAGGGGAGTGCTGTAGCCAGTCTTTGTTGCAGGCTCGCTCAGGTCTTCCAGTGAAACCAGTATGTGGCGCTCTGGCTGGAAGCGAAACTTCCTCACCCGGTGGACCTCTACAAAAGGGTGGTCAAACTGGGGGAGAAAGGCAGAGACACATGAGAAATGATGAAAGGGGAGAAGACGGACAGATAAGATGGATAAAGGAACAGATGTTCTCACAGATGCTGCAGATGTTATGCTCCCGGATCACCTGAAAAGGTTTCAAAGTGAGCAGCTTGAGAGCCGACACAAGAGCTCATCTTTGTTTTAGTGCTCGACTAAATCAACGTTTCTTCATTCAGAGTCACAAGGAAATAAGACGTACTGAACAGTGAGGATGGAAAACAGCATTTTAGAAAAGAATTTCTAATTAGAATTTCCTCATAATAAGTGTCTCCACCAAAATTTTGAACTACAGCTCAGTATATAATGTATAAATGCTTGTCTAACAACAATAAATGAATGATTAACCCTTGATTATGGGGAACGGAGCCTTCAGTCGCTCTGCTCCTTGGCTCTGGAAATCTCTTCCTCCAGCAATAAGAAATATAAACTCTCTTCCTGCATTTAAGTCACAGCTCAAAACATCTGTTCAAACTGGCTTATTCGCTTTAGTGCTCATTTTATCTGTTGTCAAGTTCTGTTTTGCAATTTTAACTTATTTTATGTATTTTATGACTGTTGCACCTTTTATTAATTTTGTTCTTTTGTAAGGTGACCTTAGGTTTTTGAAAGGCGCCCTCAAATAATATGTATTACTATTATTATTATTATTATTATTATTATTATTATTATTATTATTATTAAAGTTTCACAGAGCAAGCACATCTACTATCACATGTCCCGTTTTTCCTAACACATGACAACATTATAGCCATAATGATTTACTGACATTTTATTGGAAGTTAAAAAACAATGGCATGAACAATCTTAAGCTGTTTTACTACACAACCATCTGTAACCATAACAACTGTTAAACACTGTTCTCACTGTTACAGTACATCATAACTCCTGTCTACAGTGATCAAAATGTATTCAACATTCATTAACAGAACACTAAACAGACAAAGAAATGCTTATGACACATTAGCCTGGTCGTTCAAAGAGGTTGTAGAGACCTTGCACATGTGGGGCATCCACACTTTTCCCCCACATTCACTGCAGCTCAGGTGCTGTTATAATATTATGGATGTGCCAATCACGCGTATGATCGTCGTTTTAATCTCAGTTTGCTCAAAATAACGACAACTAGTTCATGTTTTGGACAGTGTAGTCACATTGCAGGTTCTTGTGCATCTTCTGACCTCTGCATGACCTCATTTTGTGCACCATATTTCCCCAGTCATACAGGAAGCCGTTTGCACTTCACTGACTGTTAGATTTGTGTTTTGCTGTCATTTTTCCCCCCCCGCCTGCTCATTTCTTTATGTGTACTATAAGACACACGCTCCCTGTCATTCTTCATTTCCATTTGCTGTGCAAATGTACAAACCATTCATATGCAACACAAACCCTAGGAAACAATGCCGCTGTTGTTTTGTACATTATCATTGTCATTATTATTAAATCCTTTATTTGAACAGTGCTCACTGATCTCTTTTTCCAGCTATATATCAAAACTGCACTTTATGAGTGATCACAAATCAAGAACAACGTTGAAATATCCCAGAGACTGCTTTGTTTTCCTCAATTATAGCGAAGTATTTAAATCCAGTTTTGTCAAGTTCGGCATGAATAACACGCACAGCTCAAGTTAAAGTGTCCTGTGACCCGATATTCTAAGCACCGTCTTTAAATTTGATTAAGGAGCAGAGGCAAGCAGGCAGTCTTTGCAGCACTTTTTCATACACGATGCCACAGCGAGTAAGAAAAGAATCGCCTGTAATAAATCGTGATGGACCGTGACACACAGAATCGAGGCTTCCAGGTGGATAAGAAGTATGCATACAAACAATATCACCGTAATCAAGTGCAGACAAAACAGTGGATTGTACACTGACCTTACGACCTGCGAATGAGAAACAGGATTCGTTTCTGTATAAAAACCCATGAAAGGCCCTTTATGCTGTTTCACTTTTCTAAAATACCCCTGCGATCTTTCAAAGCCCAGCAGGTGCCCATCACTGCAGGAACCTGGGCAAGTGTGGTAGTGGGAACGCAGACGGGTCCCATGACTTTGTCAAGGTCCTCGTTGATCTCCGTCTACACTGCCCCAAACCAAGACCTCTTGTTTCCTGAAGATTTCTCAAACTGATGGATCCATCAGGAGAAACTTGGAGTTCACCATCTAGTTCAACATGCATACTGGAGGAGCTGGGGATCAAACCACTGACATTCTGATTGGTAGGTGCCCCATTCAGGGCAGGGATAGCTCAGTAGGTAGAGTGGTGGCCCCATGATTGGAAGATCGGGGGTTCAAATCCACTGAACGGCTACCCTGAGCAAGATACCGTCCCTACACACTGCTCCCCGGCGCCCAATTGCTGCCCACTGCTTCACTGAGTGAATGGGTTAAATGCAGGGAGGAATTTCCCCACAGGGATCAATAAAGTATACATTATTATTATTCTACCACCTGAGCCACATCCCCATCCAGTGATCAGAGAATCCCATTTTCCTGAAAAATTGCACTTAAATTTAGTTTACAGGCTCCTTGTGTAGAGTAAATATTGTATTTTTCCTACTGTCTTCTTACGGAACATCCTTATATCAACATGTGGCTGTTTTTCCTTCTTTTTCCAGTGACAGATGTAAACAGGCAAAAGGGAGAGATGCGGGTCAGATAACATGCAAGTGCATGAAAACTGTGTGAACGCTGGAGGAGTGAAGGAAAAGAGAAAAGAAAGATGAAAAGAAATTATTTTGTCAAAAATCCCCTTTCATCTCCGTCAGTGTTGCAGAAAGCGCACGGACAGAGCTGAACCTATTTTCTTAAACTTCACAGGGTGCCACTTTCTCTCTAAACTCCTCTCTGTTTTGTCTTGCTTTCTTTCCGTACCTTCCTCCCCTCTCTTTCTGACCCTCTCTCATCCTGAAAGTGGAGTGAAAGCCATTTATTTCACATCAGACCCGCTTTATGACTGCAGCCGCTTTGCATTCATGCTGGATGGTCTGCCTAAAAGGCTTTCTGACAAGGCCATGAATACGCTTAGTGGCTTCTCACTCCTTGTTTCTCTCTGCTTGGCTGGACAGTGATGCTGATATTAGCTGAACTCTGACGCAAAGTCCCGATCACCCTACTCATACTCGTCTCCTGTTCTGTGCCGCAAGTAAAGCGGCAAAGACAGCCTAGAGATGCAGCATGTCATCATTTTTCGTTGCCATTATCACATTCAGACATCTGCGATTCCTGGACGGTGGTTAACGAGACTTCTTTTCTTTTCCTTACACAGCTGTGACAAGTGAGTGTGTAATATAAAACAAGCTTTAAACAGCAATGCTAGCTTATCAAGCTCAAATAGCCAGGGCTAACATGCTCTCTGAAACATACTTCTATGTCAACATCTACTTACTATGATGATCGTAGCGTGTGTGTGTGTGTATATATATATGGACCTGTATGTACCCGTACCTCCTTAACAGACGGGCAAACAAACTAACCCCCCAGAAAAAATGTGCAAACTCCATCACACACACACACAGAGCAGTTATTAATGTCTCTGTGTTTTTAAAATTTCCCTTATGTGCCATTCAATGTGTGTTGCCCGTATGCAACACACTCGAATTTAGTTCGAGTTATCATTAAACACAGAATTTAAAACGTTCTGTGTAATCATGTAAAACAAACCAGTTGCTTGATTTGCAAACATTAAAAGGGAGGGAAATGTTGAAAACTGCTAAATAAACATCATGTATCATTTCATTAATAATTAAAACCAAGTGAAAATTCTGTTTGTTTTGTACCTTTACTTTGTAAAGGTGATTCAATGATCCGTGAATAAAAATGGAGCGGCATTAGTTGCACAGTCATTCAAACTGAATTCCCCAGCTCATGGAATAATAATGGCAATCTTATTACTACCATATATTCAATGTTTTTAAATGATAATTATTTTTTTAAATTAAGACACTGTGGTACTCTTGGTAATAGTGGTATTTGATTATAATTGATAGTTGCTGATTGTTTGGAAAAGTTGCTGATTGACAAATAAATATTCATTAGTTACATTGTTTGTTGTTGAAAACAGAAACAAAGAGCGACTTCTCCATTTGGGAAATTGGGACAATCGAGCATCGCGCTACCGTTTGCTAATTAGACCCAGACAAATCGGAGGTAATAGATAAACAGAACCAAACTGTGTCCCATTGCTAATATCTTGCTTTTGACTCTCAGCGTTTGGATTATAGCATTCAGGGGAAATCCTCAGCAGTCAAAGTCATTTTAATTCCTACATTCAGCAGCATTGCCAGTGAAGGCTGGTAATTTTATGTTGTGCATGCACATTTCTCTGAGTCATCTAGATGCTAAAATATTTAATTGGGACTGGAGACACGCTCCGTGTCACTCGGAGCAGCAAAATCTTTCCCTTTGCTTGATAATTTCACTGTAACAGCACCCGCCTCTGCGCTCTGCTCTGAATACCATTTTCTTTACTTTATCATGTTTGCCTTTCTGTGCCGCTGTATAATGTCAACTTTAAAACTGGAAATCTATCAAATCGTCGAATCAAACCACATCACAGGTAATATTTTACCTTTGTGATTTAAATATCAGGGCACAACTGAAAAGGAAAATCTGACATTTAGAAATCGCCTCACGATGCCGGCTTGGGCTAAAAACACTGGAAATTCACACTTTTACCAAGGCAGCCGGTGCAGATAAAATTACTTGAGATCCCTCTGAATGGGATAAACTTCCTGTGGTCCTTCCTGAGGTAATAATTACTAATCACTAGACTACCCCTGGTAATACTTGTACTATCCTGTGAGGGCATTAGTCTAGTATGAGCCTGCTCTCCCATACAGTGTATCCCTGATGCAGCGATTACCGGTGCCTCTCTGGACTAGGGTGGAGGTTATTTATGATACGTGGGAAGGCATAAGGGCTAAGGCATTTGAACTAAAGTGAACCAGAGTTGAGAAATTGAGCAGAGTCAGCAAAGGGAGGTGCTAGCACAGCAAGTGGGCAAACTCTTCCTTCTGCTTACTCGATTACAGGCTCAACACACTCAATCCATCTGTGCACAGACTGGAAAGTCATCATGTTGAACTCGATGCTGTGCGTAGTGTTTAACACGATGATTGACAGAGGACTGCTTCACCGTTATCTGAAGATTCCTTCTGTTATCCCTGCCGGATCCGAATTGCAGTCTTTTCCATTCAGTAAGATTACGCACAGCATGCCCCGCGCTTTACATTTATCGACAGTTTAGGCATATTAGGGGAAAAGCATCTTAACTGCTGCATGGCTATTAGGTAATAGCAAGTGCATTGAGATTTGATTGCACACAGCGCAGCTGCGTACGCCTACCTGATCGTCTTTGTTGGTGTGTCGAAGAAGGTGTTTGAAGAAGTCCAGGCGGGAGCAGTTCCTCACCAGGATCAGGTCTGCATTGCCGTCAGCGAGGTGGGCGAAGGGTGACAGGCCTTTTGGACTTCGAGGACAAGCGCAGCTCATGTTGGCTGCGTTAATGGCAATAAACTTTCCATGGATCTCATTCCAGTCACTGCTGTCATCTGAAACCAACATCAATGCATTTAGGTTTACAAGTAAGAACAGACTAGATGAGGTGAAGTCATTCATACACAGATGTTACTCCTCAAGCTGCAGTTCCTCTGATGGCCACTTGAGGCTGGCTCCAAAGGTGAGTCAATCCACACAGACTGATGTTAAAGTGCACGACTTTAGCTATAAAAAGAACGTCTTTGCAGCCCGTTTACATACACTTTTCCCCTTCTTAACATCTTTAAGGCAGTGTATTTTTTTTTTTAAATGACCCACCTGTTTGGATTTAGTTTGGGTGTAGCCACTTTGACCGTCACGTGTGTCAACAGAAGATAAAACTGTTTCAGCAGTCTGTTGCTCAGCGCTGACTAAAAGATATGTGCGTCTGCGAAGTGCACCTATACAGTTTATGGTTGCAGTTTGCAAGCCAACTTGGAAGTCAGCAAATATGGTGCTTTCCAGCTTAAACTTGTGCAGTTAAGAAATCAAAGGGTACAGTTGATGCATGCGTTATATATAAGTGTGTTAGGTGTTACATGCAGTCTGATTGCAAAACTGTGGGCACAAAACAGCTTAAGCTGCAAATTGTTCTGTGACACTTGCAAAGTAAACTTACATGTAAACACTATTAAATTGTGCGATTACTGTTGATTTGCATTACCTGTAATGCAAAGCAACCATAATTACCCTTTTGTGATCATAAGAGGCACGCAACCCAAACAGTACTTTTCACTTTAAACACACCTTTGCAGAAGAGTTCAGTTTCATATCAATGCTGCAGAGAGATATATTGCCTTTAACTCAGAGTTACGTGAACTTTACGCATGGCAGTCTTCTCCAATGAAGTTTGGACGCCTAAGCATAAATTCGTCCAAATTCCAAATTTCCAGAATTACTCCTGGAATTACTTTGGTAGAGCGTGCAGGAGATGGGCCACTTCTCCTCTCCAGCTCCTCACCTGACACACCTGCTCCATTTCCACACAAGCGCAACTGGACATCAAATAGGTTTACACACTAGGAAGCTGGCATTTGTTGTGTTTGAAAAGAATCTTTGCTACCAAGGTCAACAGTGAGTTCAGCGAGTTTCATTCAGTTGCACATTTCTAACTTTTGATTGCTGGATGTCAGCATCTTTCTCCTTAAAACCTTTAAAAACTTGACTTGGTTTCCAGTATTCCATATTAGGTTGCCAAATGTGTAGTAATCCATTGCACTGCTGAACCACACTACAGAGCTCCAAGCTGCCGGTGCTGTATGCTCCAAATAACCACACTCACTTTTATTTAAGTGCACTCCACTTGGAATTAAATGTGTCATGTTGATGGAGGGAAATGGTGAGTTAGCAGCAAAAAACTAAAAAAATCAAGCGGTGGTGAATGAGAAAAAAAAAAAAAAAGACTTTTTTCACAACCCCGCCTCAAGCGGTCGAAGGTAATCTTTTAAAAGTGTGAGGTTATCAGTTTGCTTTTGTCCATTTGTGCTTTTGCTTAACTTCTTCTGCTGTCTCTGCAATATTCAAACTCCTCCGTGTGACATTGAGACTCTTAAACGAACAAACCTTGAGCTGAAGAGATTTTAAGTTCACTGGAACTTTACCTGCAATTCGGCTGCAGCTCTGCCACATTTGCAAAAAACGCCACATTTTATTTCGTTTTGGAGAATTCTGAAAACCTCAAGCTATGTACTTGTACAACTGAGATAAGAGATGGAAAGAACCCTCATTGAGCCTGATGTTTGGCTCGTCCAGGAGGGTCCATTATCAAGCTGAAATGAATAATCTGTGCACCATCAGATATGTGGGTTTGAAATATTTTCTGCATTTTGCTAAGTCTTTATGAGTCCTGGGGTTAAGCTCCAAGCTTGTCACAGAGCAATAGTGATGCTGATGAGGGTCCATTAAGATCCAGATGTCTTGGCAGCCGTTCTCAGCGCAGCTACCCCGCTGACTGAGCCAAGATAGAAACTTCCCCGCCGACACCAATCTACCAAGGCTGCGAGTCTTCCGCTACGAAACGCAATTAAGCACGACGAGGTAAGGGTCAACAAAAGAAAGAGGAAGTCGTACAAAGGTGGAAGGCTGATGGGTTAACCGCGAGTTTGCTCGTTATGATTAAATGGCACGCGTGGCCTCCCGTACCGCGAATGACAGACGCGATGGTTGCACTTCACAAATCACCACTCTGTTCCTCCGAGATTAGTGGCTGTTTACTTGTGCGATGGCGTATCAAAGACACAGTGCTATCACCCACGGGACCGCCAGTGTCTGTCACCAGGGTGATAGTCGCTGCAGCAAGCTGGAAAAAAGTGATCACAGACATCCAAATTAGCATCTGACTGCTCCGCGAGCACCTCAGAGGGAAAATTATGTGATCTCGGAAAGCAAAACGATTCATTACCCACCCCCCCAACACACACAGACACACACACACACGTTGCAAAAGCAAACTTACAGAGGTGATAACGCGAACCAATGATAACAAGCCCACCGAGGCTACTTTAAAACAACAGTATTCTAATTGGAAAGCAGTGATGTAAAAGTTAAAGAACAACAACAAGACATCCAACGGTGGACTGTAGGCTCTGCGTTTGGAGAATGTTTCCAAAGGAGTGTTTGCTTTTGCAGGAGAGGCTGGCTCATTTGCAGTGAGGGAGTGTGTCGTGCCTCATTGATTTAGCAGTTGTCTGAGATTTCCCTCACCAGAGAAGAAGACAGGAAGAAGAAAAAAAAAAAAGCACAAAACAAACAGCAGCAGTGGCGTGAGGCAAAAGCCCCGTCAGTGCTGGCAGAGCCAAATTTTGTTCTGATTAGTGGAAACTGGTCACACGGCCTGCACAGATACACAAACAGGTTGCGCTTGCTTTTATATTTAAAACAGGCGAAAAATAAAAAAATATAAACACAAACACTCCAGAGGAGCCCCGAGTGCCAAATAGCCAAGAGAAGATACTGCTGAATTTAACATCCTGGCACTAATTAGAGAACACACACACGCACAGATCATCTGCAGCTCAGAGTACACACTAACACACACTAACACACACTAACACAGGAGTCAGTATTTCATCTGGCTCCAGAGGGCTTCTGCTGCGGTGTCGCGGTTTTGAGAGGGTTGGGGGTAATAAAGTGTGTGTGTATGTGTGCAAATGGTCAGAGGGAGAGCAGGAGGTGGCTGTCGTCCTCGGTCCTGTGCAGACAGAAAGAGTCCGACTGGGAACATGTAACCTCGCAAAGTAGGCGCGAGGGCTGGTTGCTGGAGATTCGGTAAATCAATAGATTAAAAAGGAAAGAAAAAAAGAAAAAAAGAAGGCGGCTCCAGGGGGCATAACAGGGGAGCTATGCACTGTCACTAAAAATCACTTTACGTTTTCTCATCAATAACTCATCAAGAATCTCATCAAGAATTTTGCCGTGCTGCGGGAGAGAAAGAGGAAGAAGAAAAAGGAGAAGAAAAAAAAAATCAACCCAACAGAAAACCCAGGAGCGAAATGTTGCGAGGGAGAAGATGATGCGGTTATTTACACTCAGTCCACCTCAGGTACTTAATCTTTCGCAGAAAAAGAGAGAAAAATGCAAATCTTCCCCTGTTTTATGTGTACGACTTCAAGGGAAAAGACAGCCAGCGTGGGATTGTCTCCTCTCTTCTTTCCCCCCTTCTTCTCCTGTCTCTATTCTTAAAACTACAGCCTGTAAAAATACTCATTTTCACATGTATCAGAAGCCTGGCAATGGTTTCAAACTAGACAAACAAGCAGATAACGAGGTAGAGAAATGAGAAATGCACTTTTTCCTGTGTGATTAAGGCGGTACATTTCTAGTAATAAACCCGAACCCGTACCTTTGCCTGGCTTTTCCTTCTCCTCCGACACGTCGCTGTGCGTGTCTTTTGATGAGCGGTTGTGCTGACAGATGCTGCACCTGAAATATCAGCGAGACTTTGATTAAAACATCAGTCTCCCTGCTGACATTCCAAACTTTAACAAGCCTAAATGATGCATTTGATAGGAATGCATTCGGTCCCGGCTCGGCTTATAAGTCTAAAGCCTTTTGTAGCTCGGTCATGTCACATTTTACGCTACAATAAGTTGTCGAGTTACACAGTGATGGCACTTTTTGGAAAAGGATGAAACTTTCCTGAAAACCCGAAATAAAGCGATAGCTTTTTATTTACCCGGATCGACACTGCAGCTTGTCCCTCGGATTCCCCACGTCGTCCTCGGCGGGGAGGAAAGAGACGGTGCCCTCGTAGTAGTTGTGGCTCAGAAAGGTTTTCACACCTGGAAAGGAGACACAGTCAGTGTGAGTGAAGAATCCAAATGTGCCAGTGTGTTTTATTTTGTTGTGATTAATTTCAACCTGAACTCTTTTGTTTTTTTTTAAGGTTTTACTAGAAAAACAAACAAACAAAACACAACACATCAGCTTTCACTTTTTAGGCAAGTATGTAACCCCCCTACCCTGCAGAACCACTTTATTGATCACTGTTGATTACTGCATAAAAGTTTGATTTTTAAAAACCAAAAAAAACCCCAAAACCTTTCTAGCTTATTGCATTCATATTATTTATTAATTGCACAACTCTCTTGCACAATGTCCTTTCTTCTTTAACTTCATTTTGATTTTCTGTAGTTGTATATGTAAAGTTTTTGCACTCCCTCACAGTGCTCCTGTGGCACTTTTATTTTAACTATGCTGTTTATTTATTGTAGGCTGCGCTACCTTTTATTCTTTATCCTGCTGATGCAATACAATTATTTCCCTTGTGGGTTCAGTTGTCTACCTATACTAACTACCTGTCCATCCATTCATCCACCCATCTGTCTCTTATTGCATCACCATATCAAATGCTGGCACTGTGTCCGAGCAAATATGCAAAGGGTGTTGTTTGGTCTTTGCTGCTATCGCATGCAGAGTTGTGTCAATATTTAGAGTTTTTTATATACTCCTCCTACAAATGATCATAACTGCCAAATTGTGACACCTGTAAGGATGCTGTGTTAAACGTGAACACAATAAAGGTGTTATTGTTATTTTTAAACAGGGCTAAACGTAAGTGATTTAACTTTGGTCAAGTTTTCCATTTGGGAACACGTCTAGACAGCTTCCAGGGTGGATGCTATCTTAGCCTCCTTCTGTCCACTTGCGCTGTGCGATTTTACGATAATCCTCAAACAGCAAAAGAGCAAACATCAAGCTCTCTTTCAAATTGACTTGAATTTTGCTTGGAGGATCATTGTTGGTGAGAGCCGGGCCTACAGCTACATCTAAGCACTTTTCTGCAGTTCACAGTGGAATGGTCCACAGTTTCCAAGCCCAACGGTAGCCCGAACCACTTCCATGTGAGTCCTTCCACTCCTTGAAATTGAAAATCAATGACCATTCTGACACACAGCACACATCACAGGCACCAAGTACACTGGGACATAACATGACTAGAGAACATTTTGATCACACCTCATTTTTTTGTGCCTACCTGCAACCAGGAAGTGTAAATTAAAGTAAAAAGATGAGTTAAAATTTATGGATTTCTATTTTGGATAAGTGAAGCTCAATTTTTGTGGATGAAAATTGCTTATTTCTGTTCAGCTGGCTCTAGTTTAGTTTCCCTATCTGTCATCATAGCGTTGAAGCCTAGACAAAAAAAACAATAATAATAAAAATAATAACAATAATATGTAGAGGTTTCTGCAGACCATCTCATCTAATCATGGTGTTAGGAAAACTGTTGATGCTGCTGCTGATGTCTGGACCCTTTACAAAGCCAGCAAGCCCTGGGATGAACTCCAGGTTAAATCTTTTTTAAAACAATTCATTGTGAGATTGATAGCGTTTAAGAACAGTGAGCCAAGAGTTAAAAATAAAAGGTTAAATGATCTAGGCAGATTTTAGAAAACTGATGGCCCACATACCTGCCAGGTCGTATCTGGCAGGGCCAAGCCATCTGTTCCTCTCACTGTCTGAAAGCACATCTCCATAGAAGCCGTAGCCAAGCAATGAGACTGAGTATCTGAGAAAGACGTCATTGTGATGAACTGAACACACATCCATTGGCTGCGAATCACCTGTTGAGATAGTCAAAAAAAAAATAAATAAATAAATAAATAAAAAAAAAAATAACATGAATATGAAACTAAAATTAGTCTAATCTTTCAAAGGTTGTTGGTTCTTGTAAGTTTTTCATATTCTTTCAGCAATTTCCACTCACCCACAACGATGTGTAAAGCAGAAGTAACTGGATCGTTGGTTCCCACTGTAGCAAAGCAGATACAGTCAGTAGACCCTGTTGGGTTACGGAAACAAAGATACGCTCCGGTTAAAGAAATAAAAATGACGTACTTCTTTAATTTACCAGAAGGTTGTATCCTCTCTTTGTTTGTCTGGGTTTTCAAAGATGTGGATACATCTAATCAGTGGCTCTGGAGTGTAGTGGTTTATACAATCAACTAATAAGTCAACGGTCCCTTTCCTGCTAATTATGCTTATATTTAATATTGAAAAAAGCACATCTTATTCTTTATGCTTTGTTTTTGTTTTTTAATGTGCCAGTATTGGTTTGGCTGTTTGATGCATCTTAGTAACTTTCACCATGTATTCACAGGTACATACTGAAAGGCCTTTTTCCTTTTAAATCCATGTCTTCCTCCTTAAGACAGGAAGTGGAGCAGATACATGATATTTTCCTGTCTTCAACTCTCAGTAAATCTAAAGGTTGCAATATACACTCAGGATATGTGATGGGTACTCTGTCATGAACGCCTTCCAGCTAATCAGAAGAGACTGTGTAGCAGCTTAGCAGACACTGTTGGCACTTAAGTTTTCCAAGATGCTGATAGTGTGTGTAAAACATACTCTCATAAATTAAATCAGTCCTTACACATCATAAGCAGGGTCACGTCTCTCAAATCTTTGACCAAGTGAAGGGAATTTAGTTGAATAATTTCACTAGACGGAAGCAAGGAGACATCGTAGTCATAAAGTTAACCGATCGGATAGCTCCAGGCTCCGGGCTATCATCAGCTCTCTTCAAGCAACAAATGAGGGATAAGAGGCATCCCCGCTTTGTGAGAAATGTTGAGTTTGACATTAAATCTTTCAACTTGAGAGGTAATCAGCCAGTATCTCGCTTTCTGCACCACATGGTGTAATTTCAGACCTATCTGCCCTACTTTGATCATCCTCAAGTGGTAATATAGACCTACTGCCACTGATGAAAGACGGAGAGCGCGAGCAAGAGAGCAAAGAGAGGAGAGTGAAATCTAACCAGTGATGTTTTGAGCTGGCTCACAGAAGCGTGACAGGGAAGATCAGGCCTGTCATTCAGTAGCGGACACACAGATGAGTATGAAGATGAGCTCCCTCTCTTGCTTTTTCTGACTTTCTATGAATATCACTTATCTGGCCTTTGCTTCTTCCCCTCCGAGCTTCATAATCACATCCGAAACACTTTCCGATTGCTCCTGACAGCCCTGCACTGCCTGCTATTTTGCTGAGCATAAAAAAAGGTGACATGTGCCATTTCAGTCTTCTAAAGCTACTCCGTAAAAGCCAGCTGACTTTGAATGAATATAACTGCTGCGCACAGATCTTCAATGATGTTTAGTGCTCAGATCTTCAATGTTTTATTCCCCTTAAGTTGCTCAACCACAATAGCTTGCTGGCATATTCTGAGGAGAGAGCATAGACTGTCACAAGGCAAATCCTCAGTGGAGATGCTCCATTTTTTATCTGTGTTTCCCCTAAAACTGTCTTGCCAGTAAAATCATCTCAGCAGTTAGATCATCTTTGTCTCTGGGAAAACAATGGACGCTAGATGCTTTTAAGAGCTGCTCCAAAAAGGATATTTTAGCTGTTTCAATCCTCAGTACATGAATATATTCATGGCTGCACTGGCAGTATCTTAAAAACAGCCTCAAACCAAAAAAAGCAGACCTTTGATTTAAAATATTTTTAATCAAAATTGTCTAATTTGTGTTACCTGAAAATGTTTCCAGTAGCAAAGAAAACTAAACGAACAAATTAAGTGTTCAGTTGAGATAGATGCTGACACCCAGCTGTAGTTAGTTCATACTACAGTTAGCACAATAAAGCAGCAGTGTCCCATCAGGGCAAGCAAGGGAAGGACTGCTTGTCCAGTGAAATCTATAAATAGTCATCAGTTAAAACTCAAGTAAATTCAATCTCTATTCTTTCATCTCAAACAGTGTTCTGTCTCATAAGTTTGCCCCTTTTGCATCCACTGTTTAAATTACTGTCATGTTGTTGGGCTTTTGTCTCAGGAAGCAGGATTAACTCTGCTTAATTCGGATTTCACTTGAATCTGTATTATATATACACATTTCATGGGTGTGTCCACTTCCTGGTGTTAACGGGCTGGAGCTGAGCAGGCTGAGAGACCAGCAACTTTTTCTGGTTGTTCTGTTGCACATTAAGGATAAACCTCTAGTCTGTGATGGGAGAATTATCTGAGACTAGCAAGACAAACTGCTCGTCTCTGGTCCCCGCGGGCTGAGATCAGTTATGATCTATGCATTTATTACAGTAACAAACAAGTTTCCTCTCGTTAACCACTGACATGTTTGATGTGGAGGATTTAGAGTGAAAACTTTTTTTATTAATAGGCAGGTTGACCAGCTGCAGACTTCAAGTACACTTTTAGATTTAGTAACTCTGAAATCACTTAGTTGACTGAACGACAGTTAAGTGTAACCAGCTGTTTAACTAAGATACTGACAGTTAACCATGTCACCCAATGCTCAAGCCTTTTTTTCTTTAGCAGTTTTGTTATTTATATATTTCAATATACTTTAACAGCAGTTGTGTTTTTCTGGACTTATTACACATAACGTCCTTGGGGATTATTAAAGTATTCTGCTTCTTATTAGAGATATGAGGTCCTCACATGAAGCCACTACAAACACTTTTTATAGAATATAATGCATTACTACCATTAAACAGTATGTAAAGCATTACGCTGAACTTAACCTTACACACCTGCAGCAATAATAAAATCCATATAACAGTCATGGGGAACATTTTTCTGCAGTATAACAGTGGTTATGTTCAGTACTTTACAGTTTTATGTGTACGAAGGTGTGTGGTATAGCTACTAAAGGAATGGTTTTAATACATTTCTTCTTCAATCATCCTTGTCAGCTAATGGTAAATATTTTAAGTATAATAGTAATAATATTTTTAAATTCTTCAACCAGGGAGGCATGCAGAAAGCTCAAAATTTCCATGCAGTGTGCAGCATAAATAAAAGAATAAAAGAGAGGCTGAACTAAATCATGAAACGCTATATTTTAGTGGTTTAAGATCTATTATTCTTTTTGGATATTCATCATCTCTCTTTGCTTTTCTGTATAAGTCACCCTGCACCACTGCAATCGAGTCTGTTCCTTTTATTGGATTTTATGATAACTTTTTGTTTACTCCCCAAAAATCTAATGTTGGACTCTAGAGGAAGTATTAGAAAGCCACGGCTCAATGCTGAAATATACAGCATCTTCACAGGTGTTAGGAGACTACCTTTCCTGTGCATATAGGGTGTTACATATGACCACATTAATAAATTAATTCAGGCATGGAAACAGAGTACAGCTGAGTTTCACCCACACCAGAGGAAAAGCAGTTTATAGCTCTGACTTTGTATTGAATGACCTTGTGAGTTCCATCTGCTAGCAAAAAAAAGAAAAGAAAAGAAAAAAGAAACATCGATAGAAAAGTAGTGCAATAAAATGTGTAGGATGAGTGGGTAGGAAGGTGATACTCAGTATGCAAAACATGTATGTGTAGCAATGGGTGTGATTTTTAAAGTATGATGCAGGTTTTCTTCATAAGAAATGAAACAAAAACAAACAAAAAAACAACAACTGTCCAGCAGATATGTTAAAAAAAAGAACATTTGATTGAAAGTTCAGTGGTAATTCCACAAAAAACTTTACAACCAATTCCTTTTAACTTTAGCCCACGGGTCAACTACCCACTCAATAATGGTTCAAACATGTAAACAAATGCTTTCACCAGGTAGCCATGGGCCCCAACACCATTGTGTTATCTCAGCCAGTGACAGACATTCATTCAATATATACCAGAAATTTTAGAAAAAAGTGGAAATTACACACTTAAAATTTTAATTTATCTGCTTGTGTAAAATGACAAAAGTCCAAATTGTGCTTGTAAGTGGCCTAAAAATCACTTACTGTGTGCCCAGCAGCTTTTTAAAAACCTATGTCATTAACATCAAGCTGTGCACAGGATAGCCTCATGCACTGTATTTCTATCCTCATGAAAATTAAAGATTTAAAAATGTCACTCAGCACGTTTCCATTTATGGCACTTGGACTGATTGACCCTCTGCAGGCCCCTGTTGGGAGCTCCTACCCTGTTGCCATAGAGATCATTGCTTTTAACTCAGAAACCTGGGATGAGAGAGTGTGAAGTTATCGCAATTAGACTCTAAATCATGTTCTGGTGCGATTTTAATGCATTTAAGACTTTTCTTTTAACTGTAGGACTACTTCAGTCCAATTTTATTAAAAAAAAAAAAAAAAAAAAATCCTAACCATCCATCATCCAACTTGCTGTAACTCAGTTATTTGAGACAGCAGGCCCTTATGAAAGAGTCACAATTGATTTCTGACAGCAGAGAAAAAACAAGTGTGACCTCAGTTCATTCAGCTGTGGGTTATGTCATGTGTAGACAGAACATAAAAAAAACATGGATTTTTCATTTGAGAACAAAAAATAAAAATTGTGTAGGCTAATCACAATGTCTCGGGGCGTTATGTTCTACAAAGGTTTGTGCTGCAAAGATTGTAAAGTTGCAGGTTTTAAAAAGAAGACCTTGACTTCAGAAGTTGGTGTTTACCTGTGATTTTGTAGTTTTTCCATCAAAAAGAAAAAACAAAAAAACAGAAGAAAAACCCCCCGGAAAAAAAAAAGACTAGAAAGTGACATCCATCCGCTCTTTTTAAAAACATCTTATTCAATCCAGGGTTACAGAGTAGATCGAGCCCATCTTAGCAATGGTGGGGAAGAGGCAGGACACATCCTGAATAGGTTGCTAGTACTAAAACATACAAAAAGTTGGCTACCTATAACATGCATGTCTTTGGACTGTGGGAAGAAGTCACATATCAGAGGCCCCAGTCAGTGGATTCTATCCCAGCCTTCTTGCCGTGAGGTGACAGTGCTAACCGCTGCTCCACTGACTTCAATACATTTCTAAATAATAAAGGCGACATTATTTTATCAAAATGTTGCTCAAACTTCAATGGAACATAAGTTTGTGATGAGTTAGTATAAATGTCTTCTGTCAATATTTTTTTAAATTAAAGTTTAACTCTTTTTTATTACATAAACTTCACTAGAAAAGTCCAATTTCATTTCAAATATTTATTTTGTGAAAAATAAGAGACTGAAGAGACTGATGCCACTCTGTCTGTACAATACATATAGAGCAGATTTCCCACGCATTTTTCATAGTGACATGATTCCCAAAGCTCACCTGCAGGAATGATTCCTATCCGTAAAGAACATGGCACCAATTCAGCATCCGGTTGGTTCTGGTCAACACCGTGGTCATTTTGCGTCCTGGCAACCAGCCCGTGAAGGACCTCACTGAACATCCCATCTCCACCAACACACACCACCCTTGGCAGAAAAATGAAATCAACAATTCAGTAAGTGTTTGTGTCATGACTCTTCTAATACACAGATTCCTGGTCATCCGGGAAGATCGACTGGATGTCACGTAATGACTTGTGTTACATGTACTTGAAATGACACACACATGCTAGAGGGAAAATAACTACACAGCTGGAGAACTGACAAAAACATCACTGAAGAGGAGGCCCAACTGTGCAAGGCCAGTAAATAAGAATATCACACTGTTCTATCAGGCATAACAGCTTCTCAAGACCAACTCATCTATAAATCTATAAATCATATGAGCTGCAGAGTAAAACCATAATGGACTCTAACCCTGCTCTGGGAGAATGAATAGCTGATGAATAGGAGCTGGAAACAACGGGGAACTCAGCTGGAAAGTAGGAGACCCTTTATATTCCATGATAAACTGTATTTTGCCATTGAATGCCAACTTTGGATCACAGACCTGAGCAGCTTCATGTACAGTTTGAGCTGAAAACCTTCATTTATTGTCAAGATTTAGATATAGAAACAGACAAATATATATATAAAAAAAAAAAAAAACTATAGAAAATGTTGAAATTCCAGTAAAACTTACTAGTGATATTGCTTCATTGTGACTTTTAACCACTTCATTTTACATTAACATCATCATTGACACTGGATCACGAGTATTGTTTTATACACAGCATGTGCTCCTTTAATCCTGTAGAGTGTCCCAGGGATTAGTCATGGGTCCTTTATTATTCTCCATTTACAAGTTACCTTCGGGTCAAATTTATATCCAGATGATATGCAGCTCCATTTCCCCTTCATAATTAATAGTGCTGCTAATAAAATTGCAGGTTTTTCTTAGAGAAAAACTTCCATTGGTCACAGATGTTGAGGCTTGTCAGTAGGGCTACCACGATTAGTCGACTAGTCACGATTACGTCGACTATTAAAATCGTCGACGACTAATTTAATAGTCGACGCGTCGTTTGATGCTTTGTAAGATCCCAAAAGACGCAGGAATAAGTAGTAGTATTTAAGAGTGTAATATCGGACTGAAACAGAAGATGGCAGCACTGCATGTACAAGGATGCCAGCTGCCGTTAAACCCCGAAGAAGAAGAAGCTGTGTCCCAGAATTCATAGCGCGGCCCAGCTCAGTTGTCAACAATGGTGGCAGCTAGTTAGTTTTAATATTACTCTTATTATTCTTTCTGGGTCACAAAATAAACGATTAACATATTTTCAGGCGAGAATGTAGCTGTGTAAACCTCAAACATCTGTTCAGTTTATCAAGACACCACATATTTTCAAAAGCGCTCCGATGTTTTCGGAGACGTCTGTTACCCACTAGCTCGATAGCTAGCCGGGGCAAGGCTAACTAGAGCCCGTGAGAACACCGGACTCCGTTTTCAAACCCACCGCCGTCTTTCGCTACTCAGGTTAAACATGATATATAAGTCACTTAGATAACTTAAAAATTATATTGTTTGGTTTTTTTTTAGTATTTTATTTGTTCCTGATTAAATCGGTTTGGCTGAGATTAAAGTTATAGTTTTTACACAGCTGAATAAACGTCAAGCAGATTAAACTCCATCGAAACAATCTGCAAATGTCATTAAAATTTAATAAACTCTCATCTTGTCTTTATTTTTAGTTAGCACATACCTTAAACGCTTAAAGCTGTAAGCTAATGATAATTATATAAGTGCAGACGCATGCTGGTGCAATAAGCAGTACTTTTACATCCAATGGATGCATGATCTGATTAGTCGACTAATCCCAAAAATAATCGGTGACTAGTCGACTATCAAAATAATCGTTTGTGGCATCCCTACTTGTCAGTAATTGTAGAAAATGTGTTACTCCACTTGCAAAAAAGCTCAACTTTCATGACTGTGAAATTAGATCAGACAAGTATGGAAGCCCGTTTCCGCCACAAAAAAAAAAAAAAAAAAGGATCCATAACTCAAAATTTCGAGTTATTTTCTCGAAATTTCGACATATTAACTCAAAATTTTGAGAAAAGCAACTCGAAATTTCGAGTTAGCGCTGCCAAGCAGTAATCTATGTGAATGACGTCATTTCCATGTTACCCGGAAGCTGAAGCCCTCAGCTACAAATGCTACAGCTAAGCTACCGGTATTACATCCAGTCGTGAATGCACAGATTGCTGAGTGTTTTCAGCCTGGCTTCACAAATGATGAAATCCCCGTGTTATTAGCTGAATCACATGGTGTTACTATCAGCAAACATACTTTAATTTGTTGGGATCCGTTTTTGAGTGCGCGGTCCTGCGCCATATGCTTCCGGGTAACAAGAAAGCGACCTCATTCACGTATATTTTTGATTGGCAGAGCTAACTCGAAATTTCGAGAAAATAACTCGAAATTTCGAGAAAATAACTCGAAATTTCGAGTTATGGATACTAGCTTTTTTTTTTTTTTTTAGTGGCGGAAACGGGCTTCCATAGACAAGAGGTTTGTGCCCACATGATGAATGTTCATCTTGTGACCATACACATCCATTTAATCACTTTTATTTTGAAATTAATCACCTGCTTTTAATGTTGCTTGTTCCACCTCCTTTCTTTGTTCCCATTTTCCTGTGAATATTTCAGCCAGATACATTTCCTACCAGCTAATTAGCCACCTAGCATATATACAGCCATCCTCCCCTTTCTTCCCTGCCTCACTGTTTAAAAGCAACTTTTAAGATTGGCTTGTTGGAGTTTTTAGACCCTACCTACCAGTGTATGACCCAAGCTTTGAACATTAAAACTGAGTTATGGATCATTACCACGAAAGAGTTTTGAATTAATGGATATGTCTCAATCTCCTTTTTCTTTGCAAAGTGTTTTTTCACACTTATATTTAGTTTTTAGTTTAATTTTAGTTATCTAGAATAACCTTGAAACGGGCCAGTATTGAAAACACGAAAGGAAAGAACCTTTCATTTTTATCATTTCCTGTCACGCTATGATACAACAGCACCAAACCTTTTGAACATTCCCCTACAATTTCAAGTCTTACCATAACACCAAACTAAACGGAACTTTCCCAACAACAATAGATATGCCGGCAACATAACAACCCCCATTCTACAAAAGAAACAGCATCAACAGCTACCAATATAAACCACCAGACTGATGTGTTTTTAAGCTTTATATCTCAAAGATGGCTACAAACCCTTAATCTTACATTGGAGTGCTTTTAGAGCACTTACATCCAACATCTACTCAGTTTAATCTTCTTTTATTATTATTATTATTATAAACCAATAAATTTTCTTTGTAAGCATTTATTACTTGTGGCATAGAGAGACCACGCATGAGATTTAAGAAATGTCCTGACAAAGCAGATTAGTGATTAAGATGATCAGAATATTTTCCCGTTGTTAAATATGAGAAACACAAAGAACTTTGTATCCGTAATCTGTCACAACACAGACTGCAATACAGCAGAGGTTAATACAAACTATGGCCGAGTTTCTCAGTAGCTTTATTAAAGTACGAGCAAACAAAGAGTCAAGTTCATGTCCCGGTGAAGAACCAGTTTTCAAAGCCTAAAAGCAAGAGCTACCTAGCTTAAGTACCTACCCGTCATATTTATCTAGATTGGCCTCAGTTTTCAAGTGGTCTTCAGCATGATTGGCACTCTCTGTAACTATGGAAACAAATCAAATGGCAAGCATTAGTAGGCATTCAATGAAAGGGAATATACTGACAAAATAACTAGGCACTTTGTGGCTTGACTGGTAGAACAAGCACTCTATTACAGGCATTTTGAAATACAAGACAAGGAAAGTACTTCACCTTTGAAACATTCACTGGAACCTATCGAGCAGATTAATGGTCAGAAGAGGCATAAGTGTGCTGGCAACCCCCCCCCCCCAAAAAAAACCTCAACCTAATCCAGCTACTGTATACTAGCAAGAAAAATGAGCCTATAAAACCAAAAACAATATTTCAACAGTAATTCTGTTTACCAGGCATATAATAGCAACACACACACACACACAATCCTGTAACCTACAGCAGCTGTAGGAAGCCCAAGGTGAATAGTGGTCCCTCTGATGGACCATCAATACCCCAGACTATGTGTAGCTGTAACAAACACTTATTGAATAATAGATGTGTTTGGATACCCGAGCTTATCAACTATCACAGCTTCCATTAAGGTGGTGGCATGATTAATGGCACTATAAGCCAAATCATATCCTTGCAAGCCTCTCCAGTCCCCACGAGAGGCCACAGTGGCAGTGGAGATCTATATGGCAACCATCAAGACTCATTTTTTATTTAAATGTTGAGGAATGCTACTGATAGGGACTCACCAATCACAGTGGTCGCAATGCCGGCAAGGCGAAACATTGGGGCCACCTTCTGCTCGTAAATACGTTTCCCACGACGCTTTCCACCGAATGGATTGATGTATACCAGAAGGCTCTTTGGTCGATTGGCTGCAAAAAGAGGGAGGGGCATGAGATCATCTTTTAAAATGTGTAGAGTTTACCTTTTTTTTTTTTTTTTTTTTGAAACAAATGTCCAGCTGACAAAAGCTTGATGAAGTTTTCATTAACCAGAGACCTTTCTCAAAATGCTCAGTCAACCTGACTTGTCCCCAAAACATGCCGCTCAAGAAATAAATGGTGTGTCTACTGACTGTAGGAGGAGTGCGAAGCAATTCAGAGGCACTGCATCATTCGGTGATAAACCTACAAAGAGCTGCGATGGAGAATACTAAATGGCTTGTTTATGGCTGTTGTGGAGGAGTGCATTTAGGACAACAAACTAAGATACATGGGATGCTCAAAGTGAAAATGAATGGATTTGGATCAAGTGTTAAATGAGTACAAAGAAATATAGGGTGCCATATTGTTTGGCAATAAGACAAAAGTTCCATTAGATTACATAAATGGATTGTAAATGGGCGATGTAAAGGTGTGTGACTAATACTACTGAAGATGCAGCGACTTATTCAAAATGAATGTGGTTAATTACCTTGAATTGATTTATCCTGCCAAGTGAAATGGGACTAAGAGGACCATTTTAAATGGCTTAAACCCACCTTCCACTCTTATTTCAGCATGTTAGTTAAACACTAAATTCTGTACAGCCTAATCATGTGATGCTTATTAAACCCAGAGCATAAGAGAGCATTTTGCACTCAGGTGAAAAATAAAATGCAAACTCAATATGCTTGAATAATAGTCTAGTAACTTTGTATCACCATGTAATCTGTTAGTACACAAAAAACATTACATTTAGCAAGCTAATTATTTTGTAAACATGTTGATGGATAATGTGCTGCTATGTTCGTTTTTAGTTATATACTGTATATGCCATTCTCTTTTACTGTAGGACTGCCCATTAGCTATCCTAATTATTTGTATTTTTTTTAATTTAATATTTCTAAATAGGGCTGCCACGATTAGTCGGCTAGTCACGATTACGTCGACTATTAAAATCGTGGACGACTATTAAATTAGTCATCCACGATGTCAACAATGGTGGCAGCTAGTTAGTTTTAATATTACTACATGCTGCATTATTACATGCTGGTGCAATAAGCTGTACGTTTTGCGTCCAATGGATGCATGATCTGATTAGTCGACTAATCCCAAAAATAATCGGTGACTAGTCGACTATCAAAATAATCGTTTGTGGCAGCCCCATTTCTAAATTAAAATTCAAAAATCGTTAGTCGCAGGCTGACACTTACAGACAGACAACCATTCGCACTCACACCAAAACGGAATTTAGAGTTTCCAGTTAACCTATCATAACTAACTGCATGTCTTTGGACTATGTGAGGAAGCCGGAGTACCCGGAGAGAACTCACTCAAACATGGGGAGAAGAACTCCACACAGAAAGACCCCTGATGGTGGAACTGAACTCAGGACCTTCTTGCTGTGAGGCAACAGTGCTAACCACCGTGCCAACCTTCTAATACACCGTTTCCTGTAAGAGTGGACCTTAATGACCGCGTGCACTTGGCTAAAATACAACTTTCATGGTGCGTTGGGTCAGTACATCAAGTACAAAGTACAAACCCATATCTTTTACAGAACATCAGATGACACGTACTGAGTAGTGACAGCTGCTCATTTGTAACTTGGACCCACTCCTCGCAGAGTGCCTGGTTGTCACAGTGAAAGGTGACCTCACTACACCGCCACTGGTGCTGTTGTGTCCTTCGCACATAGAAAACTGTAAAGAAACAAAACAGAACACTCCAGAGACCACTTATCAACAAAAATCAGAGACGAAAGATGCTTTTATCATTCCCATAGACCATCTTATCAGACAAATGCCTCCAAATGTGCTAAACAAAGCCTCTGATAATGTCTTCTTTTCACATCATTTTGCCTTGCTTAAAGTCATAATCATAAAATACCCAGATCGCTTGTGACCTATAGTTTATTTAGTAGGCAGGTATTTTTAACAATTCCTACTTTTGTCGTTTACCATATTACCTGGCTTTGGCACAGTGGGGGCTTGCCCTGAGAATAAACCTGGCCTTTATCCTTAACACACAGATTATTCAGATATGCGCTTATGTCAGAAATAGAATAGAATAGAATAATCCTTTAAAATGAAAGAAATGAAATAGAAATGAAAGCATGAAGAAATTAGTTTCCTAAATGAAACAGGGCTGTGCTCATAATCAGACACACACACAAAGTAGAGACAGAGTCCCATAATATCCTGCTAGGAACATTACTGAAATATTTACATTAAGAAGGAAAAATTCACTCACTAAGCATTTTGACAGCAGATTCACTCGCTAAGCATTTCAAAGGGAAATTATCACACTAAGCATTTTGTTCATCAGATAGAAAAGTTAACTTTTCAGGAAAGTTGTGCTGTCCAAAATCGCTAACCGTACCTCGTACTCACCATGGGGTATGCAAAGAGACGCTCAGAGTGGGTGCAAAATTATCCTTTAATATGTTACATAATCAGGATGTAAGTGATGGGGTGCGTCTTTGAAGCCAAGTTTCCACAGACTGTGGAAATGCAGTCGTGTCAGACTCGACGCACTTCATTGCCAGTAAACGCTCACATTAGTGAGGTAATTTTTAAACATTTGGCTGCGATACATAATGTAAATCCGATCTTGTTTGGATATAATCTAATGGCTCCAAATCAAGCATTAGCCCCAAAGTCGCTGGCATGCTGCCATCTTAGACCCAGTCTGCTAAGCTGTGAGGGACTCTCTTGTTAATGCATTACTTCCTGACTATGGAGCTGTCTACAGGCTTATTCCCAGTGTCACATCACTTGCGACTTGTGGCACTAAACACAGCCTCTTGGCACGCTTAACCAAAGTGCAACTGCAATGTAGCATTAACATACTATAGGAAATTCAAGGCAACATTGATATAGACTGGCCTCAGGTTCAGTTGCTGGAAGAAGCAACAGAGGTTAAAGTGGCAACTTTATCAGTTTAGTTTTTACTTTAATAAGACTGAGACATAGGATAGAAACTGATGCGGGTTTTTAAAGACAAAAATGCTACATTTTTTACTTTGGGCTTTGCATAACTTTTATAAAACTAGTGATAATGAAGTGCTTCTGTAAATGTCATACCTGTGAATGCATAGGGATACAGCTGTTTTGTCTTTTTTTGATGTTTCCCAGTCTGCGCAGCGTCTTGGTCATCGTCTTCTGTCTTGCGGACAGCAACAATTTCACACACCTCAACAGAATAGCTGTGTACTGAAATGACATGAAATGGCTCTTTTAGTTCACTCCATTCCACAATGACCAAAGCACACAAAACTATACACAAAAGCATTCGTGATGCATGCTGTAATCTATAAATCTCCAGTAATCGGTATCTTTTTTTTTCCTTCATATGGACAATAGATCCTGAAACTAAGTGGTCTGTGGAAGGGGTCACTCTGAGCCAAGCTGACAAAGAATAATCATTCAACTGCAATTCCCCTCTACACCGTTGAGAATGTGGCACATCGATATTTTAGTTTTATTCTCCACTCCCTTTATTGTTGCTCTTATCAGCCCCGTTTACCGATGTAACATGCAGGTGTTTTGTCAGAAAGCCATGATAAGCCTATTGTATGCTCCCTGCCCAGCACCAAGCAACTGAAGTTAGTAGCTGGTTAAGAAATTAGAGCATTTAGCAGCTAAACAGCCAGATGTATCCAAATGGCTAACTGGGAATATCTGGAAACAGCAGCATTTCCCTTACTGGCTTCTTGAGGCTGTCTCACCAAGCCTCAAGTGGCCAATCCCAATCTGCACTGAAACATAGCATGAAGTCCACACTGCAAACCGTGGTCCCCATGCGAGTCACAAACGAAGACCTCATTGTTCAGCAACTTGTGACTGACAAGTTGGAAGTCAACAAGCACGCAGCCTCATGTTGTGTCTCATTATATATATAAAAAAAACAAAGATGGACAAAACAACAAGCCTCAGCCTGAACATCCATAACAGGACCCCACCAAGCAACGAGAATGCCACAGGTGCCACGTCTGTCCTCTGATGATCAGAAATTAAAACAAAGAATGTAACCGTTTCTGTCTCCTCGAAGAAATTCTAGTTTGTTTGATGTAAATGTCCTGTATATTCACTCAAATTTAGAGGAGAAACAAACACATCAGCGCATTTGGTATCTATAACAAATTGCATCATTTATGAAAAATGCATAGGACTGCACTTTTATATTACTCACTCATTTAAATTACCTCAGGCAGTAAGACCTGAGGTTGTGCATCCTGGGTTTGAGTTACATTTTGTCAGAAGACTAACTTTTGGTAACCACATTAGCATTCCATTCAATCTCCAGGTACATCATGGATACACCTTGCAAAGCAGGTTCATTATCCATTGCCAGCATTAGCCGATAATACTGCCGTTCAACTCGTCTTATTCCACTGCGGAAATGAACAAAGTGCTTGAGTCAATAACCCGAGTCATCTTTTATCCTCTCTATAAACTGGTGGAGACTAAAACAGACTTAAAAGGGGAGTGAATAAGCATGCTGGATGAATCACTCTGTATACTTGCTAATTTTTCTCTTTATTTCCAAGCACTGCCAGAGTTTCAAGCACAGAAATGTTTTCAGATGCAAGCCTGATAACTTGTAATCATACATCAGTGGGTTGTTTTCATTTCCCACTGCAAAAATAAATAAACAAATAAATCAGTAAGCTTAGATTTCCCTCTAAAATGTCAAAACTGTTGGATACTGTATCCAAATTCAGAACAGCAGCCTGGAATTCATTTCACAAGGAGCAAAATGAATGGGAATAACACTGTCATGTCCCAAGAGGTTGTGAGTGTTTGGGAAGGAAATACATCCCTTTGTTAATGTCCCCCATAAGCGTGAGAATGAGGTTTAACAAAATTTTCTGAGCACAGTGTGACCTGGTACCTCCTGGCAGTAACAAGACGGGGCAGCTCAGCTGACTTGAAGGGCTCCTAAGTGACATTAAAGAACCCTGCGTTGAAAAGTGGTGTTAAAGGATTTGTTGGTAATGCATTCATCCATCTTCACATCCTTACTAATATGAACACACTTATGTGACAGACAATGCAATATAATCCTTAAAAATCATTTTAAGAAGGTGGAACCCAGTGCTGGGAATTTGATGCCTAAATATTGCCAGGCCTGACGAGACAAATTTCCCTTTGAACCATTTCATTATTTAAATATTCAAATCCCGAGCATGGCTAATAACAGAACAAATTCAGCTGTGCACTTTTGTACTATGGAAGGACAATATTACTTGCATTGAGTTTTAAGTGACCTGTTCAACTGCGTCACATACAGGCATTCCAGTCTCTCCTACAAATTTATTCAGCTGATATGGTGAAATGGATGGGAGGGAAGCATGACATATTATTTCTCCCCTGGGAGTCTGAGGGAATAGGATTTCATTTCTTTTTCAAATAAAGATGATACGCCATGCAGGCATGAATAACTTTATGGCCATCGATATTCACACTTTGACAAATAGGAAGAAGAGTTATGGCCATGTGGGTAATGGCTTTATTTCAGGAAAAAAAACCTATTTGAAAAATAGCACCTAGTTCTCCTGCCAAACAGATTGTTGGTATTGAATTAAAATACATAATGAATTTCTAAAAGTTTTATATTCCATTTTTAAACTGTTAAACTGGAGCTCTGGCCTGTACGCCAAAATTCGTTTGGTTGTCCATGTATCATACAAATCAACCACTAGATTTACAATTTTCAATTCAAAGCTTTCAGTTCACATAAGCAGAAATTTGCTAGAATTTGCAGAACGTGCTAGAAAATTTGGATGTTTTTACATAGACTATATGGACAAAAGTAATTGGCCACCGACACACTGCAGTTTTAGGAGCTGCTATACCATGATGGTCCCGGTGCAGTTTTTGTGCTGATCTGAATGTCGGAGGTGGTTTGGAACTCTGCAGTTATTGAGCCAGCAGAGCATTGGTTTAAGCACCTCAGCGGCCACACTCTGTGACTGGTGATGATGATGATGATGATAGTGATAATAACATAAGGCAAAGATAAACAGCTGTAACAGGTTCCAGATAATTCATTGTGAAATTCTGAATTTGCACTTTGTTTTATATCTCAGTACCAATCTTGTGCCTGAATTGTGTCTAAAACTCTGAGAAATATAATCAGAAAAATCTTATCTTGTATTTTACACATTTACATACGTATCATCCTAAGCTCCCAGGCCTGAATCCAAAACAAAACATTAAACATATGATATCTTCAAAGAAGTAGGCAAATCAACCCCCGCCAAAACCCCCCAACAACCACACTCATGATACCATCTTTTCACAGTGCATCCGTAAAATATTCACAGTGTTTTACTTGTTCCACATTTTGTCATGTTGCCACCGTAATCCAGATTCATTGGATCAAATTCATTTTCACCCTAAAAATTCTACACACAATACCCCAGAACGAGAGGGAAAAGTGAAAGAACAGGTTCGCTGAAATCTTTGCAAATTTATTTAAAATACAAAACAAAAATACAACATATACATGAGCATTCACAGCCGTTGCCACACAAAACAGTCAGGGTGTTCCTCTGAACCACTTGGTCAAATTAACACAAGAAACAAACAAAACCGACACCCCAGTGAACATAGTTGGGGAAGAAACTGGAAACAATGGCTAGCATTCCCGAATTCTAACGCTGCTCTAATAACCCTGGCACATACACACATCCTCAGATATGCACACACAAGGACACAATAATCGCTTCACCACATACACAGAGCACATACCCCCACATAAATTCTCCACTTTTTAGCTCAGTGCGGTCCCTAAGCTACATGCTAAGCCCTCGGCCATACAAGGCAGATCCTCTCTGCTCTGACATACTTTTCTTTGTGCTTGAAAAGAATCTTGGCACTGGTAGTCAGCCATGTGTGCGCTGCCTATTCATACCACAGGGCTCAGTGTGCTACAGCAAACCGAAGAGGTCTGCTATCTGCAAAAAGTCAGCTTTTCAGGAACTGGAGGGAAAAGGGTCTTTTTTTTTGCCCAATAACTAGAAATCCTGCACACGAAGGAGAGAATTCAGATGTTTGTTTTCATTGCTACACTGATACCTAAGAACTCTGAAAGGGAATATTAATGTTCCTGCAGCCTTTTATTTAATCACTTTGAACATTTGTAAAGCTAATTACTGACATCTGTCAGTTACTTTTGCCACGCTTGGATGGTCGTTAAGTGACTCTTGGAGCTTCCTTGACCTTTTGCCCTTTTTTTTTTTAAAAACCTGCCCAGTGGCAGAATTGTTTGTCCCTGATCACATCTTAAAGGTCTTGACCTGTTCGAGTTTCCCTTGAACTCCTAAAAGCTAGACAGTATATCGTGACACAGTGTATACAGGTTGAATGCTGATTGGTAGAAAAGCAGATTCATCTAGAAAAAGAGGAAGAATGCTAAAACAATAAGGAACAAAGAAGCACGAATAAGGACGATGTTGACTGGTTTTTAACACTCTCTTTGTGTGTTTACGTACAGAGTTCTCTTTTCTGCTGTTAGAACCTGATCAAATAAACAAACTTAACCTGATGTACCTGTCGACTGAGCTCTGTCTGTTTCTATTTGGTTTTAACTTGGTTTAGTCCTCCTTCCACCGAGAAATCGACATGATCATAATTTTGTACTATGTGCATTTTGCTAGCCAACTGTAAATAAGCTCTTAGGTATTTGCTCAGGCTTCTTTTTCCCAACAAGGGAGCGGGCAGCTTAACTGGCATGGGATCAAGGCCAAGTTCAAAGACACACTCACATGCAGTGTGGATCAGGAGAAACATAATGAGCAGTTCTCCAACCCTGCCATCTAACTCTGAACCTCAAACCCTGGCAATGGCAGTGCGCCGCTTTGCCCCAAGTGTGCGTGTAATCCCCGGCTCAGGCACCGTTAGTGCCTTTCTCTACTGAGCCAGAAACATTCATATCCTCAGGGCCTCGGCTGCCACTAGTTTCCACTCAACCCACGTGAGATGAATTAACACCTGCGATGCAAAAGGGAACACTATTAAAAGGCAAGACCAGTCTGAAGACTTTTTACACCATCCCTGAAGTTGTCAGACAGGATTGTATACTAAATGTTATGTGGATTTTTTGAACTTGTAACTCTGTTATAAGACTTCTAACAGATTTGATCAGTTTTAACAAAGAGCGATTATTCACTCTGAAAAAAGTTCAAAAACAATAACAAATTTTTTCCATGTGACTCAGTCCAGATTCCCCGAATGGAAACCACTTTGGTCAACGCCATCACCCTACAGTCTCTCTCATGCTCGTTCCAATTACTTAGGCTTTTTTTCCCCCACCAGGAAGTGAAACTCTTAATCCAGACACTTCTTTTAATACACTTTCACATACCAATGCATGCTTTGGTTTTAAATCTGACAAGGCAGGTTTCTCATGCTTCTGTCCACACCCTTCTGCAGTGAAGACAACAATTACACAAGCACGAACATTGCTTGTGTAACTGTTGCATTCATAAGCTATGGTTTTAATTCCCATGCCTAGAAAAATCTAGGTAGTTGCAAGAACTGGCTGATGACGTATGGTAAATGGACAGGTATTTGCACAGCGCTTTTTCTACTCAAGCTGAGTGCTCAAAACGCTTCCTATTACAAGTCTTACTAAGTCACACACATATGCATTGGGGTTTTTTCTAGATGGATCAGGAGCAACCTGTGATTTAGTATCTTGCACAAGGTATGGACCGGTAGGACAGGATCAATCGACTGACCTTGCAATTGGTAGATCATCCTCACTCGACTGCTCCCGTCTCTCTACCAGCCGAAAAGTGCTTGGTAGTCCCTCTCTTTCCCCTTCGTCACGTAGTGATGTGTACGACACCCCAAACTTTGTGACTTCATGTATACAAACTTGATACTGTGAATGCACTTATGCACTTAAATCCGTGACTTATTTTATTAGAATCTCCACTTCCTTAATAGTAAGATGGATTACTATATAAATAGGCCCAAGTGTGGGTAAAATAGTGTCTTTTCCACCCACGACTATCACCCAGGTGCAGGATTTTGTTAGCGTGTTTGTCAAAAAGAGCACAGATTAGTGCAGTCATTTCTTTAAGTGTGTCATATTTGAAGAAGAACACGGCAATGAAGTGCAAAGTCAATGAAGTGGCCCTTCAGGTACCTTGAAAGGTAGATATTCAGCAGCACTTGACGAGGATTGAGAGCCACAGGTCTTAGCAATACTAATTTCCTTTGGTAATGGAACAAAAAGGATCTTTTGTAAATTTAATGGAGTTTAGGAGGTCAGTTAAACTTCATTCCTTTGGTAAATACTTTCAACCATTTAACTCAAGAGCACAGTTCTGAAGAAAAGCTATTGTTCATTTTGGCACACTTTGAAAAAGGTAAGGCAGAATTGTGCCTTTTGGCTTTTTCTTTTTGGAATTCTGAACAGTACAATATGGCAACTACTCATGCAAGCATTTGGCCATCTTGCCTGGAAAAAAGGCCCCAAAATGAGCTGCAACAAATCAGTCAATGAATGTCCGATTCTATGGTCCTGCTGTCTTTATTGTCAGGATTTAAATTTGTCATAAAGGATAGCATTTTTGATTTAAGACTGATGTCCAGTCAATCGAATTTCACAGGTAAAATGTTTAATTAAGACATTTCGGTACTTTAATCCTTAATGAAAACAGCTGCAAGTTTCAGTCCTACACACTTCATAAACAAGGCTATGATGGCTCCCTCTTTGAGAATCTCTTTGCTCACAAAGGTCAAGACAAGACTACTTCCTGTTGGGAAAAGTCACAAGTTCTCCAAGCCCAGAGGTCGAGCCGGGTGTCAAAGACGCTTTCTGACCAAACAGTTACAGAGACTTCCTTAAGGTTTGCAGCCACTGCTGTGTTACTCTGAGAACGATGCACCTTTTATTTTTGCTGCTAGCATTCAACAGTGACGAAGCACGTGAACTGGCTAACACAGCTCCATAACAAGCTGGAGGGTGTGATAATTGGAGCGCTGCACTCTGTGTGTTTTAAAGTTTTCAGGTCTAACCAATACAGGATTTTTAAGAGCAATACTAATAATAAAGATGTCGCTAACATCTGCTATATATATATATAATTATTTATTTACTTATTTATTTACGCTCCGGCCATCATATCAGCAACCAGCTGATCATATCACTTCGTTCCAAACAAAGTGCTCACTGACAAACTATACAACAAATGATTCACATGGTTAAAGAGTGTTTCTCTTATCTCTTCTTTATTTTACTTCCACTTATTGGCTGTTGTAAATGCCTCTACAGGGGGAAAATAGTTATATAAGCTGATAATATTATCACACGCATAAACAGGTTGGACTCTAGAATAACAGAGTTGCAAAAGGAGCTACATGAATTTAGGCTAGTGGCTGAAAATGCCCTTTTTGTTTTTCTTAAATTAAATAACCTTTCTTTGCCGGTAGCCATTTTTGATCGTAACACATAAATACAGCAACAGCCTATGTATACAAGAGCCACTAACTTTATATGGGCCATCTTGGACAGACTGCAGCTCTTTGTGCTGGTAGTGATTGCCTCCAACAGCTCAACTATTGCATCCTTTGTGCCTCCATTGCCAAAATGTGCCGGTCCAAATGTGGGAAACCAATGAACCAAACCCATTCAGATCCCCTTTGACAGCAGTGATCTTACGTCCTTGTATTCATATTTCACTTGCCAAAGCAAGTTGACAGATATTCTTGCAAAATTTATGTCACTCTGATGCTCCTGAATCAAACATGCAATTCCTCTTTTGAAGGGAAGTGCAATAAAGCCTGGACTTTACTCTCAGTCCATTTCTGTCTGTTTTATCACTTCTTGCGGCTGTCTGTGGTTTACACAGCTAATGTGAAATCCCTTCTGTGACATCTCTGCTTATGTTTCCACTGCACTAGTCACCATATACTGGTCTCACTGCTATGTTCCTCTTGTATTCGAAATTACCTACCTGGATGTAGGAGCAAAAAATAATATGTGTGTGGGATTTCCTCCAAATGTTCCAAACTATGAAGAAAATGTGTTTACTTACTTAGGTACCCAATTTCATTTTAATTCATGGGCTAAACACTGCTTTGGTTTATTGGAGTAGGCTACAACTGAAAGTATTTTACTTAGAAGCCTTTAAAGTCCCCTCAAAAATTCTCAAGTATTATAGCTCACAAAAGTCAGTGTTTTATAGTCCACATTTAATATACCCACCATTTATAAAACTGATGCTAAACAGCCAGGACAGTATGAAGTAAGGTGAGTGCAATTTCTCAATATTATGTCTCATTTATCCACACTGATTGCAAAGAAATACTATAATCCCTGATCAAAGAAGGTCAGCATATGGTCGTGCTGCCTTAATTTGGTGTAAATGTGACAATTCAAACCCCTGCTAAAGTTTGGACAACAGCTCTTAAGATTCAATCAGTGTGTAACAACAAAAAGTGTGAAATACAGTGAAATGCACAAAACAGTCCTAATCTCTCACTTCCACAATTTGCAAAGCCATCCAGCAGGCCAGACACTTCTGGTAATATGCCTGACACACGTGCGATACAGTGAGGTGTATTAAATGTTAGTGTGAAGCACTGCTGCTGGGCTTTAATAGGCATTCCTGTGGCGCAACATAATCCTTTTTCTCCCGAGACTTGCAGCTACTTTAGCGGCAGCACCTTTAATTCAGATTGAACTGATAAAAAACAGTTCGATCAGCAAGGAGCTGCGTCTCTACAGGTGCATGTGTGAGGCTCGTGATCCATCCAGCTCATCCTGCTTCCCTAAAGCAAGATGGCATCCTGCTCGACTGGATTCCGCTGAACACACCGGTCTCCTACACAGTCAACGCAACGTCTGAAATCCTTGTCACACCCCAGCTGTTTTTCACTCGGGCGTTGAAGTGACGCCACCCCGGACATTTTCTCCTCAGCCCCCCTCAATTCGAGTTGTGAAATACACGACAGATTTAGACACGGCTCCTCTGAATTTTGATCTTGAGTCGGCGAACCCTATGCGTTCGTGCACGTCCGCGGGAGACTTCGCTTGTGTTTATGATATCTCCGAGAATACGGTGCGTGCCCTTGCCTCCTTTCAGTCCTCTGACAACAATGAGCTGTCATCATATTCATATTCTGCTGCTGTTCTCGGCACCCCTCCCTTTACACATTGGTTCACTATGTAATCCCTTTATTTATAGTGTGGTGTGGCACTGACAGTGTGTTAGAGGACAAGCCAGTGCAAGCTTAAGGAAATGCTTAGGTGTTCCCTCCTGTTTGTATTGTTTCTATGTTATTCCGTTTTCTGCTTCGATCCCGAGCCTTCCTAGTTACATGTGTTTGCAAAAGATGAGACAAGATTTAGCTGAGTGTGTGAAAGTTACCAAAACTGTTGCTGATATTACAAAGCTTTCAAATAGCTTGGTGCTATCAGTGCCACATCATCATGCAGCTTTACTGCGTGATTAGTTTTTCCTCCTGTTGACCCAAAGCTCAGGTGAACAGAGCAATCACCGTAATGACAGATCCTGCATTGCTGCTGTCAGTGATGCAGTGTAAACCTGCGCAGTTTACCCAATCTCCAGCTGTCGCTTTCTGGCAGTGTTTATTTCTCTGTATCTCTCCCCCTCCCTCCCTCTGCAGCCGTCTCTCAGCATACAGACAGGGCTGTGCATTGAGCACCAGCTTTAGATTACAAAGCGCAGATCTGCCTGGGTACACATGGCAGTGAGCTGTCAAACAAGACATGTGGATTTCTCCCAGGCACAATGGGTTTGTTAAGCCAACGCTTAGGTAAACAGATGGAGAGGAAAGGACAACCAAGGTGGAAGATGTAACAGGAGAAGAGTGGTGCCAGTGATGCTGCTAGTTCTCTACTATGCTAAAAAGTCACAGTCTATGATTTCAATATTTATGTTCACTGCAGCTCCGGTTGCTGCTTTTGGAGACATGCGTACGGCACTGCTGATCAGGTCGCACCCCCCCACTTTGGCCAGGTGGAATGATATACTAATGGATGGTCACGGCATGTGGTGCAGACATTCATATTACAAAAAGATTGACACCTAAAAGTCTCCGCCCCACCTTGTCATCTAGTGTAACCAACAGGTGTAAATCCATCCAGAATTATTTATTAGATGGATTGGTACCAGCTTCCAGTTTGGATTCGGGAAACAGACACTATCTCTACTTTTAAGATGTGGCTTAAAACTTTCCTTTTTGCTAAAGCATAGAGTTAGGGCTGGACCAGGTGACCCTGAATCCTCCCTTAGTTATGCAGCAATAGGTGTAGGCTGCTGGGTGATTCCCATGATGCATCGAGTATTTCTTCTTCAGTCACCTTTCTCATTCACCTCTCTGCATTGAATCATATTTGTTATTAATCACAGCATGTCTTTTATCTCGTCTTCCTTCTTTCACCCCAACCGGTTGCAGCTGATGACCGCCCCTCCCTGAGCCTGGTTCTGCCGTAGGTTTCTTCCTGTTAAAAGGGAGTTTTTCCTTCCCACTGTCACCAACGTGCTTGCTCATAGGGGGTCATATGATTGTTGAGTTTTTCCTCTATATGTATTATTGTAAAATTGAAATTGAGTCCAGCCTGGTGTCTTTTCTGTGTAGGTTTTTCACGTTCTCCTCATATCTGCAGTGGTTCTCCCCGGATACTCCGGCTTCCTCCCACAGTCCAAAGACGTGGAATTAGCAGGGTTAGGTTCATTTGTAAATTCTAAAAACCGTGAATGTTCCTGTGAATGGCCTCTGTGTTAGCCCTGCCGCAGGTTGGTGATCTATCCAGGATGTTCCCTGGATAGGGTAAAAAGCATGGTTGGGCTTTGAAAGCCTTAATTTATAAATCCAGAGACTTTTGGATTGCCATTTATGTCACCCACAGGATGGACTATAATAACTTAAGTACAAAATTTCAACTTTTGACCAAATACCAACAGATATACACACACCGACTTTGCTCGTCAATGTTCTGAACTAACAGATTGTGACGATGGAAAAACATTATCTCAATGATAACATGGTTCCCTTGTAATAAGCCATTTTCATCCACATTCTGCACAATGTTAAGATGTTTCTCCCAAGTAGCGCACAACATCCACTCCTCCACCTCACTACTCTGATAAAAAAATAATAATTTGGTTAGCTGAGCTGAGGAAGCTGCCTACGTAGATCAGGAGCAGGTCGGAGACACCAGTGACTATGGAAGACGGACTATTACCTGAGCTTTTCTCACCTCTGTGCATCCCTGCATTACGTGGACTTTGTACTGGCAGGTTAAACACAGTTTACTGTCTGATCTGAATATGTCAGGCTTACGCCCTAATGTGCACCTTTGTTGCGCAATGTCTAGAAAAGTGCAGGGCTCTGCTGATTGCGTGACAAGGCACTATATCACCATTTCTGTCTTTTCACAACCCTTTGTGACCGAGTTGTAGTCCTGTCTGACTAATGGACAAAAATCAGCCTAGGTTTGCTTTGTCTCTTAACTTTGTTTTAGGCCGATTTACGATACTTTCAATATTGATAAAAGTGAAGCCCTGCACGCCGGGTGTCTATGCAGCGCTGACATATGGGAAAGCAAAAATCTAAACCTCCCCCTCTGGCAGGGAGAGACATTCAGGCTTAGAGGGCCTGAGGAAGTATTGCTTGCTAAGCATAGTAATTTGGAGGGAAGGGGAAGCACTCTCTAAAGCATATGCCATGATTTATTCACGACTTTACTCTGATCTGAATTGCATCAGAGCAGTGACTCAACCATTATGTGGACAGAGCATTTACTCCAAGGCTCAGAGGCTATCTCAGACTCTGGCTTTTGTTTGCCTGTGTCTGTATCTGTGTGCAGTTTACATCTGGAAGCTCCGTTTTAAACAAATTCACATATAAGGTCAAGTGGTAACATCATTATTATCATGTTAACACAATTTATGGTTTCGGGTGTCAACTTCATCTTCTGGAAAATCCTCTATGGAATATACAAGCTGGGGAGGATCTGTCAAACTTGAGTCATGCTGAATCATTTTTGACTATGATGTTTTTTTCCGTCTCCGTCGCGCAACAGATTCCCAGAAATGCCTAGCTTGGTTCCAGTTAGGAGTTACAAAAGCTAAATTGACGGTGATGAAGAAAAATGCTGCTATTGTGACCTGACTGAGTTCATTTGGAATATCCCTACTGTGAAAGGCAACCACAAGTGCGATAGGGAAAAGTGTGGAATGTTTATGACAGTTAGGTCACTGGCGATAGCACAGAAACTGAGCACTTGTTTACGTGGGGGAAAATTCCAGCCACCATCCTTTTCTTCATTAAAGTCACTGATTAACCACACTGTACTGGCTGTACTTGTGATAATCGCACTCCACAGAAGTGTTATATGTTGAACCCACTGGCAAAGTGTCCTTGCTTACTTCCCAACTCCACAATAAAGCTGACCTGCTCTTGTCACAGAGATCACTAGGGGGTGGGAGAGGGATTTTGATGTAGTTACACTGAGCATAGACTCAATAAATGGAAGTCTTTATGGCAGGTTATTATAGGGCGCTTGATACCACTTTGAGGAAGGTCAATGGGCAGGTTTAAATTTAAAGTGTGCGGAGCCAGCTGTAATCACTCTACTCGATCGTGGTACAGTAATTGCAGACCAGGGAGCTCATCTCGATGAACAAACATTAGCCTCTGGAGGTTATCAGAGTGTCCGGATTAAGTGGAAGTTGTCTGATGCGACGATGGGAAAGGGCGGAAAAAATAAAATAAAATTGGGAGCCCTGCTTGATAACCACAGCAACGAGAAATGAATGCACATGCCATTAATCCAGTAAATTAATCTCGACCACAGTACACCAGCTGGGTGTAAAACCATAAAAGATAAATATGTTAGGTAATCAAAACTGAGAGAAAGAGAAATGAGAAAGCCATCCAGGCAAAAGCAAGGAACTATGGACGGACAGTCGTAAGCTAGAAAAGAAACAGACGCTTCTAGGTTGCAAAAAACATCACTGCAACTACAACTATTTGTCAGGAAGTGTGTGAAATTGTCAACTACGCAGCAAATGTTGTTGTTGTTTTTTTGTTTTTGTTTTTTTAAAAATGGTGAAACCAGTTCATAGTTTTGAAAACGAAGATTTTTGGTTTTTCTCATTTACTGAACTGTTCATATCATGTGTGGATTGCAAGCAGCAACACATCCTGAAAGTGATAAAACCTGCAGTTCTACTAGTGGCCACTTGGACTCCAAGACAGCGAGTCGATTCCCATAAAGCTCCTTATTAAAATCCCCAACAGCTTGTACATAAAAATAAATTTGGTCTTTGAGTTTAAAATGCCAAACTGTAGACTTCTTCAAGGTATTCACGCAAGCTTTAGGTGAGGTTGCTGTGGGTAGAAGGCCATCTTTTTATGGCATGCATACAGCTGAAACAGCAGTATGTGGTTATGTAGATCTGCTTACAACTGCAGTACTTAATGAAACAATGCTTGGGTTAAACTTGTAAACAAGCAGCAGACTTCTGGTTTGGACAGCCTGGAGTTACAGTAAAGTGGATATAGTGAGGGTAGAACTCAATCCCGGCTTTGACTTCTTCTTTTCCTCTTGCCTGCTCAAACTCGCCAGGTTATACTGACCAAGCTTAATGTGTTTTCTAAACGAGCTGACACTGTGAACGTTTTCAAAGAACTCACCGGACCATTTCATGACTGAATTAATGAATGAAGTGCTTCCTGGAGGGGGGCATGTCAAATAACAGTGAACCCTGCAGGCTGCACATTAGAAACACCGGCTGCTAACGACCTGCGACTTAAAAAAACAACAAGAACAATAAACCCCCCACACCTGTGTGACCTGCACCTGTCAGTGAACGGAGCTGAACAACCACAGCTTCATGTCCTGATTGAGGCTTTCTCAACATGTGCCTGCTCTGATCAGGAGCCCGAACAGCTGCTGCAGTTTTTTTCTTTTTGCATATATAACAATGGTTTCATGTCCTGAAGGCAAATAGTGGATGAACATATAGGCAAATATGCTGCGCTCTAAAATAGCATTCACATTCACGTTTCCACTTTGCCATGTTAAATGAATACTGATGTGTTTAGCCGGTGTTTATTTCTTCAGTTTCCCCCATGAAACCTACACTTATGTCACACTTACCTGAGTCACAAGTCCCCGAGCATGGTTTTCTACTTTTCTCAACCGGTTTCCACGCCAAAACACTGCGACCGAGAACTACTTCTACCTGCCTGTGCTTCTGAAAGAGCTGCGATGACAGTAACGTGACTTGTTTCTCCATATTACCGATCCTAGGTGTCACTCGTTACGCCGCTGGATGCTCCCCATTGCAACTTTATTATCGCCCGCGCGTGCCAAGTGTCTGCGCTGTTTGCAGTGGTTACGCCGGTCGGCCTGAGCCGTCAGGGAAAGGGAGGGGGGGAACTTAGGATGAAGATCGTGTATGAGAAAGATGACTCACTCAGTAATAAAAATCAACCTGGTCTAATAATAATAATAAACTTTATTTATAAAGCACACTTAAAACCAAGGGTATACCAAGGTGCTTAACAAGTAACATAGAGAATAAAAGGAAGATAATAGAAATAGAAATGTGACCATAATATGAAAAAAATAAATTTAGAGCCTTTTTGGGAAAACTTTGTTGACTCCATTTACATGTAGGGGATTTTCACATTCTTCTCTAAAGAGGTATGTGCCACCCTGCCTAGACCTCATGCCCCTCCTTTGCCCCCATGTAAAATTTTAACGATCCACCACTGATTATGACTCACAATGTAAATAACATAAAGGGAAAATTAGGGCAGAGTGAGACCTCTTACCTTTAAGGCTACCAATTTCAAAACAAAGTATCTACAAGGGTAAGCGTGTGTACGGAAGATTAGGGCCACTGGAAAAATAAAAACAGGTCTGAATTCTGAGAATAAAAAGGTCTGAATTCTGAGAAAAAAAGTCTAATTTCGGAGAAAATTTGATTAATGTTGGAATTCTGACTTTTTACTCAGAATTGTGAAAATAAAAAACAAAAGAACATTTGTTTTTCCCTGTTCTGTACATATGAGCACACTGACTCTGACTTAAAGCATTTGCCTTTTAACAAAACACACTCTAGAAGCAAGTCTCACCACTAGATAGATAGATAGATAGATAGATAGATAGATAGATAGATAGATAGAAACTAACAGCAAATACAAACTAAACTTTATGCAGGTTGCCTTCATTGGCACTAGCTGTAGATATGTACACGTAACAATAACAGTGGGTTGTTTTTCTGATGAGCGGAGCTAGAACTTAGCAGAACAGAAAGGCCAAACGTGTTGTTTACCGAGTCAAGTCATCCTCATATTCACATAGTTACTCCACCATGATAATCCATTTGCTGTAATACTGTAATATTAACTATTACTTTATACAGCCAGTTTATTAAACATTTAGTTGATATGTGGCTTCCAGGACAGTTTATTGTTTATTATAGCCTCAAAAAAGCATCATTCAAGTTTAATTTCCAAATTCCCAAGCACATAAAACCTGTATTAATAGAATCACCTGTCAGTTCACCAAGTTCATAAAATAAGTTTGAAAAGCCTAAAATAAACCTGACTTTATTTTATACATAGTGAGAACCAACATTCAATATATGGCATCACACAAACTACAGATTTATATTACAAAAATTGTAAGAGAACCGATCTATTTAAAGATTCTGCCTGAAAAACAATGTATACATATTATATGAACATTTCTAAATATCCAAAAAACCCTCCTATGATCCTGTCCATGTATTTTCGTTGGTGATGCTGTATGCCTTCCCTCTGGTCCTGATGCTGGAGGGTCTCTTTGATTCACAGTCGGAGTTTCTGTCAACACAGCAAAGGCCGTGGAGCATGACGTCAGCGTCCTATTAAAAAAATGCTCCTACCGACAACCAGATCTCACTTGTGATTGGGTTACAGTGAGGAAGTGTCACCCCAGCCAATCACAGTCGCGTTTACTTGCCGATTAGGCAGTATCAACATGGCAGCTTTCTGAGTTTTGGAGGAGGGGAGCTGGTGTAAATAAACAGACATTTAACATTTTTGAGATAACGACAGCGTCGGGGTGTTTGAGTTTAGGACTGAGTGGACCGCTGCGGGAAGATGTCGAGCGACGGAAACAAAAAACAGTTCTGGAAAAGGAATGCAGCGAAGGTTCCTGGCAGGTGAGTGACGTGTTCCCTCCTGCTTGTTAGCTTAGCGTAGCTAGCTTCACTCAGCTGACGCTGCGCTGCTGCTCTTCAAACGCCAACTTTCACTTTGATTGTTGGGGCTTTGCTGTTGGACAAAGTTCCCATTCTTGTCACTGGCCAACGTCTGTGGTAAAAACGTCTCGTAGACGCATTTTACCCCTTGCAAATGTTAGCTAGGCTAAGAGCTAGGCTGCTAACAGTGGCTAATAGTTCATCAGTACTCCGTCGCAGAGTTGTAACTAATGACACAGTAACTATTTCACAACACGAGTAGTCAAGGTCTCACGGCAAATTATTGCACTTCGGGTCACACGGAGTCTCACTCCTGCAGTTTAAACTGGTATTGTTTTAAATAGCTTAAAGCTAACATGCTAGCTTGCCAGCCAGTGATCGAATAGTTCATTCATTTCCATTCTATCTTTTCCACTTCCTCAGCATTCAGCATGTGTACGGTGCACAGCATCCACCCTTCGACCCGCTCCTTCATGCAAAGTAAGTTAAACCGACTTCCTTGTTGTAAAAATAAATACCATGTGATCTTGGTGAAGTTCTCTGGCCCAATGTCAGTTTTTGTGTCATGTGATAAACTAGACTTCAAAGCCCAATTGATGTCGACCCGGTACTTTGCTTCAGATTAAAAAAAGTGATGTACTGTTGAGTGGAGAAAAAAAACTGTCCCTACCATGGGAAATTATTATTGTTTTGTGTTAATGGTTGGTTTTGGAAAAAAAGTTATTATCCATTTAGATTAGGTCATTCTCTTTGAATGGGATGTAACTGTATACTTGTTTTTTTTTGTTTGTTTGTTTTTGCTTGAGTTCTGTTGTTGTCACTAGCAGAAATCATTTGCCTTATGCTGAAGGTTTAAAATCAATGATCTGTCTCAGTTGTTCCATCTGTATCAGATGCTGAAACCAGTGTTTTATTGATGCTTACCACTTGGGAAGGGGGGGGGGGTTACTTCATGATATCATGAAAAAATACCTAAATGTCTTTCAGCTCTTTTTCACACTACTTTTAAACATTTTGCCAGCACAAAATTAATTTGACATAACAAAAGAAAAAAGATTCTGCCTCTGCTGTCTCTGCTCTGTTCACTCTGTCTATACTCCAGCTGTCAGTCAGTGTGTCTGTTTCGTGGACGATACACACGGCAGACGGGGTGAACCCTGCTGTTTGGTTACATTCACATCAAATCTGGTTGTCTGGCGCCTTCCTGAAGGATTACATGGAGGTGTGGCTCTGTTTGTGTGATAACACAAAATTACTGTGGGGATTAACTTATTTCTCTAGTTTACTTCTTTGTTTTGGTTAATGCCTCCCTGCAAACGCCACCGACCATCATTGCCTTCTCCCACAGTAACCAGTAGGGCTGTTCGATATAACGATATATATCGGATGCCGATATAAAAACGTCTATCGTTTCATTTTACGCTATCGTTTGTTTCGTGGTGTCGCAAAATGAACTGTTTACAGCAATATTCTTTCATCGTTTTGATGGTCACTGTAGTGGCTATATTAATTTCTTAAACTTCTCTCTTTCTCTTATATTTTATATAACCACACTACAGACGGACAAGCGCCTGTTTTTATGCGTTGTGGTTAGCAACAACGATGGTAACACCATCGCGTGTCCGCTTGTTTATGTTCCACATAAACCTTTCACCATAAAGCTCAAGATCCTGTTGAGACTTTTCAAAATAAACTGAACCACGTGAAAGAGCAGATTATTTACGGATGAGAAGCAAAAAAAGAGCCGCCAGGTGCTAAAAAAATAAACCTTAGACTCAAACGTTAGAACAGGCTTTTCCCCGCAGCACGCCGTGTATAAATACTCAAAAAGAAAACGGCGGCCGTTACAACTTATGTCTAAAACTGTATAGTTTCATGCATCTGTTAAAACACTCGACTCCAGCTACATGACGCGCAGCTGGAAACACTTCCCGCAAGTCGAGCTGCCCGAGATTCACAGAATTTAAAGAAAATGTTACATTTTTGTGATTTATATCGTTATATGATTTTGGTCATATCGCACAGCCCTAGTAACCAGCACTTTCTGCTTTATGTCATAAGCAGATTGTTTTGTTTGTTTTTTATCAGTTTTTGTGAGATAACTGATAAATGGCTCAAATGCTATAAGTAGGCTACTTGAGCAATTTGACCAATTTGAAATGTTCATTATTGCACCTTCAGTTTACCGGACCTTGTGAAAACGCAATCCTGTGAGCAGCAATGTTTTTTGTGGGGAAAATAATTTATGTACACTTAAAAAGGCGGCTAATTTCAGCTTATTTAAAGGTAGGCCTGTTTTATCCAATGTATTGGTGCTGAGATAGATTTCTTCTACCTCAGTTTGTCACGGCACAAAACGCTCAGGTGTGGCTGAACGGCTGCTGTATTTTTAGCCACATCCCAGTGACGAATGTGGACGTATATGTTTTTCCATTACACAACTGACGAATGAACATACCATCTGTGACATCATGGGCTGGGTTGAGCCTATTATTACTTACAGTTACTTCAATGTGTGTAATGTCATTTGTCGAGTCTTTCAGTTATAATTCTGGTAATCTTCTGTTTTGCACTTTGAAACTGCAGAACTGGAATGACCACAGAGGCAGTGACTCTACAAGAAAGTCCAGTCATTTTGTGACTGGGTAAACAAGTTGAAGAAAGTTGAGCAATTCTAAGCCTTGATTATACTTTCTGTGTCTGCATGTCCACTAAGGCTCCAAGTGATGTAAATTTCATCATTAGATGGTGGGCACAAGGGTCTGTGTGCACGTCTGCGTGCCTGTCTGTTAATTGTGATTGTCTGCGGAGACTTGTCATTACAGTGCTCCAACTATACATGCTCATGTGTGGTTGGAGCATAGCAGCTCTCCGTGTCCATGTCTGCAATAGAGTATAATCAATAGTGATGAAACGGTTGATTCTAATATAAGTAGTATTGGTATCAAAGCTGGTATTGGTATTGGATCAATACTGGTGAGATACCTTGTTTCTGTCCTCAAGGTTCAGTATGTATCCCACTAAACTGTTTTGAAAAAGATTATTTTTATTGGAAATGAGGGAAAATATATCTCAAAAAGCACTAGTGCTGGGACGATATGACGATATATATCGTGTGGAGGATAGAAAAGTGTCTATCTTGCCATTTGTCTTCTATCGTTTCTAACCCAAATTTTAGATATTATTACATAAAATATATAATTAACCCTTTACAACCGGTCGGAGCAGGCACACTCCGTTTTACCTAACTATTTTTAAATCCCTGTAGAACTGGAACCACGTAAGGTAGTGCAATAAATTTTTTTGCATGTGAAACCGGAGGAGTTGTACTTACATCTTATGCCATTAGCTTGTCCTAGGTCACGGTTTCCTTCCACATATAGCTTTGCAAAAATTGTATAAGAAGAAAAAAGCAAAAACATAATATTCCAGAAACACGCTTTGCTGATGTTCATAGCACTTCCTACGTTGGCATATACGTCAACGCGAACTATTGCATGTCCGCCATTACCTGCCCGAAACTGGAAGTGACGTCATTTTTGCAAAAGGGCCTTATTAGCCTTTGTTGGTGTTTTTAAAAGTCATGTTTGACTTTATGCTTTTCTGTATCGTTTCTGGGATGGTTAGAACTCAAATTACACTGTTGGAAATAGTTTATTTTGATGCATTATAATATTTATTTTCATTTTTCCTGTAGTATATAAAAATTAGTGTATCTCAAAAATAAAACTATGAAGACACTCAAAATAAATTTCTCGTGGTTGGAAAGTATTTTGTATTTACAGTTTTGAGGGGATACACCTCTTAATTTTTTCTAACTAGAAATATATGTAAAAAAACTAAACAAAAACGATTTTAAATATTTTTTTGTAGTTAATTGCACTACAATTTTTTGCAATTTATGTAGTTATTATGGACTTAATGCATACATATTATTAAAATTTGGGCTATAACGGTTGTATTGATATATGGAAACTTGAAATGCTCCCACAAATTGGACTACAGCATGTAAAAACATAAAGATAAGCTCTGGCGGACTTGGTTCTATGGTAGGTCTTAAAGGGTTAAATAGCCTGTGGCAAATATATTAGTGTTGTCTTCTCACTATACATGCTCTTAACTTTATGCAAGAGAAAATAAAGTATAAAAAAATGATATTTTTCGCAACGAAACTCCGTCTCGTGCTTTGCGAGCTGGTGCTGCTGTACGTGCACCCGGATTTGCGACATACTTTACGGTAACTCAAAACAAAGACTGCACCCTCGGCACTTGCTTTTTACAGACTGCGTACTTTCTAGATGACCACAGGTCAGGTGGTATATCATGATATATATCGTTATCGTGATATAAAATAATTCATATCGTGATAAATATTTTTTCCATATCGCCCAGCACTAAAGAGCACTATAAAAATATATCTTTAAACAGAATTTGACCCAAAGTCCTTTAAAGGAAGACACAATCAAATTCCAGGTCTAAAACAAAATCCAACTTCAAAATACATGAAAAGCTGAAAGGTCTGTTTTGTTGCTTTAAAGTAATTTGAGAAACATCGTTCCGTGTGGACAAAAGAAAGTTTCACATTATCAAAAAATAAAAGTGGGGCCTTGAAGTTTGTCTACACAGATGTCCAGTGTGTTGTAGAATAGTATAGCATACCATATAGTGGCATTAGCAGTGTCTCTAACATTAGTAGAGGTGCAGCATTTATGAAAGTCTAGGCAGATACCAATAATATTGTTTAAAATGATAGCTTTCATGGCATACATACAGTACAGCACAGCTTAATTTTAAGTGGCCTGAACTGGACCGTTAATACTAGTGTCCTGTAAACTATTGAAAAACACTTACAACTTGTGCCCCTTTCTTTCAGAGTAGCATTCAAAGAAGTGCTAGTGTAACAAATAACGCCTGTCAGCACAGCTCTATGGGCTGTGGGCTTGCAACTGTAAGAAATAAATGAGTAAAATCACAAAAACCCAGACTATTTTATTTCAAAAACAATAATTTTCTGTGAATTTGCAAAAAAAATTATTTTTCTTTTTATCGTGAGCTCACTGTTTTTGTTGTTTGTTTGTTTGTTTTAAGAAAAAGAAAACTTTGTAGAAAACAAGAAAGGCTAGAGCCTTTCTCTCTTTTTAATAGAATACTAACAAAGCGAAACACATCTACTTCAGTCATTTACTGGTTTATCTTTTACTTAATTGGTTTGGTGTAGTATGCCAGACCATAGGTAATGACTTCAGAACTGATGAGAATACAGTTAAAAGCTCTCCTCTGACAACCTTAACAGCTTAAGAGTTTTGCAGTCAGCAATGTGTCTGTCCATTCATTTTATAATTTCACTTGAGGTTTAGGTTTGTCACTTAGACTCACATTGGCTATTTACTTTAGTAAACTCACTTCTGAGCAGGACATAGTGTAGAGTTCTTTTTCTCTCTGGATTTCTCTCATACACGCACTCAAATAGAGGGGAACACAGTCTCCTCTTCAGTAATAACCCTTTTCTTTCTTCTGATTAATGTTTACTCATGTAGATTTCCACAGAGGGTTGAAATTAATTTGCGTGTTTTCAAACTTTCCCTTTCTTTTGAGTTAGGATGGAAGTTGGCAAACGTGTACACGTCTCCTGGTTCTTTCTTATGGTAATAACCGTCTTTGTAATAGGGAAATTACAGTTCGGGGGTGGTAGTGCTTTGGCAGACCGTGTGCATCTTCAGACTGCAGAGAGTGTCTGTTGTCAGATGAGGGCAGTGTCAAAAATGTGGTACAACCGGTCTGTTGTACACTTCTTGCTTGTGCTGCTGTCAGTCCTTCATGTTATTTTTATGCTTTTCCCATTCCTGGTAAACACCGCTGTCGCTCACTTCCCTGTTCCAGCTCACTCGTCAGCCAATCAGCATTTGACAGACATGCCGCATGATCCATGTCAAGCAGCGTGCAGTTAGGATTTTGTAGGCAAATAGCAAACAATTGTGTTACAGATGAAAACGGAGCTAAATTAAACTGTATCCTTGCAGCCTCAATAAAGCAACTCAAAGAAATTTTGAGTAACTCAAAGAAACTTTTAAGCTAATGATGTACTTCAGTTAATGTGTCTCTGTGCACGTGTGTGCTTTTGTACATGTGGTAATTCGCACACTGGGTTGATTCGTGAACTGGGTCTGCACGCAAGGGTGATCTGAAGTAATCCTTAAACCTGTAAAATAAGCCAAAGATATGTTTGGAGAGAAAAAAAAAAGAGCAGCGTTATATGAAAAGAACACCTTGCAAAGTGTTCAGCATGGGGGTGGAATTATTCCGCTTCGGGCCTGTGTGCATGCTGTTGCACAGGCAGGCGTTACACGGATAGAAAGAGACGAAGGGATTCCGCTAAATCGCTGCAGATTGTGGATAGAATTATGAAGAAGTCAGTCAAGGAAGTGAAACTGATCCAAAACATGCTTCGAAATACACCACGACCTACCTCAGGAAACAGAAAGTAGAAAGCGGTAAAACCATGCTGTGCGTACATCACAGCCTAAACATGGATCAAACTTGAAGTGAAAATTACATAATGAATGGACAGACACACAGCTGTCTGCAGCACTCTTTTAAGCTGTTGTGTCTGTCAAAGCGGCACTTTTGCAATTAAAAGTATCCTACTGACTTGGAAAGGCGTCCAAAATGTTGTCCCTGTAAGAAGAACTGTTTATTTGGTTTATAAAATAAAAAGGTAGCAGTCATTAATAATTGAAGAATGACTCATATTGATTTGCTTATTGATTTTACCTAAAAGCTGCCCTTTTGATTGGTACCGGGATTAGCTTTACTAAAATAAAGCTAAGCTGAGTGTTTTTGTGTAAAATTGAAATATTTTACAATATGTGAACGACAAATGCTAGCTCATTTATTAATTCCTAATTTTAATTAATTATTCATCTCACATTCTCTTTTCTCTTGTTTTCTTTCCTTCTCTCACCCTCTGCACCCATCCCTTTTCTCTTCTTTTTTCGAAAACCACTTCTTTTTTCCCCCCATTATCCTGTTTTTCTCTCTGTCCTTCAGTCTGATCAAAGCAGGCAACAAGCCTCCTCCAGCCACTCCAGGCAAGCCCAAGAAGGCGACCACCTTCCAGGAGTTTGAGAGCATCACGAGCGACGCTTGGGATGTCGGGGATGACGACGACGAGCTGCTGGCCATGGCTGCGCAGAACCTCAACATCGAGGTGGTCATGGAAACAGCCAATAAGGTAAACTACTTTAAAGCAGTTTTGCCTGATTGATGTCTTTCCACTGCAGTAGCACATTTTCCTATGTCTGTGTAGAAGGAAGCACTCATCACGAATCAACACAGCTTCAGTGTATTTTGTGAAATACTAATGATTCTTTTGTTCTGGGTATTCATTTGCTAGCGTTTATTCATATTCTTGAACACAGTTTTTCATCTCTGCTATTTTACATGTTCTTATTTGTGTCCATAAATAATATGTAGCAACTTTTAAAGGGCAAATAGGTTCATATTTGAAGGCTGGAGGTGTTGGTAGGTAAGCTCACAACACGAAAACTTCATTTCTATTGTTTTAACATACATATCATTTGAAATACACTATTAATTATCATTAAAAATGACTTGGATAGGCCCTTAAACCTACAGCGTTAGTTTTAAAGCAATGTCATGGTAAAGTCTTCTTTTAAAGCGCCCTTGTCTTGGTTGCCAGGGTGATGTGTCCTCTCTGAAGAGTCTGGACAACATACATGCTGCAGACATAAAATAAACTTCGTGTTAAAATAGATTCCTCTCTAAACTATGCCGCCTGCCATGAAAGAAATGGTACAAGTTGTGGCCTTGAGCGCAAACAATTCAATGGCTTTTTTAAAGATTATTTCAGATTTTGCTGAATTTGCTGAAATTAAAATATTGGAGATTTACTAAGGATAGTGTGTTCATTAACTGAGGTAAGGACAACTTTTAACAAATTGAAAGATTTTTCTTTTCATAGAGTTATTATGCATTTTGTCTTTAAGAGGGGAAATTTTACAAAATTGCACAGTTTGCATTTCTCTCAAGCAAGTAGCAGCTGCAAAAAAACCCACGTTAGTTTACTCATCTAAGCGAGTTGTACGCCTTATGTGTTCTGGGGAGGTTACCAGCCTTAAGCTCACCAAGGTTTCACCTTGTTTTTCTATCTGCTGAACAGGTGATTGAGAATCACAGCAAGCAACAGGAGAAACAGAGGCAGGATGAGACATCAGAGCTGGATCGAAGAGAAGACGACACACAGGAGGAGGTGGCAGAGGACGATGAGGACAATGAAGAAGAGGAGGAGGAGGACAGGGTGGAAGAGGGAGACGCGACCAGCCCTGAGGTATTATTTGGATCCCAGAGCAGCCCTTACACTGATGGCCGCCTAGTGAAGTCCCACAGCGAAGCTCCAATTGGGTCACCTAAAGGTTAGTGAGCACCATTACTCAGTGTTCTGCGAGTTTTTTTTCTTTTTTTAAGCCCAAGTGCTCACTAAGAGAAATTTCTGCAAAGATACACTTAAATCCGTAAATGAGTTTCTGAGGAGGGCAATACATGGAAGGTGAATAGGGCATCTTTTAGAAAATGTCACCGCTGTAACTTCTAATGCAACGCCATAAATAGGTTTGTTGCTTTGCGAAAAATCCATTAAACACAATTAAAAATGATCGGCATAGTTAGGTTTTTAGTGATGATGCACTTTTTATAAGCTCAGAAAGTTGGAGTGTTTGTTGCGCCAGTATTTTTAGTGGGGTTTATTTACTGTGCCTCACAGCTGCTTTGAGACTTGGCAGATGTTGTCATTCTACAGTGAGAACATCTGCTAAGACTGCTAATGTTGTACTTTGAGCAGACGTGTTTGTGTAGTGCTCAGCATGAAAATTACTTTAAATTTAATTCAGTGAAAAATTGTAGAATTTATCATTAACATCACTTCAGGAATAAGAAAATAAATAAAACAGTAATTCACCCGAGTTCCGCTAATTTAAAGTCTTGAAATTAGTTGAATTATATTGCTGAAATTGAACTCAAAAAGCAATTCAATACAATTCAAAAAGCATAAGTAGGAGATGGAAAGTTAAGCTATTACTGCTTCTTTTCATATTATTGAGAACAGCTCTTTTCTATGTTGAAGTTCAGTCACTACACACGCATATTTTTAACTGTCAAATGGTAAAAAGAGTAGCTGCAATATCACATTAAACCTCAGCCACAGGGGCCTAGAGCCTGGTTGGCAACCACCAGGCTGGTTGCTATGGAAAAATGAGTATTCCCTGACCAGTTGTCGCAGGTTTGCTTGCTGTCAGTCGATGAAATTGGTAAGAAAGAGAAAGAGAGAGCAATGCTGTACCAAAAACGTGATTAGTGCTAGCAGATGCCACGGTTGCCGGTAATTTGCATGGGAGTTGCTGACTTGTCTGCAAACACTCTCCAACTGCTTGCTAAGCAGTAGTAAAACTATGAAGAGCACAATGCAAACCAGATACTGTCTGACTTCACAGTAAGAGTTGCATTTTTGGAAATGTGTTGCTTTGAGCAGTAAAGGTGCTTGATGAATATTCTCAGCTTTCAGTTTGTGTAAAACTTCAGTTTCTCTCATGCTCTGGGGTTAGTTTGTAAGTAGGGCTGGGCCATATCATACTGTTCACGGTAATACAAGTATAATATTAGGCAACGATAAGAAAATGAAATATCGCAATAGAATATGAAAAAACGCACATGCGCAGTGCCTTTGTTTTCATATGCACATGGCAGAAAAAGCATGGTGGCGACGGAGAATGAGAAGGGCGAAAGCGGATCGTTGAATGAAACAGATGAACCAGAATTCGTTTGTAAAAATGCTGCAACTTCAGTGGTGTGGAACTGGTTTGGTTTTCGACCGTCAGATACGCAACAAAGCACTATTTTTGGTAGAGCATGCAAGCAGGCCGTCGTTATTACCATGTTTTTCAGAAAATAAGGCACACTTAAAATCAATCCTTTGATTTTCAGAAAAATCGACAGTGCCCCTTATAATCTGGTGCGCCTTATGTAGGAATTCTGGTTGTGTTTACTGACCTTCAACGGATTTTATGTGATACACGGTTAAAAAATCTGTCAAAAATGTTTTAGTAAAACTTTGCTAAGCTACGAAGCCGCACCGCTTGATGGATTGTCAGAGCATTACGGCTACCGTAGTCAGGAGCCTCACGGAATAATATGTACTGGGCTTGCACATAACATTACTGTATTGTGTGTGTGTATAACCTCTTTTTAAGTTTTGTGGATATTATACATGGTTATACTCAGGATATGTCAGCTAGTTTCCACTGGAAATGCCTTTTGGTTAAACTGTCAGCAAGGAATTTGTGAAGATGTTTCAGCTCTCATCCAAGTTCTAAAAACAGAGGGTTGAGAGTCTCAGGTATTAAAACCGTAGTGAGTGTCGTCCGCTTTCGAAGTGACTGTTGACCCACTGTTGATCATGTGAGTCATCATGTGAGCCAAGGTGCAAAAAAAAAAAACCCCCCCAAAAACAGATGTGGGTCATTACAATCACCGGGGGTTAAAGGGGAAACCACTTGCCCCACCCTATCGTGTAGCCTATCAAGGTCACCTGAGGTCGATAGGGGAAGTGCCTGAGAAGGGATCTCAAGACTGCATTTTATGTAGCTGATAGCTACGCATAATATTGACACTGAAGTCTCAGAATCAGCAAACCTGATGATTAGTCTTACATTAGAACTCATTATTCATTAATAAGTTGTGTTAACACATTTTAAGGCAATAGGGGAAACAAGCAGACTTAATGAATCAGACTTAATCAGAGGTCTGACTGTCAACACTGTTTTTCCACTGTAAGATAAAAATATTCAAAGATAAGAAAAGGAAAAATGTTTCAGTGTAGAGCAATTTTTTTTTTTCGTAGTAACATGTGTTTCTCCCCCCTTCGCTTCAAGTCCCTTTCCTCTTATATATGAACATGGGAGTTGAAAGAAACACCTTCCCACCTCCTGCACAGCTTCTCTGAGCGACCTGCCATGACCTCATAATACACAACAACTGTTCTGCATCATGGCTCCCTTTTATAGATGCGTCACTGTACGAAGCCTGCTCCACAGGTCACGTCAGTGTTCGTGTTTAAATGTGACACTGCGTAGCGCTGTATAGCAACCGGGTATGTCTATAGACCGCAGCACCAGCAGCAGTAGCAGATGCTGAAGCTGTACATGGTGAGCCGTGTAGCCGACTGTTGTCCTGTCTGGCAGGTCATCTGTCTGTCTGCCTGGATGTCTGCTCCACTGCCTGTTGCTGTGTTTAGATACAGATAACACGAACAGCCCTTCGCCTTCAGGCAGTTCCTCTTATCTGGCCTCCATGTACGGCTACATCATCTGTTGGGACAGGGGTATACAAGTCTTCTCTTGTCTTCTCTTATTTTGTCTTCTGTTTTGGGCTTTTTTTCTGTTCTGCTTGTCTTCTAAAATACATACTCTGCTTTTGTAACTGCCTGTCATGTTTGGGAAAAGTGCTCTTTATAAATGTTTGTACACTTGCTCATATTTATTTTGAATCCTTCCTTAAATGTAATATTTGATGTCTTACCGTGGCTTACGTAGTCATCAATTTTAAGCGTTTATTGATACTTACATAATTATTTGTAATAAAGATTTGTCTAATTTAATTTCTTTCAGTTAAAAATCATATTGTCTTTTACATGTTTAGCCAGCACAAAGCAGAAGTCATGATGATTGAACATTATACAGATGTTGTACAGTTGGACCAATATTTTTGGCTTTCCTTCAGTAATGATGGATACTGGTGTTGTTGAATGCTGGCTGCATGTTTGTAAATGCAATTTAAAACTGTGTAAGATTTCTTTCTTTCCCTGGTATTGGTGCAAAATTTCACAATCAGTGCACCGCGAAATGTAACTTTCTCAACTTAGCTTTGCTCTTAACAGCCTTTTAAAAGGAAAGTTATTAAATGAACTATAAAAAAGGGCTTATTGTTAAAATGACACAAAGGGCTCCACTAGAGAGAAGCTGCTGCCAGCTTGAATAATCTTCTTTAATTTTTCTAAGTGCAAATAAAGCACTTGAGAACAGATTTGTAGCCTTTTATTTGTTCTTGTAAAAAGTGAAAGGGGTATTAAAATCGGCAGCATTCCAGTTTTCTTAATTGCTGCCAAATGCTTGTGTGATTCTGGTTTTGCTTTAGGAAATGTTGGCAGTGTGGACGACAGGGCGTTTAAAAAAATTTTTTTTATGAACTTGCCCAGTGTGATAGGAGCAGTGTCCATCTTCACATTGAGGTCCTGATCTCACACACTTGTCTGCGTGCTGTCTCTGCTTGGTTTTGTGGGACTCTTTCTGTTGTTTCTTCTGCACATCTGGTAGAACATGTGGCCTTCAATACTGAATTAATGTGTTTGTCTATGCATTATAGAGCCTTCACGGTTATAAAACCACAACTGCCGCTTTACTGGAAGCTCATTCCAGAACAAGCCACCAGCCGTAACTACATCTGTTAACACCTGCATACAAACAATACAATAATGTTATATCTAAGTACTCTCTTTGGGCTCTAAAATGATGTGCATAAAGTGATTCTCACACATGAATTGCGGTAGAAGTTTATGCCAGAAGTTGCCTTTTCTTACTAGTAGTATGATCGACATTAGGGGCATGACTGTCCTTATCTATTGTTCCCACTATATAATCCCGTATACAGCTCTGTTGCCATGACAGATTTTGTAATCATTACTGAAAATCCTTTGTTTGGTTTAGATGAAGGTGACAGGACAGGAAGCACACAGTGCATCTGATTGGACTATGTAGACAGTGAGACAAGTTTTGTAATTTTTGCCTCAGTATACCACCATGTTGGACCTTTAGCTTTAATTCAACAGAAGTTTTGGTTTACCAGTTTAGGAGTTACAGCCATTTTTATACATAGTCTCCCATTTTCACAGTTAATTGGACAGCTGACTGACAAGCAATTTCATGGCCAGGTGAGATTTGTGGCCTTGTTAGTCCATTATTAGTAAAGCTAAAAAGTGTTGAACTTGAATTTGGTGTCTTTTGACTGGAGCCTTTGAGTGAGGTCCAAACAAAACTGATGCGAAGGAGTGAAGTGAAGAGATTGCAGAACTTTAATCAAAAGCACTCTAGAGAGGTAAGTGAATCATTGTCAAAGTCTCAAATTGAGAAGTTCCTTCATTAATGGAAATACAGACAGTTTACCCCCAGGTTACACAGAAGAAAAGGAAGGACAGACTAGATAAATAAGATACCATCTCTTATTCAAAGCCAGATAAAACAAACATTAACCTGTACCAGAATGATGGGAAGAGAAGGAAAAAAGCGGCTTTTGAGGCAGTGTTACGATGAAGGCATGCATGACTGCCATTGGAAGCGGGAAACCAGTGTTTATTGATAATGGGACTGCTGATAGGATAAGCAAGATGAATATTGAAGTGTACAGGACTATACTCTCTGACAGCTTCAGCCGAATGGATCAGACAGCGCTTCACAGTTCAAATGGATAATGACCCAAAGCATACCGCAAAAGCAATCAAAGAGTTTCTAAAGGCAAAGAAATGGGATAAAGTTAGCGACCTAATCTCAACTCAATAGAGCATGCGTTTCAGTTGAGACAGCACTGAAAGCAGCAACAGAAGGTGGCTGCAGTAAAAGCCTAGCAGAGCAGCTCAAGAGAGGAAACGCAACATTTGGCGATGTCCATGTGTTCTAAACTTTCAAAAAAACCTTAGGATTTGTCCAATTATTCTCTTTGAGTCTTTAGAAAATATGGCTACTATATATAAAAGTGGCTGTAATTCTTGAACAGTTAATGCTCACATTTTTTGGAAAACCCTGTGAAATAAACCTGAAGTCTGCAATTGACAATAACTGTAATATTTAGACTTGCTGGCCAGGCTAATGTCGCTTTCATGTTACTGCAGCTGTTCCTCTCACATACTGACGGACTGACTTCCCACAGTAAATCAGCTGTTAGAACTGAATCCCTGACCAGTGCAGCTCGATGCAGCTTTGCTGTTACAAACATTAGAGGTGGAGACGAATGAACCATCGAGGACTTGATTTTTAGTTTAATGACATATTTTCTGTCTGCTCTTCACGTGGCTTTTCTGCTCATCTCTTGCAGAGTGCTCCGAGCTAAAGCTAGCTGCACAGTTAAACTGACTTCACTCGCAGATGGGCTCACAGTTTGGCCTGAGAGAGTCGCTGCACTGCGTTGCTGTTTTTACAATTAAAACATGAAATTACTAAAACAAAAAAGGAAAGTTATGCGTGATATGACAGATTTAGGTGTCACACTATTATCCTTGTCTTTTGGCCACACTAATCCTGCATGAAAATCTGTTGCCATGACAACCCTTGTTATCGTTGCTGTAAATATTTAGTTTAGTTTACATGGAGGTGACAGGACAGGAAGCGCACAGTAGACATCTGATTGGACCGCATGGACTTTTCTCACATGTAGTCGATTGGTGCAGCAGGCAGAAGGGTTCTCAGGCTGCAGTGCGTGCGAGTAAATGGTTCTGTAATTTGATATCAACTGAATTAGCTTGAAAAAGCCGCTCTTCAATTTAACTTTGTCTGCTGTTCACAGCAACCTCACGTTATCTCGCCTGCTGTTTAACTTGTTATCACCGTACAGCTACCTATTGCTGCCAGACACGGTGTCAACTCACCACAGCTCAAATTAAAGTGCAGCGAATGCCCTGCACATTCAGGAGGCAGAGCATTTTTAAATTGCAAAAAGTGATCTTTGAGTAGACACAATTTTTGCAGTTGAAATTTTTCTCTAGGAGTTTGATGAAGATAAAAGCCATCTGTCCCTTTTTACATGTGGATGTATGTTTTCTTTAACGTAGCAGCAAGCCGTAGACCTTCATCACATATTCCGTGTTTTCTGCATGATGTAGAGCTGCATCGTCTCAATCCTTTGGATGTGTGTTTGTGTGTTTATGCAGCCCTAATTTCTCTCATCTCACTCCTTCCACCAGATGCAGCAGGTGAGCATGCAGCCCTCCACAGACAGCGGTCTCTGCCCCATCGGCCTCCTGTCATCCCTCTAGTGGCTCGCATGGCTGACCAGAACACATCTGGCACTCCAGCCATGACCGAGAGGGAAGCGTCCCGCCTAGATAAGTTCAAACAGTTGTTGGCAGGACCCAACACAGATCTGGGTAAGAGAAATTCGTCCACCAGTCTCCGTCTGTCAGTGTTACAATGTGTTCTGTTACTTAGTTCACTTGTCTCGCTATTACTTTGTCTCTCTAGCGTTGCCTTATTTCTTTTGTTCCCTGAACTCTTTCACGTTTTCATTTCCTTGCACTCTTTTGCTTCCCACTCTGTCTGCCAGCTGTGTCGTGCTTTTAACAATGCTGCGAGGGAGAAAGTCATCCAGCCATCTGGACATGCAGATTACAAGGGGGGAAAAATACCCCAACAACAAAAGCCAATGACAGGCCTTTGTTCTAACCAAACGACAGGCCTTTATTGTTTATCCAACCCAAGAGATGTTGTTTGCTACCACTGCTTACCCCAGTGGCCGTGAAATCCTTGTGAACTCTTTGCATTTGACTTTGTGTCCTTTGTAACTAACTTTTGGCAACTTGTGCGCATTAGCTTGTTGCATCGATTCCCTTGTTTCAGGTAATTAAGTTACATCGAAGTAGTCATCAAACGAGTTATCTGAGTGCAGAATGCTGAGTTTTGCGATCCATCCAGTGACTAGTCTGCAATTTGCAGAATGTTATGTGATGAAATGTCTGTGATTTTGGCTGGAGAACATTGCTTCTGAATTTGTGGAATTATTGCAGTTGTTATAGCAATGGTTTAAATCGCAGCAAGGTGGGAAAGCAGCGTTTTCTGAACGAAGAAAAATCCCACATTTTACTGAGGTGTCTGCAGTTGTATTCAGGGTTGGATGAACATATGTCAGTCCTTCATGAAGAACAAAACACTGGACTGTGGAACTGTGAAATATACATACGTAAATACTTAAGTGAGGCCAAGCTGAGGCTTAGAGCTGCTTGTCTCAGCGTATATACACGTCTGTCAGTTACCTTTGACAAAATCCAAGTCAGTGAGTTGTTAAGAAACAAGTAGTAAAAATAGCACCCACAATACAGTTGTTTTATCACACGGAAAACCTATAGAGACCAACATAGTATATAATAAAAAAATCACATATTGACATTTGAACAGTAAACCTGAGACTAATGACCAAAAATTGTAGATGTTTGTCTTCTTCCTCGTTAGTTTGACCTGAGGTTACCTTTGGTCAGAGCAGAGACTTTTAAAAGCGGCTGAGTTCGTGTGGATTATTGGTGCAGGATGAACTGTAAAAGTCGACTGTCTTTTAAAAGCCCTTTTGCTTTTAGACCCTCGTTGAGATTAAAGACGTACACCTGATGTCCTTGGGTTGTTTTTGTGTATTTAAGCTGCGTGTATGTGTTTGTTGAATGTGGCTGACAAAACGTAGCGAGGCCACTGTGGTGAATTTGATAAAAACAAAAACAAAACAAAACCACAAACTGCAAGGCTTATGAGGAGAATTGGTTATGTGCCTGTCTAAATACACTAAATATGCTAAATGCAAAAAGCTGTGTCAGACGTATTTCAGCGCAGAAACGACACAGTTTAAATACCGTGCCTTCCATTTTCAAATGACGACTGTGGTCTTAATTTACCGCAACCGAAAAGCTTTCAACGTGTATTTGAGACAGTGTATTATTAGAGACAAACATTTTCTTCAGGTTTTTCTTTACTTGATCACATTTAAGTAATTTCCTTGTTGTTTTTCTCATCTACTGTTTTGCTCTTGGTGCAAAATCAATGCTTTCTCGATCTGTTTCACATTAAACTGCATCCTGCATTCATATTGTCTTTCTTGGAAACATTTGAATTACAGGCCAACTGATACTGGAATTTTGAAGCTGCTTGAAAGAAAATAAGGAAAGTAATTTTCAAAACAGTTGTTGAGTAATAACAGGTTGAGGGAGCTAAAAAGGCAGCAACTTAGCTAACCTGGCTCCAAAAGCAAATCAACCTCTACAAACGTCCATATATATTTTACAACAAAAATAAACATGCTGTGGCCAAAAAAATTTCCCTCCTAATATCCCTCCTTATAATAACTATAAATTCAATTAATTTTATATCCCTTTAAATTTTATTTATGCTTTAAGATGTGCATTATTAGGTTTAAGCCCCTCTATGTTGTACTGGTGCCTTTGGGTATATTTAATTAATATGCTAGCACTAATGATAACATATCGAATATCCCGTGAGATGTATCCATAAATCATGTCAATGCATCAAGCTAGCTAGCATTAGCTAATAACCTAGCACTCCACCCTTGCATCCAAATATTTTACTTCTGGCTTCAAAATCTAACAAGCAAAAAGTAATTTGCAAGTTTGGTCAAAAATATTAGTATGCAAAATAGTGACATCATAGTGCCTACAACCGTCTTTTATATACAGTCTATGTTTATAGTGGGCACACATACCTGTTGTGTAGTTATTCAGGCTTTAATTTGCAGCAGTGTTTTATCCAGTTTACTTAGAATGTAATCATTCTCAGTAAATTTGTGCTATTGCCATCATTATTGTTTGCAATCACATCTTAATTGTTACATTAATCTGCATTCTCATCACCTAATGGCTTAATACATGGTACTGGTTGACTTGCAGTTTGAATCAAAGTGTGCAAAATTAGTGTCCCTTGGATGACTTTGCGGATGCTTAACTTTGCACATGTAGACTGTTTTAATGTGTACACACACACACACACACACACACACACACACACAGTGGGCATTAGCTACGATCCTAAAATGTAAATGTAGGATTTCATTAGGCTTGAATAGCCTTCGTCAGCACACTTCTTCACCCCTTGAAAACTTTTCTAACAAACTGGTTCACAAGTCATCAGTGTTAGTCAACAGCGGTTGCGGCCGGCTCGGGAAAAGTGTATCTTGCACATCAGCAGAGTGTCTTGAGATGTCAGCCCCCATTAAGGCCTGCCAGGCATCACATGCTGACTGTCTAAATTTAGTTTAGTCCCTGCACCATGATTAGATACCCCAGAACGGGCGAGCCACGCTGCCGGCTGCTGGCAGCATGAAAGATGAACTTCATTCACAGGACATAATTAAGTGAAGGATTGGAGGAGAAGGGGGGTGCTGAGAGGTGATGGGGAAGGGGAGAAGGATGGGGCAGATAAGATAAGATAAGATGAAACTTTAATGATCCCCGTGGGGAAATTGGGTCATTGCAGCTCCAAAGAATAGGATATAGATGAAAATACAAAAGGAAAAAAATAAATTGCCAACATCTGATGGAATTTAAGCCTCTTATAAAACACAAAGGTAAATAATATCACTGTGTGCTCACAGTTGGATGCTTTGCTTTTGCCGTTACTTAGATTATTTTCAAAGACTTTTACAGCTCCTTTTTTTTTTTTTTTTTTTTTTACAATTTAAGAAGTTTTCATTTCAAAGTAAGATGACCAGACACATACCACTCCTTGTCCTTTAAGGGACAGGCCATTATTTCTGCTGCTGCTTGGGACGCATTAATGCTTATACAATTCGCACATACATACCAGCAGACTGTGTCAGCGGGGATGACACCCCCTGGTGTGAAAGGGAAATTTGACCGACTGTCCTTGAGCTCAAAGGACGAGGGTTGGGATGATCCATTGGCTGGTTGCTCGCTTGAATGGTGTAATTAATTGCAGAGGCAGCCATGTTTTGGGGCCAAGCCACCTGACATGGTTGGTCTGCCAGCCTCTAGAGACCAAATGTAGAGATGTGCGTGACTTGGTGCACAACCCAGCACCATTGGTCCCACAGTTTAATACTTAGTTATGTACTACTGGTATTTGGCCAAAAAATAGTTTAGGTGCATTATATAAATATTTCACCTGTCAGTACATTATTTCTTTTTCTTGATCAACTTGCTTCAGGATCTCCTTTGCATTCAGAACTTTAACACCGCTGTCAGTTTCTCTCTTAACTGTCTCTCTCTCTCTTCATTGAACCTTGCGACAGGTTGTGACAGCAGTCTGTTTAGCATGTAAGGTCATGTAGAAGGTGATGACCTGTACGCTTGTAAGAGTAGAGTGATTGATGTCAGGTTGATCTCTGCTAATTATTCCTGATGTCCTGAGGCGAGCCGGTCTGTTGAGTGAACCTGAACACAGCACCCACGGTATGCACAGTGAGGGGGAAGCTATTTTAGACAGAACTGAGGGGGAAAGGGGGAAAAAATGAGTCCTGTCTACTACAGAGTAGAACTTTTGCAGTTTCACATTCCATGTTACAAGTGAAACACTGAATTTTTTCCACAGTGAAAAAAATATATTTAGCGAGTTAATAGAGGGTTGTTTTTTTTTTGTTTGTTTGGGGTTTTTTTGGGGAGCTGTACTTCAGATTCAATGCAAATCGCATCTCAATGAACCCAAAATGTACTTATTTTTTCCATTTGTTTTAGAGAAATGGAACAAGAGATTTAACCATTAATTATTTTCATGATTAATCAATCAAGTGTAAGCTAATACTGAAAAATTAAATACTTGGACCCCATGGTGCTGAATAGCCCAAAAACCAGTGATACAAATTATTCATTATATCAGAAAATATTGAAACATCTCCATACAGCTTATTAAACGATCTTGTTTCTCTTACAAATGCTTCAGAAGTGACAAATGCATTACTATGGCTATTTATAAGCACTGATGGATTCATTGTTGGGATCACCTCAGACTGCTTCAATTAAAGCTTTAATCGGAATGATTAAAATTAGTCACCGTCAAATTAACAGATTTATTTATTACATTTATTAGATATTTGGACCGACACTTAGCCTAAATGATTTTTAATTGGCTTGACAGGTGGCATTGCAGTTCAGTTCATGCTTGGAGGTATGACTAAAAGTTTTTATCACGGTGCTTCTGAAAAGTTCTAGCAGTTTTCATGGTGGCATTATTATTACTCTTATTACTGTTGTTATTATTGCTTGATTGGCCTTTATGTAGACTTATGTTGGCTTAATATACTGTCCGGAGTGCTTAGAATAAACATTTTATTGTGATAAAAGCTAAACTGTTTCACCATCTTTACGGCTTTTATTCATTTGTCAGCGTGCGAGGGGGCAGTCTGGACGCTTAGCTTTGCAATTGTGATAACTTGAGAACAAGATGACGTGGGATTTTGAAATTGTTGCCATAGGCGTATCTACTAAAAATCTCGGACCAGTACGAATTGCAGTGATCTCGACCTCAAAGTCAAGGTCAAAGGTCAGCTTTTCTGAAAATTCAATTCAGTTCAATTTTATTTATATAGCGCCAAATCACAACAACAGTCGCCTCAAGGCGCTTTATATTGTACAGTAGATCGTACAATAATATGCACAGAGAAAAACCCAACAATCATATGACCCCCTATGAGGATTTTCAAATTCATACCATAGCTGCACCTAATAGAAGGCTGAGTCGTACTGGCAGCTACGGCTACAGCTGTTTGTGAAAGGTGCCCGTTAGCCCACAATAGCACGTTAGCTCCACCTTAGCTGCTTTGCTGTGGGTGCACGTAGAGGAGCCGGCTGAGCATCTCTGACAGGAACTTTTAAGTTCTTAATTCATTACCACGGCTCCACAGTTCATCAAACTTTTTGCTCACAGAGCTCTAATAGCTGTTGATTGGTGATTAGTAACAGTCCATGAAACATCCAGCTGTTTATGATGCGGGTAAACATCTTGACAAATGCACCGCTATATGGCACGTTGTGTTGTTGAACATTTGTGCATGTGTGATATGTTTAGAGACTGTATTTAATATTGGAAACTCTCTCTAAGTCACTCTCTAGGAGAGACTATAAGCCACAATTTTACAGACTTTATGCATATCTTTCTCTTTTAATACATTTTAAGACCAAGAGCTGGCATCTGACATCAAGCAGTTATTGCTGGATAGCAGAAATACTGCTGTTGCTATGGCAATGGTCTTTTCTCCTCTTTTTCTTTTTTGGCAGTTTATCCTTTCACTTCCACCTTTTCATCATTTCTTTTTCTTTCTTTGAGTCTTTTTTTTTTCCTTATTTTTGTTTGTTCAGTATTTGGTCGCTATATGTGGTCACTTAACACACGTACTCCCACACATGCCGGAGATCTGTGGGTCAGCAACACTGTAAATAACTTACAGAAACACATACAACACACACAAACTGATATATAACATTAAGAAAGAGGAACAAACCAAACCAAACGGCTGCTCAGTGCGCAGGAACACACTTGCTTCCATTACCTCGCTGCCTGTCGGTGTGTCTCTACCCTCTGTTGGGGGTGCTGCAGCTCTTTGTTACTCTTGCAGCATTTCAGCGCCCGACTACCATCAGCCTCATTGCAGCAGCGGTGGTTTGGAGGCCTGCTACTTTCTGCCACGCTTTGCTCGCTACACACTTTGTAGTGCTACAATCTGCAATCCCGTTACACAGCAGTCACCATATGATAGGCTTACCATCAGGACCGTCTGCAAAGTTAATAGACGCTATCAAAGTGTGAATTGGCGATGTAATTCAATTCAGCTCGGTCTTAAAGCTTTGCCTAAAAGCACTGATCATGTGTGACGATTCCAGAGGTGTGTGTCACGAGCTCGGCAATTATAAAAAAAAAAAAAAAGAGATGATGTAGCTTCAGACTGGCCATCCTGCAAAGAGAGGGGACTCCATGTTCATTCTGATGAGACGCCAATAAAATCTATTTAAAGGAGCAACATTTTCCTTTTATTTAAAAGCTGGGAGAGATATTGTGAGAAATACTACATTTTTAAGACTCTGCGTTTTCTTATTTCCCCTTTTTGCTTTAAAATTGTATGCTGTGTCAGTCAGTGAACGAACATTTGTTTGTGCACGCTGCCTCCTAGCATGTCCCCAGGCGTAACACCTGACTTGATAAGGTTGATCCAACCACCAGCTGTCTCCTGTGTCAGTATCCTCACAGATTGTCTGGCTTAGTTTATTCATATGTTACACCATGTGGTCTTCCAGGTGAGTTTTTCATCCTCCCTTTCTTTCTTTTTAGGAAGCTTGACTGAACAGACCTCAGCTCTTACAGTTCTCTCCCAGCTGCTGAGAAATTTCTGCTTTATGTGCACGCTGGGCAGACGTACACATCTGCAGCCATCAGCTTTACCCTTCAATTTAGTATCTAAATTAATCCATTTACTAACTTACATTTAAAATCGTGACAATTCTCCATTATAGCTCTGCCCACAGCCTAGTTGTGTAGTAATTTTATTCATGATTAATAACACAGCGTTCCTTAACAGGCTTTCTTTTACTTCCTTAAGGCTAAATCGAGATAAAAAAAGATTCCCATTAAGTGTCCGGTTTAATTTCAAAAACCATATACAGTGAATAAAAACCAGCAAGTTATAAGGCAGATTGATAACCTTTTACTATTGCAGAAACTTTCAGTATATTTTTAATTAACCATTTATTCTGCAGTAAAGGAAAAAGTGGATTTCTGGATTCAGAATCGATGCTTATTGTGTTCGACAGCCCCGGTGGTGGCGGCTGACATTAAACATGGACACAATCTTAAATAATGAGGTCAGCAAATGCAAGTAATCCCTGTGAGTCAAAAGCTCAGGCTGTTTCCCACTGTTTGTTCTGCTCTTGGCTCTATAAACTGTCATATATACTTGATATGAATATCCTTAGAATGGTCAACTCATATAGGAAGTGACATATGCTGTGCAGACCTGTTTCAGATTGAGGATAAACTGAGCAGCCTGACCAAAGGTGAATTATTCTGAACTGCAAATCAGCCTGAGCTTCTCGAGAATTCGAGAATAAAAATGTGGAGCTGGACATAAGCATAATAGGTCCCCTTTTACAGGATCAGTTTCACCTCAGACCTTTGCTCTAGGCCAAAAGAAAACAAAGCCTCCCTCTGCAGTGATCAGCGTGCGTTTCAGATTTTGTTTTGAAGCACTTTAATGAGGAGTATTCACTGTTAACTATTGCAGTTTGGTAGTTTATATATAATCTAAAATATATAAATATTTGTGGACAGCAGCTCTTTCAGTCAACAGAAATGTTGCCTGCAACACTAACTTACCTGCAATTTAATATGACTGCAGAAAAGGTGTCACCAGGCCAGATATTTTTGAAAGTGTTTCACCCAAACCAGTTAAAGGCAAGGCAAACCTCGGGGAATTAACTATACAAATTCTCTGTGTTCATGCAAAAGAACACGCTCTCTCACTCTCTCTCTCTCTCACACACTCACACACACACACACACACACACACACACACACACACACACACACACACACACACACACACACACACACACACTGTCACACCTGTATGCTCATCTGTGTTCCGTGTCCTCTCCCAGCCATCTGGGCCATCCATCAGGTCTCCTGAGCAGGTATAATCCAGGGAGGGAGTATCTTTTTACAAGAGTCCCATTAGTTTACGAGCCGTCTGCTCCCTGGCGCTATCGCTTTGTCCTTTAGATGAGGTAGACCATTCAGGACTCTCTCACAGCATTCAAGGTTTATAGGAGGAGAGCTTAACTTTTTAATATACTCTGTGATAAAGGTGTCTGTCCTGATTGTATTGTTTTTCTGACCTCAGTGACTAAATATCTTCAGATGACTTGAATAATAAGCTCGAGAAGATATTGCATTCGCTGACTTTATCACTGAGGTGTTTCCCAAAACAGGTACTTTGGGAAACACCGTTGTAAAATGTGCTTTATAAGCTTTACGTTTAATACTACACACATGAAGGAAAGATTTAAGAAATAAATTGTACTGGTACTTATTGCGTGTAGATCTCACCACTATAGGTCAGTAGATTTTAGATTCAGTCAACAGAATTGTGTTTTCTTACACCTCCCAGTTCAAGTGTATATCCCTAGCTACAGTGGCCACTGTAGGATAAACAGTGGTTGCCAACGTTCATCTGTAGTGAGTGTGGGTGGTCACCTCAACTGCCATGCATCATTTACTCTGTTTACTTTGGAAGAGGCTGTAAAACTTTTGTTAAATGAGTCGATACGGAATCGATTAGTCAGTGATGCTCACTTCTGTCCAATGACAACAATACTGAGGTGAGGGGTAAAGGATATCCTGAACTTTTCTGCTCTGCTGTTAGCTGTCATTAGCTGCTGTTAGCTGTCATTAGCTGCTGTTAGCTGTCATTAGCTGCTGTTAGGCAATGTTAGTGAAACTTTCTAACACTGTTGCACTCGGACACTGCCGTCACTGCCATGTGATTTCTTTTTCTTTTTTAATAGGAAACTGGAGCCTGACATTAGCTGGCATAAAATTAGCTTATAATTGTTGTTTTTTAGCTGGCTAGTTGTCAGCGATTTGCACGTCTAATCTGCTGACAATAAGTAAATGGCATACTGTGCCTTTAAGATGGAGCTGATGCTCAAAGTTTCATCAAATTGGTGTTTGTAGGTTGACTTTATCTTAAGCTGATGTATGTGGAAAGCTAAGTGTTCGCAGGATTGAGTTTGGATTTGCTGAAGAAGCTTCTGGAAGCTTCTGTTGCAGAACACAACTCTTTGGCCAGGTGTGTTTAGGTGTGTGTGTGTGGTATTCACGTGCGTGAATATGTGTGTTGTGTTTTGCCCCAGTGGTCGCGCTCCGATTGAATGATGCCTGAATAGTGCATGGCTCCGGCCCGCCAACCGTCTTCCCTCCTGCTCCCATCAGCTCCCTGCTCATCCAACACTGACTGACAGCACTTCTTCCCTCTCCCGCTGTCTTCTATTCTTCTTCCTGGCCTTCACAGAACTGTGCACACAGGCAGGTAGACTGACTGACAGGCAGGTAGACAGGCAGACATGGAAGGGGTGCAGGTACACACTCTGACATGCACATTTACAATCACACATGTGTGCACACTTCCTCATAGGAGCTCCATTTGATTTTCTTTTTCATTACTTGGTTGTTTATAGTGAGTCCTCCCTTGCTGAGAAGAGCTTCTTAGCTCTGTTGTTTCACTCTTTCAGTCCTTTGTCATGCTTGGATGATTGTATTGGTGGCACTTGACTATATACTTTGTGTACACTCAAGATCCCAATAGGTGATAACCCAACAAATAACCCGCTCTTTGTGGAAAATGCAACAAAAATTCCGCTTTGAGATTATTTTAGTTTTGAACGAAGCAAGACTCGGAAGCCCAGAAGCGTACGTGATGCTGACAGATCCAGGATTTCTTGCAGCATCTAAATGAGCAAATGGAGGTAACATATGCTGTTAAATCATTTGGATGCACAACCTGTAACATGTGGCAATGCTGGTGGAAAAAACTAGCAACATGCAGCTAGCTTACCTAGAAAGGCAACATTTTTGATCTTTGTTGGCGTCTATGAAAAACTTGCAATTATGTAGCAGTTTCACTTAAAAACTTAATTTAAAACAATACAAATCATCCAAGAAAATTGCCGTCCAACCGCCTAGCCCTGAACAAAACCCGTATTTAGGTTGTCAGTCCAGACAAAAACAAGGGACCAGAGCATCTTCTCACATGTGCTGTTTCTTACATTAGGCTTTCTGAACACAATAAAGTGTGTTCCTCAGGATTTGTTTTCTTATTTAACATCTTGGGTTACGCAGTAATTTTCATTAGAAGCTGAAATCCTTTTTAAATTGAGGTAAATTATGTTTAATTAGCATTCAAAAACCTAAGGGTTCAGTGAGCATTACTAGTGTGCTTACATCCAAAAATTCATCTAATATTGAAATTGAACATTGGTCTCACCTTGTTTGTTAATGAATGCTGCTCGTCTCCTAATTGTTTAAGGTCTAACAAGCTAAAAAAAAAAAAGAAGAGAAACGTATCTGTTGAGCAAGGTTCAACAAGTCCTGCAAATTAAGAGACAAACTGGAATGGCACACTTGCAGAGCACGCTCTTTGCCAATGCACTGCACTCTCTCACAGTTTTTAAGAAACTGATCTGGATCAGCATCATAATCTAATGGGTTCTTTCTATGCCTGTGCTCTGCCTGTCTGCCAAGTTTCATTAAATTGGTAGTGTTTTGCACAGTCCTGCTGATAAACAGAGACAAGCAGCACCTCTGAAGGGGCTCTACTCGGCCTTTTGCCTTAGTGGAGGAAATGTATCATTTGTTAAAGCCCTTTGTGGTTTATGATCTCATGTTCCTATTTGCAGGCTGATATGGTTTGTCTGCGCCTTCTAAAATTGCTGTAAATCAGTGTTAAAAAATAAATCACATTGATGTGATTGGGCATTGTTCAAAAAAAGAGCATGGTTTTAGTTAAAATAAAACAAAGACTGGGTGATATGATGTTAAATCTGTTAATTTTATATATTTAGAAACAGATAGGACTGTTTGCTTTTTGAGCCAAAGTATCTCAATCTGTGGACTATCTGTATATCCTTTTTGGAATTAGTATGTGACATAATTAAAAGATGTTGAGGTACCAGTAGTAAATATAACCAGATTCAGACCTTTTCAGAGTTCAGAAACCCAGAGGAAGGAGAAACGCAATGAAACACGCAGCCACAACACTGCTAGAAGAACAAACGAGAACTGGGTTTCAAGTTTACAGGTGTATGAGAGTCAGATTATAAATTGTTATAACCAACAAATGGCCAAAAACACTCAAACAGATCGTTTGCATAATTCCAAAAAGAAGAAATACAAGTTGTCAGTGACATTGTGACACTGAGAGCAGGTGGATATGTGTGAACCCCGCCCACAGCCGTATGTCAGAGTACAGACTGTTCTCACACATGTCATGGATATAAGGTTCAGTTTCATGTGCATAGGGGCTGTCAGCTCTTCATCTAGAAGGTCTTCAGAAACTTCAGGAAACTATAACTAAAAGTAAAGTACACTGGATTTATGGAGAAAACAATGTTGCTTCACCTGCCTCAGCTGATGCAGCCAGTGGACTCAAACAGGAAGGTCATAAGGTCACAAAATAAATGTTAGATTTAAAAATACTGAATTTTTTTTCTAATAGAATTAGTTATTTTTCTCATCTTTACCTGGTAGTTAATTCCTCAGTTTACTGTTTTTAGAATCGCTGTGGCCAGTGGCTTTGTCACTTGTTCATGAGGAAAATACTTGAGGCTGTGTTCTAATGCAGGTTTCTTAATAATTTAGAAGTAGGATTAACTTGTCTTTACAGTGCTGCAAACCCTGGAATTTATTGAGAAAGGCCTTTGTCTTTAACAATGTCTGAACTAGCTAAATGTTAAGGAAGTGATCCTGTGACCCACATGTATGTGCCAGAGAGAATCTGGGTCAGAGAGGTGACAAAGACACATTCTCTCCTGCTTTAATAAGCACAGTTGAGGTGGCCTTTATCAAGGCAGCCAGCCCCGTCTGCTCAGTGAAGCCGCTGTCTGCGACGGTACATGAGTGAATGCACTGGAAAACTCCGCCTTGCGCTCATTTGACGTGACCTTTACGTCCCCTTGATACTGCTCTCAGAGTTTGGTTGTGTAACACTTTGGGTTATCTTGGCTGGTTAAATAAGTTTTAATGAAATATAAACACGATAAAACATATTGCGCCCTTTGAATGTTTCAAGAGTCACTGAGCATTTGCTCCCTCCGAGCGCCCCCCCCCATCAGAGGAGCTGTTGTGGGTGTTCAACATAAGGTACATGGTGTTCTAATCACCCCCTGTGGTCCCGGCTTAACTCCAGCCAAGACAAAGTGAACTCCTGTAAGTTCATGCATAATGGAATACAGTAGCCACAGAGAAGAGACTCGCAGCACTTGCCCTTGAGTTGTTACAGGTGTTTGGTTTTTTTTTTTGTTTTTTTAATGGTGGTAAGAAATAAGGCTTCCTCCAAGGTTGGGTCTGTCCCTCCAGAACAATCCGTTGAGATCTGTGTCCAACGTGAAAAACACCCACGATACTGATCATGTTAAGTCCAAAGAACCTTATAACATAATGAGATGTTTTATTGGTCTCCACAGGGTCCCCTCTTTCACTTCTCTATATGTGCTTTGAAATAACTGCCTGTGGGTTGAATTGACTTTAAATAGAGGTTTTGCTTTAATTTTGTCTGTCTCCAGAGACCTCTTTAAAAGAAATGTCCTTATAGTTTTTTTTTCTCTTCTAGATATTATGATGTATAGCGAGGAGTGACAAATTTGTCAGCTAAAAGTGTCTTGTTTGCATTGCTAACTTTGTTCGGTGAAAGTGACGCCGACAGCTAGTCCCTCGTCACCTCCGGGACAGTTGCAGAAACTTCTCCGCCCTTCATTTTGACAAGTGCCCGCTGAGCAAAAACAACAGATTAATTTTCGAAATGTCACGAAATGCCTTTAATTTATTCCAGTGGAGTTTGGGTTCGGCTGTCTCATTCATAATGCACAAGAGATGCCCTAGAGAGTTATATGTTTTTTGAGAGATGAGCTAGCCTCGCACTAATGAAACGACATCTGCAATTTAGCCTGTATGTCAGCTATGCTCATTTTGCCCTCTCTATCTCTGCCCACTGTGGGAAATTGAGTTTTATTCCTTAGCAATGAGTTCTTGGGAATTGCAGTATGGTTGTGTAGTATTCATTTAGGAAATGGCAAATTATTATTTTTTTTTTAAAAATCAGTATTTAAAGACTCTTGTGGAAGAATAGTGCGTCACCTTGGAGTAGATTTTACAGATGGATTATAGATTTATATATTTCCTCATGCAGTTCTCAGCTCAAGGAAGCCTTTTAAGCCAGGAGTAGTTAGAATGTGTGATACTGGAAGGTTGGTCCATTGTATTTTCATGTACAGAACCAGTGTGGTGCATACGTCCTCCTTACAGACAAGCTGTGGGTCTAGAACCATCAGCGCTCACATTGGGGTAACTAATTTGGATTCTGTAGTCGTCCGGCTCTCTGCTGGGGAATGTTTGGAAGACGGTGAATTGCAGGAATAGAGGTCGTTTTCTCTATAGGATGTAGGGCACCTTTCCTTGTTCTGCTAGCTGCATGGTGTAAGTAAATATTTGCACCTTGCCCTTCGGACGCACCGCTGCGTATCTACATACACAAGCAATGCAGTCCTTCTCCCACAAGCTGTTCCTGCAGAATATTTGACCACAAAGGACAGAGGCGTTTTGAAAATCACTGCAAAATCAGGATGTAAAGACCATTAGCCAACTTCTGCCCCATGCCCCTTCACTCCCCTCCTCTGTGCAGCCTATGGAGAGATTAATGCTAGGTAGGTGAGCTATAACATAGTTTAATTAAGCCCGAATCACCAAGATTCATGGACCTATTTCTTTGTCTGACAGTGCAAATGAAGGTTCAAAGGGTGCAAGGCAAGAGGAGAGACACCTTTTGACAGGCTGTTAGGAGCATAATGAATGTGGAGGTACACATAGGATAACTATTTCACCCTTAAGGACTGTTGCAGATGATTTCTGCATAACCTCAGTGCAGGTATTCTACTCTACATATCTGAAAGGTAGATGTCGTGGCAAGCAGCCTCGTGCTAGATTCAGATATATGATCAGCCACCTGTGGTAAAGATGTAAAAGTTCATCCTATAATGGGGAGGCGTTAAAATAATAGAAGAATAATATGCTCCGGACCCTCTGACGTGCAGTCGTGGTAATCAATATGCGGAGTACTTCTCCAGCCTGCAAAACAGGATGTTCCCCGAGGACAAGCACGGGAGCGGAGCGATTCGAGCGCAAACAGAGCGGCCGCTGTGCAGATCGATCTCAGCTTCTGTGGCATCAGGATAGCGTTATGCGTTGGAAGTAACATGAAGTATCGCATTATGAGTTATTCCCCAAACAGAATGCGAACTGTGGAGGAAAAAAATACTTTTGAATAGGACAGAAGATTGTTTCCTGGCACAGTGTCAGGCACAAGATGAATGGCTTGGAAACAGAAATGCCTCAAATTGATGTTTTTACTAAAGATATAGATATTTTTTTCATTTCCATCCGTTCTTTTTACTCGTGAAAACCCATAATTTTTGGGGTTGTATCTCCAAATATTTGTATCATGCTGCATTTTTAAAGATTCCAGCAGTTGCATTGTATTTTTTTTCTCTTTTCTAAATGCATTTATTTATCTTTTGTAATGTCTGGTCCAGTTTGTGTCATGATTACATAAACTCCCCCCAAAAAGTTTTAAGATGAGTTGAAAGGCACATGAAACACGAATGCAATAAAACCCACACAAACAAAACCATAAATACAAAGTAATATGTCTATCTAATGTAAAATATTAAACATTTGGCTCCGGGGTGCAGGGAATCATTTTGTTTTTAACACTTTCTGCTATTCTTTTTAGATTTGTTGTTTGCGTTTTTCAGAATGTAGTTCTGAAACCAGTCCTGCAGCTGAAATTACATGTTAATGTACTCTTTAGTTCTCTGAAATAATATACAGGATTCTTATGTATCAAACTACATTGTCATTAATAATCCACAATGCAGTTTAAATGGTAAACATGTCAATGTGATGTCCCCCTCTCTGCCTTTAATCAGGACAGTAGTTTTGCAGAATCAACCTTGTGCTTTGTTCACTATGACCTGAAACTAGCAGTTGAGCTCATAATATCATCAGTAAAGTGTTTGCTGGGATCACAATGCAACAGAACTGATGACACAACTCACTGATTTTTAACCAGAGGTGGTGTTTCTTTAGAAAGAATTAATGCATTAGCTTGACTTTTCAAAGGATGCTATGCTCCTTTTTTATACTGTTAGAAGCTAAGTAGTGTGCCTGAATAGGTACATATTACTGCTATTCATGCAGAAGTATGTTGAATGATAGTACACTTAGAATATGGGATTTTGAATGCAACAGCACTGATATCCACAATTTTTAAAAATCTGGTGAGTAAATAATATTTCTGTTGCAGTTGGGTTTGATTGGACAACTTTGGTGCTGCTGTGATTTAAATGTCCACACCATACAATTGTAGCAATAAAGGAAAAGCAGCCTCCCAAGTGCCGTCTTCAACTTGTTGTAGTGTTGTGGAGCAAAAAGGGAAGGAATCCATTCTTTTGCTTTGCGTTTTTTATGGTCTGTGTGATGTCTGAAGGAGTGTTTTTTTTTTTTGTTTTTTTGTTTTTTTGTTTTTTAAAACTGCGACCTGCTGCTGCACATGCTGCCTTGGGGTAATCGACACCTTCCCACATCACGGTGCTCTGACTGTCTCTGAACCAGCAGACCCATGCTGTGCACTAGATCACTGTATTGAATTTCTATATAATTAAAGTCACTGGGGGTAAGGTAAGAGAGAAATTTTAAGTGGAAGATGCGCAGGAACTAAAGAGAATAAATAGCTGCTCCCATCAGCTGAACAAGCTCTAATGCGTTTCACTCAATTTAGCCAATGGACTTAGCCCATTGCTGTTTAGCTGATTGCTATTTCCTATTCTGCTATCTGTCACTGGCTCTGCGTTGCATTTGCCTTGAAGAACAGGCAAGGCAGAGTCATTTGGCAGCGCTAATCAATACTGTTCACTCTGTGCAAAGACCTTATCAATTTCCAGCCGGTTCCATGAATAGGAGCAGAGGAGGAACTTGGCTTATTTATTAGGTACATTTGTTTTTTCTTTTTTGTTTTTTTTTTTTCTCGCAGAAAAAAGTATGTTAAGGTGGTGGCATTTCCTTTGCTCAAAAATCAATCCTCTCTCTTTCTTTCACTCGGAGAATGCAGGTAAAACAGTGGCAGTGCAATTACAAGTGAAGAGATTTCCATTCCTTTTTTATGTTTCCCTCAGTTTGGTGAATGCTAATGGGGGCTTGTAGATTTGCAGGGCACGGGCAGAGCGAGGCCCATCTGTGAATAATGGATGAGTTAATGTTAGCGAGAGCTCATCCTGGAACCCACTCCTCAAAAGAAATACATATAATTTTTTATCTTTGGTTTCCTGGACTGCGTGATTCTGATTGGCAGGGTCATCCAGTCATCTCACGTACCTCTCGTGTAGAGCTTCATATCAACGAAGACCAATGCAGTATACCACAGTACGGATTTCTAGCACGTCCAACTGTGTGGCGTCATGTATATTTACTAATATTTCTTTTAGTCGATATCAGTGTTTCCTTCAAGCTTAAAGGTTTCTTTTTAATTTAGAGGGTTTGAAAAGGATTAAGCTTGGTTTAAATGCTATTTATTTTCTGTCAGAAGTTTAAGGTGCTTTATATTGTAAGGTAAAAACCCTGCGATAATACAAAGGAAAAAACCTTTCAAATAAAACGAAGGTGAACATAAACAAAACTGACACTCGGTTGCGGTCTGCTTATGCTCGAGGAGGAACAAATCATGAAGTGCAGTCTCAATGAAGTGGGCAGTGAGGCTCATATGTGGATCAGATGTGTGACTTGTTCATGAGCAGCAATCCGAACACAGAAGTTCATCCCTCTGTTTACGCTCGGGATGTTTACGGCCTTGGAGTTGGTAATGAGGCTCAGCTACTTTAATCAGCTGCTTAAATCGGACATTTTCAACTGTGGTTACCGGCGTCGTGTATTGTAATGGTGTTAGCTGCCTTTGTAGAAACATGCTTTTGCAACAGTGTGTGCTCTGCTCTGCTTGTTTGGCGGAGGTTAAATAGCCAGATTATCTCCACGCTCCCGATTTCCTTAACAACGTCCTCGTGTTTTGAGTCTGGGGTTGTGAAGTTGGGGTGTCACATGTTCGATATCACTGTTGCTTGAGTTTTCGCTCAACATGCTGGTTTGTAGCTTCTCAAACATTAGCGCTGCTGCTGCTCGGACTCGACTCCAACCACAATTTTTTCCGCGCTGCACTCTTCTCATTGTCATTGTCATTCTGTCAACTTTATATTGACCATGTCTCATATTATAGAAACATTTTTGGTTGATAATCCTTTTTATTATCAACCAAAAATGTTCTTTTTTATTATTTTTATTATTTTATTGCCCAGCTCTGGATGAGTTGGAAGTCCTCATCATCTTGAATTTCCTCCTTAAGAGGAACCTGTTTTATGAGACGTTATGCCTTTGCTAAATGAATTGGGATGAAGCTATAATTTTGTGTTTTCAGTAGACACTGGGTCATGAAAACGGCGTAAAATCACTAGTTAAAATTTTTTAAAAAGCAAACCCTAACAAAGCAAAACAAATAAGTAAATGAAGTTTGCCTTAAAATAAGGTTTCAAAAGCCTCCTTCCAACAGAGATTCTTGTACCGTGCGTGTGCCATCACTTGAACCTTTCATTAGCCCAGAAAAACAGGGAGATCTACCTAATCTTTGATGTGGTAGTGTATACATAAGCCTGTTACTACACAGCTGAAATAGTAGCACCACAATTAACCAACATGTTTGCTGGTTTAGTTGGTGATTAACTCTTCGGGGCAGGGAACTTTCATATTTGCCAGATTTATTTATTTTTTTAGACTGTCTTTCCTCTGATTATGATTCCTCTGCTAAGACCAACCTTTGGCCTTTTACTGCTTTTACTGCTTTAACATTAAATCAGTCAGGACCCTTTCAAATGATGCCATAGTTAGTTTTAGTTTACAGTCTAGTAACCAGTAAAATCACCTCACTGTTTGTTGTGAGCATCCTTTGCCTCCTGCATTTCTCCACAGTTTTTAAAGGAATTGGAGAACTCTTGGAGGATTCTGTGGACTTAGCCTGTCTCAGTCGTTTCTGTTTCTCGCTGGTATTTCTGGCTCAATAATGTTGAGATCAGGGCTCTGTCAGCCTCTCACCATCTGCTGCAGGAATTCTTCCTGCTGCTGAAGACGGTTCTTTGTGACTCTCTCTTTGGGCTCGTCTTTGTGCTGCAAAACGAATCTGAGACCATCCAGACACCTTCTTTATGGTGCACAGATTCCAAAATATAAACTGTCTTAAAGCTTTTCACTGTATTGCATTGTTGTGAGGAAATTGAATACCTTACAAAGAATTCTACAGAAATATTAGATGAACGTTTTTGATATGACAATTACATCAGAGGACAAAAGGATGCCCAATATGGGTCAGAATTAGGTGACAAATGACACGTTTTCTAATGTAGTGGGTGGAGACCTTATGACACGAGTAGGATTAAGTTTGTGCCTCGAACACAAAAGTGGTGCTCCAAACAATAGCTTTAGTTCTGTTTATGAACATGACCTCTTTTTGGTTCAGGGAAATTCAAAGTGACACTTTGCCCGCCAGAAGACAGTGGTTTCTAAATACCACACGACAAAGTGCTTTTTCTCGAGTCATAGCTGATTCCCACACTCACACATCCTCTCACACTGTGACTGTGGTTGTGTCACAGAGGGGAAAAAGAAGGTCCGGCCCGGCTAACACTTAGCACTAAGCCTTATTTTCTGTGAATTTTTTTGTCAGTTCAGTTAAACTATACAAGATAGAGCCATGATGCTTCACAGGCATATAGCTGAGATCAAAATAAAGGCCATGTTCAAAGATATGTTTAGTCTTACCATTCATGTACAGATGATCGAGTATGAGTTGGAACCAGTGCTGGTCGTAACACATTAAACGCAAGCACTGAGTACTTTTTTCCTGTAGTGAATAATCGAAGGCGTTTAATTTACAATACCAGTAATCACTTATTTACCTACTTTTTTCAAATGACCAATCTGTCAGAGTGACAGGTATTACCACAGTTCCTTCCTTGAGACATTATACATTGTTTGTCTCTGACTTCTTGGCATGCAGCTGTATACTAGTGGAATACACACCCATCCAGGGCCAGAGCTGTGTCTTTGTGCATGTTAATGCCAGCTAGCTTATGCTCTTTTATTATTTGTGGCAAGAGTGATAGAAAATGTGTGGGCTAAGGAGCTCTGCTTTACATTTTGAAGAAACGCCTGCAAGCTAAGCACACTGATGGTGAGGCCCACTGAGGAAGAGAACCACAAAATTGCTTTTAGCATCGCTAAAGCTTGTCGCTGGTAATTTGATGGAGGAGATGCTACCAGTGTCAGCTCACTGTGTAATTAAGTGATTTTTATTTAGCGCCTTTTCTACTCTACTCGAGTACTCAAAGTGCTTTATATCATTCACACAAGCCCCTTTTCATACTTCTGAGTGTTTTCTATGTAGTCTAAGAAGGTTTGATAGAAAAGCATCTGGACTTCTTTAAGTTGCTTGAAGATGCTTCACTTCTCATCCGAGAAGCTTCTTCAGTTCTAAGGTGAAATGGTACAGAGTCCCAGATTTAAGCCCTATGGGAGTGTCCCCGAAGAGGGACAATGGACCCCCAAATGATCCTCTACCTAATCCCATGAGCCAAGGTGTGAAATGGTAAATGGCCTGTATTTGTATAGCGCTTTACCAGTCCCTAAGGACCCCAAAGCGCTTTACACATTCAGTCATCCACCCATACAAACACACACATTCACACACTGGTGATGACAAGCTACATTGTAGCCACAGCCGCCCTGGGGCGCACTGACAGAGGCGAGGCTGCCGGACACTGGCGCCACCGGGCCCTCTGACCACCACCAGTAGGCAACGGGTGAAGTGTCTTGCCCAAGGACACAACGACCAAGACTGTCGGAGCTCGAACCGGCAACCTTCTGATTACAAGACAAACTCTTGAGCCACGATCACCCAAAACGGGTGTAGATCCCAATCAGCCAAGGTTTCGACTGAACTCATTGTGAAACCTAGCCCCACCCTATCATGTGATTTCTTGAGGTCAGAAGGCCCAGGATGTGAGTGGGCTTTAACACCTCTGGGCTTTCTATCTAGCATTCACACGCCGATGAACCCAGTGGGAGCAACTCGGGGTTCAGTATCAGTATCTAGTAGATTGGAGCAGCCAGAAATCGAACCACCAACCCTCTGATTAGTTGATGATCTGCTCTGCCCCCTGAAGCAGTAAATATAAACTCCCAATTGGAAGCTAAATGCAAAGCAGTGTTTATTTTTGGTAATGAAAAAATACCCTGACAAGTTAGCCTTCCCATTAGGTAACATTGTCTCATAACATAACAAGTTGCAGTGGTTGGATTGTCAACATGTTGACAAGCCTGATGACAGGTTGGGTCAAATAACAAGAAGAGATTAGCTTTTCTATTAACTGCTCATTGTATGAGGTTAATTATTTAATAAAATCCATCAGTGACTTCAGTTTGGAATGCACTGTTAATATGTTTTAATGCCTAAACCATAGACATTAAGTAGTATACAGGATGGTTTATATCATATTTCAGAGAAATGTGTGTAAAAAGAGCCTCTTGTGTGTTTGTTTTCCAGATGAGCTGCGGAAACTCAGCTGGTCCGGAATCCCTCGACAGGTCCGACCGATTGCATGGAAACTTCTCTCAGTAAGTTATTTATTTATTTATTTTTTGGCTATACACACAAGTGGTCTACGTTTATTACATGAAATATTAAATATTATATTTAGATCCCAAGAATGCTTTAAAACACAAATTTCTGTAAAACATAAAAACACATTTACACAAATACAACAAACGCACTCAGACATGCGTAACCTCACAACCAAGCAGAGGAGGAAAAAGATTAATCAAATATGAGCCAGTGTGCACACACAGATCAACGCATTACAGATGATCACACACACACACACACACGCTCAAAGTTCCTGTCATGTTCTTTCTCCCTAACCCCTCCCTTTTTTGATTTATGAAGACTGGTAGCAGTCCTGCTTTTTTTTCCTCCAAGCTTCAATAGGGAAAATTAATTGCAAGGCACAAATAATTTATTCATGAGACGCACGGTGTGTTTACTCATTAAGCCATTGTTGTGGTGAACAGCTTCTAGTCTGCAGAGAGAAGACTGGCTTTTTGAACACCATGACTTTCCCATTAATTACCGCACAATAGTTAATGTGCCGCAGAAAAGATGTCATTAAAGGTGTGTGTGTGCGCACGCGTGCGTGTATATGTGTGTGTGTGTGCCTGTTTGTGAGTTGTTTTTTTTTTTGGTAGTGGGAGGTTACCAACTGGGTGCTTTAACCATTAATGGCCGCTTTGTTTGGTACTCAACTGAAGTAAAGGCTCATAACACTGTATGAAGTTGCACAGCAATGACTGTAATGCAGGCAGTCAGACAGAAGAGAGGAGGGGGGCATCTCAGGACTTTTAGTGTACTAAGGTACCGCAGATAAGAGTTAATTTATTGATTTAGCATCTTTCTGTGTCTCCATGCACAGTGTAAACATGCATGCATACAATCTGTATGTGTGTCTGTATGTATATATATGTGTATAAATATATATATGTAAAGTGAAGACTGCAGCAAAGTTTGGGCGTGCAAAGAACAACTGCCCTGTGGTGTGTTTAAACAATGATTGCATCACCTCTGCTTCCCTGGGGAGAAAAAGATAGAGCTAGCAGAGGTGGGGATTGTGTGGATGGCAAGGAAATATATTATAAAAAAAAAAAAAACAGAACATGAAGGATTCAAAACTGAAAAGGTTGAAGAGTTGGAGAAATTAAATGGAAAAGAGAAACTGTTGCTGGATGCTGTAGAAATGATCCCTCCTCCACAAGTTCTCCTGCCCCTGTTACACAGCACTCAGTGCCTTATGGTTTGACAGCTGTAACAGAAAAATCTAATTACATTTTTTCAAATTGGCACCAAATTGCTACATCAGGTTCTTCCTGCTAAAATATATATGACTGTGTTTGGATTGCTGTGACACTGAAGAAAAGCAGGTTCTCGCTTAGTCACAGTCAGTATCTTTTCTCATGGGCTGTATATAAAAGATGGGTATTGGTAAAGTAAGATTACTCATACATCTCTGGACTTGGCATTGATTTTTGTAACATCGTGGTTTTTGTTTTGAAGGGTGAGGAAAGGATAAAGTGTTAAGTCATCAGCAATATGAACCATAAAGTTTAATGCATTATATTTTGCTTTGGCCAAAATTTTTACATTGGATGTCTTTAATGATGCAATACTCCCAGAGATTATGTCTCCAGCTGGTCTCCAACAGTTGATCCTTTATAAGTTAGGCAAAATGTGTTGACTGCTAGTCCTCATGTTGTCAAACATGAGGTCCAAGGACAAAGACTTCAATCTGGTCCACAGGATACTGTGAAAGATGTGAAAGAAGGCATTCATTTTATCACTGCATTTTAATAGGTTTTGCAACTTTTCCTGCTAATGTAGACCTCCCCCATGGCCGTTTATTCTACACCAAAATAATTATGTGTTATAAACAATTAAATAACAGAAAAAGTTTCTTTTTATTCCACAGTTGACTTTCTGTTTTTTACAGTGGGTCCTCAAAAAAAGGGCATTTTCTGTGAATTAACAGAAACTTTGTTTTTATAATTACAGGAACATCTGGACAATGGGCTAACAGGATTTTGTTTTTCTGTAATTTTACACATTTATTTCTTACAATTTAAGCTCAGATGCTGAAAGATTTCTTTCATTTACCACAGCACCATTTCTTTGTCATGTGGAAAAACCGATGCAATGTTAAAATCGCATTTCTTTTTCTTACATTATCATATAAGCACAAGGGATTAAGTGTGTAGGTAAAGTTCTTTCCACTGACAGAAAGGAGAGCTTCACTTGTCCAGCCCACTTAAAATCAAAGTGAGATGTATGTGGAGCCGCGTGCGTACGTAGTGCTAATTAGTGCTAATTAGTGCTGTTTTATTTGTTTGGTAATTCCATCAAACTGCTCCAAAATGCACCAGCTCCAGAAACACGACAGAGAGTTCCAAAGCAGAGGCTCAAAACAAACAGAAGCCAGGCCAAGCAGCCTGCTGCCAGTTACAGCCTCCAGTGTTGCAACACTTGTCAAAGCGAGCGCACCCCTAACTTTATCTTTGGCTTCTTCTTTTGGCTCCTCCCTTTAGGGGTTTCCATAGCAGATCATCTGCTTCTATCTCACCCTGTCCCTATCTGCTGTCACACCAACCCTCTCCTTCATTTCATCCATGAATCTTCTCTGAGGGTTTTCCTCTTTTCCTTCTGTCTGGCAGCTCCATCTTCAACATCCTTTGTCCAGTAGACCCCTCCACTGCACATGTATAAAACAATCTCCCCCTTGCCTCTCTTAGTGTGTCGCCAAACTACGTAACCTGAGCTGTCTCTCTGATCTACTCATTTTTTTTAGTCCTTTCCATTCTGCTCACCGCCAATGAAAATCATCAGCTCAGCCTCCATTTTTCTCTGTGTCACTGTGTCCAAACCCTACAACCGTGGCAGGTATTACTACCATGTTTTCACTTTTGCTGCTATCCTTCAGTCACAAATCACCCCAGATAACCTGTTTCCTTCAAAATTATTCTTGCTAAATCCAAATTTGTGACTTATTCAAAAAATAAGTACAGAATAGTCTTTATAAATGGAGAAATTAACTACAGTGGCCAGAACTGCTTTATTTAACAGCACATAAACGTGAGTTTTGTGGCTGTTGTGCATTTTACCATGCTAGTCTATGGTATCAGTCTGCCTCAAATGGTCATTGAAGAAACTGCACTTATTGTTTTTAGCATCATTTTCAGCACCATAGGTTGTAGCTTGTTATATCTCAGCAAACTTACTCATATTCATTTGCAATAGTTCTAACAAACAATCAGATTGACAATTACCTAGCAGTGGAAGAATTTGTAATAAAAAACAATCGCACACCAGGAAGGGGAAAAAAAGTTTAGTTTCCTTTAATCTTCACATGTTTATTATTTCTTACGTTTTTCCATTTGTTGCCCAAATAGATGTCGGTGTGAGCAAAGGATGTCGACATCAGACTCAAAGCAAAACACCCCCCCCCAAACTGTTTACGCATATGAATGGATCTCTACTTCACCTCTCAAGGTCTTGTAGAAAACCAGATCTTGTAGCCTCTTGAGGGGTGAACTGTCCCAGGGTTAAATCTAAAGTTTGGATGAAAGTAAAAAAGTGTGCAAAGTGTCAGAAGCACTAATATCGTCTGAGGTGTCATAACACTTGACTGCTTTTTCTGTCCTGCCTGTGGTATGATCCAATGAAGAAATAGATAGGAGGGATCAGCCTCAAAAAATCTATTCTCTGTCTGGTACACACACACAGTGAGACTCACAGCCCACGCTGTATTCCATAAACTTGGCTGAGGCACCTAATAAAACTTCACTCCAGTGGCGTCCCTTGTGCCCTTCTCCTGCTCACCAGCGTGCACTAACTTATTTGATTTTTTTTTTTCCTCTTCCCCTCCAGCAGGCATGCTTGAGCTGCACTCTTCTTTACTTGACAAAAGCGAGAAACAAGTTTTCCCACTGCAGTCAGAGCTCGCTAATGCTCCCCCAACGGGCTGCATTTACCACCACATCACAGAAATCGTCCATAACTGTCTTCCCTGTTATTAAACGCAGTGGAAATGAAGAATCAGGCAAACAAAATCTTGAAACCAGGCTACAAAAGAGAGGGCCAATTTCTAGCCTCACTGGATAGCTCCCTCTACCTCCCTTCGCTATTTGCAAGAGGCTCCACAGGTTGCCCGTGGCATCCAGTTAAACTTCCTATTATTTCAGAAATAATACCGTCTTATTTCATTTGTTTAAAGAGCATTTGGTGTCCGAGCCTGAAGGAGAAAGAAATTAAATGGCTTTCCTGCTTTGTGAAAGAATGTCAGCCTGTGGCAATATGTACATTTGTTAATGGAGTGTGGCTGTTAAATGTGAAGTGGCGGGAGAGGAGAAAACTAACTGGCTGTGGAAATATTGATAAGGCTAAAGGGTTATATGAGATATATCAAGGCAGTGGGAGAGGGGACAGATTTAGAGGTTATGTTAAACTTTACTACACTACATGTAATTATAGTGCCTAAAAGAAGGAGTAAGCAGTGCTTTTCTTCATTTGGGGCTAACTTACGATCAACCTTACGGGCACTTCAGCTCGCTAGAACATTTTGTTCCATTCTGCCTCATTCAAAAGTGAGAGCCATGCTAATATTAACTAACGAGACAGGGCGAGTTGCTTTTAGTTAATAGATTCATGACCAGGACATGAAAAATGTTGAGTTGTATATGTCTAATATTTGAGGTGAAATATGCATTTTGCATGTTCTCTGCTCCAAATCTTTAAAGATGTGCTCTCATTAGTCATGAATAAAACGCAATGCTATTTGCTAATCTGCCGTGTTGTGTCTTTTCCAGTTATGGATTGCACCATTCGATCACAATATTAAAACTACTGAGGGGTGAAGTCAACATCACGAGGGCTGTGCAATATTTCATATCCCGATAAAAGACATTTATCATCCCGACAACGATATATATCACAAAAATGTTGCATTTTCTGTAAATTCTGTGAATCTCGGGCATCTCGACTTGCATGAAGTGTTTTCAGCTGGTCGTCATGTACCTGGTGTCAGGTGTTCTGACTGATGGACGAAGCTGATGGCTCTTTTTGGCCTCTCATCCGTAAACACTCTGCATACTATTTCATGTAATTCGTTTTATTTTGAAAAATCTCAACAGGATCTTCAGTTTTATTGTGAAAGTTGCATGTGGAAAATAAACAAGCGGACGGTGGAGCCACGCGATCGTTGTTGCTAACGACAACGCATAAAAACAGTCGCTTGTCTGTCCGTAGTGTGGTTATTTTAAATATGAGAGAGGGAGCACTTTAACAAATTAATTCTACAGTGACCATCAAAACAATGAGAAAAAAAAAAAAAAGATATATATCGTTATATCGAACAGCCCTAAACATCACTGATCTCATCTTAATATAATGCAGGAAATCTTTTGCCTCTTTTGCCCTAGCACCTACTCGAATTGACTCAACTCCACTCGGTTTTTAGTATTTTCCATTAGGTGGTAGTACCTGGTACCAGGACTTTTTAGTACCTATTTGACTTGGGGCTCCTAGCAAGCGGAGTCTAGCCAAAAATATGACATCAACAGACTGCATGCTTCTGATTTGTCAGGGAGTGACGTTGCTGGATAAGTCATGAGAAACCTGGCAACAAGGAAAACGTGCACATACAAATCAACCATGAGGTGTAGACGTTTTCATGCCATGAAACACCATACCATGGTGGCTTGGTGCTTGTGTTGTGTGTGTGTGTGTGTGTGTGTCACATACAAATGATGTCAAGGAACCTTCATGCCACGTTGCTACAACAACCCCACCCAGATTAAGGTGGTACTCAAATGTTATGGAAAACAGCTAAAACTGAAGCTAACCAAGCCGAGTACGTACTAGTAGACACATTTGTGTCCTGGCATATGTGTGGCTGGTACTTAGTCACGTGTGACCCACCTAAAACCGATCATGTGCCCAGTTGCAATGGCATTATGGACTTATGGTCTACAAAAACTGCTTGGATATGGCTCGAAGATCTAACCTCTAAACTCCAAAGATCTCAATTTTATGAAGCAATGACAGGATTCTGTCTACAGGCATCAGGCTCCAAAGGTTCTGGTTCATTAGCAGAAGTACCACATCTGTGGCAGCAATGTTCTTGGGGACTAATTTCCTTTATAACATGCTATAAATCTATGGGACGATGTTAATATTACCCATAAATTGTGCATTTGTGTTTACACAGTGTTTAAATGCTAGCTGACTGTGACACAGCCTACATACTGCCATCCATTTTTATTATTTTTTTAGGTCAAAGTCCTGCAGAACCTGCTGGGCTGTCATCAGTCTTACCTTCCATGTTGCTTGTTTAGAACTTCCTGTCGCTGAAAGAGTGGAGCACATGTCTGCTGGAGCTGCAGTACAAGCCCTGTAAAACATCAGACTGTTATATAGCAAAAGTTTTTTGACTAAGGACCTGTGCTGTCTGCGTTTGTGTTTGCAGGGAATGTACACCAGTACTTGTCCTCATTACGCTATAATGCACTATTGGTGCTCACGTAGCGTAGTATCACGACAAACTCAATTGCATTTGTCCTCCAACTGCAAATCTTCCATCAGTCAGAGGTTAATAAAGAGACGTGAGGAAAGGATTGTGTAGGTAATTAATAATGAATATCATGCAGTAGAATTTTGGATCAGTAGAATATTGAATCCCTGATGATTGAAGGGTTTGATATCTGTAGTTGATAGGCAGTGAGTCAGCGTATTACATTGATTTTTCAGTTGGAGGTTTCCAAATTCCTCAGATCTTGCCACGAAGCACTGAAAAACTCACATTGTGTTTATAGAAAAATGTGGACATGCAGAAAAACAAGCATTTAAACACAGAAAGTAAAGTTTTGTTTGTTCAACTTCTGCCATGCCTGCAGTGGGACAGTTTATTTTGGTCTCCTTCTAGAATAATGTGCTCCTTCTAAGTAGAAATCAATTTAGAGAGGAGACTTGGTATAAAAAACCCCTCCAACAATTTCATTTAAATTCCCCAAATGGATTCCCCAAGCATATTTCCCCTGGTTTTTTTTTTTTTTTGGAAGACAGAGTTTACTGAAGTGGAGGATCCACGGGAGGAAGAGTAGATTGATGCATTAAGAATGAAGAGAGGAAGAGATGAGGTTTATGTAGACTGATTAACAGAGGCAGGAGCTACATTTTGCACCACTGGCAGGACACGTAGAGCTCTCGTGCATTTATGCCTCGCTGTAAGTCTCCCGTCTGTCTTCTTAAAATCTCCTTAAAAAAACAAACAAACAAGAAAAAAAAAACAACAAGTAGATCACAAATTAAATAAAATATTTGTCAGATTCGAGCATAAGTGCTCTTGAGTTTTCTGCTTTCTAAAAGAAGGCGAGCTGCTTGTGCTCTCTGCATCCCTTTCCTTCAACTAACTCTAAAACATTTACATTTACAGGATGGTGCAAAAGGCTTTGGTCATTTATTTGTTCCTTTACTTTGGGGAAATTACAAATTGGTGCAGTGATTAATTGTGCAGACATAAATGGAAATACACAGCCGGAACTCTCAGACAAGCTTTCTTGTTCTCCGGGCTTCTTGAAGGAGGATGTTTCTGCCTTTTGTTCTGTTCTCTGTCAACATGATCCCACAATGCTTTAACAGTGTCGAGGTGCAGGCTCTGGGGAGGCCAATCCATGACTGATGGTGTTCCACTGTGTGTTTTTTCTGTATGTTCCTATGTTCATAATTCTGTCAATTTCGATAAGATTCCCACCACCACTGGCTGAAATGCAGTCCCAAACCATCACAGATCCACCATGTTTGACAGATGGCTCTAGAAACGCACTTACTGTACCTCTTCTCCGTACATATTGATGGCAATTTGAACTAAAATTGTCATCAGTCTACAACAGCGGTCCTCAACCTTTTTTGCGCCACGGACCAGTTTATGTCCAACAATATTTTCACAGATAAATACAAGATTTATTCATAACACAGGAAAAGACCCAGGGAAACAGAGTTAACGATAAAAACAATTAAAAAATAATAATAAGTTTGAAAGGGCAGCACGGTGACATGGTGGTTAGCACTGCTGCCGCACAGAAAGAAGGTCCTGAGTTCAATTCCACCATCAGGCCGGGGTCTTTCTGTGTGGAGTTTGCATGTTCTCCCCGTGTTTGCGTGGGTTCCCTCCGGGTACTCCGGCTTCCTCCCACCGTCCAAAGACATGCAGCCTGTGATGATAGGTTAATTGATTAATCTAAATTGCCCATAGGTGTGAATACGGGAGTGAATCTCTGTGTCAGCCCTGTGATAGACTGGCAGCCTGTCCAGGGTGTACCCTGCCTCTTGCCCTATGACAGCTGGGATAGGCTCCAGCGCTCCCCACGACCCTGAAACGGATACGCGGAAGCGAATGGATGGACCCTAAAAACCATAAATTTCACACCCGAGTCTCAACTCGCGGCCTCGCGGCCCAGTGCCAAATGACTCACGGACCGGTACGGTTCTGTGGCCCGGGGGTTGGGGACCGCTGCTGTATAAGACCTGGCTGCTGGTTGTTTGCTAAGTTTAGTGCCTTCGTAATTGGAGACGGAGATGCTTATCATTTAGGTCAGATGGCAGATATCTTTTAGCTGGTCATGTGAATTAGTAATTGTCACTGTGATTTCATTTTACAATACGTTCATGGTCGTGTTTGGGTCTCCTCTATATTTGTCAAATCCTCCCATGTGTGTGTCCTGCTCTCCTATCGAGCAGTAATACAGCTGCAGTGTGATTGACCTCCACTAAGCTGTCCATTAACCTTCAACACACACACACACACACACACACACACACACATCCCTCATTTGGCAGAGCGCACCTAATGTCTGAGCCCATTGCTTTGTAGCTGCCCTGTACTGATTTGTGTTTGTGTGTATACAAGTGTGTGCGTTTGCATGTGGAGCAGTTTCAACATGTGACGCATGGACATATTGGCAGAGACCATGTGTGTGTGTTGTCAGGGATCTGGGTTGGGTGGGGGGGTCATGTTGGCACAAATGTGACTGTCTGGATGAGTGGCAGCACCGACTGAGCATTGACAGTCGGGTGGATGAGTAAGAAGCAGGGCAGTGCTTCACTGGATTTATGTTGCTGCAGGGAATTTAAAATGTCACAGGTCACGAGAAACACGTGAGAAGAATGTTTCTGATTTAAGAGTGTGTGCGCATATATATGTTCACATTATAATATAACTGTTCTATAATATATTTTACAGCTAAGTTTAACTGTTCTCAGTGTTTGTGCTTGCCAGGTGTGTGTGTGTGTTCAGCTTTCTGCAGGCAAAGTTGTTGTTGTGCCGCAGACAATCCTCTAGACTCTGCAGACTTCTCTTGGGGCCTTGTCTTTGTAGGATTGAACAGAAAACAAATGAAAGAGAAACTTTTGTCACTACACTTATTGACTGTCTTGTAGACAGTTGCTCAAAATTGATGGTTTGTGTGCGTTTCTGTCTGCTTGCCCGCATATTTCCAAAAAATGGCTTCCCGCTTCCTGAAACGAATGGCAACAGCATCACATCACAGACAGACGCACACATTGATGACGAACACACAGTGAACATCCGCGTTTTAAGGCCTGTTCTGATTTTTCCGACTCTCTTGGAGCAGGTAGATGAATTTAATTTGATGGGGATTCCACTAAAGCCAGTCCAAGACACAGTTGCTCTAACTTGCGTGTGATCAGCAGCCAAATATGCTCATTTTAATTGGAAGTGATGACAAATCCGTGCACGAGAGCAGCTGTTTGCTGAAATATTTACAGGAAAGGCATCTTTGTAAGATTTATGTAGGGAGTTTTAGTCCTGACCTATGGGAGCAGCATATGGTCTGTACTTAAATGCTAAGTGCTCTGCACTCGTATGGAACCTTTTAACCTTATCTGTTCCACAAAGGGCTTTACAGTGGGTCGCTAATTCACTCATTCATCCATTCACTCGACCACCTGAGCCGCAGCCACGTCAGTGTAACAATATAAGGGCAAAAATCCACTTGCTAGCTTTCAGGATCATTTAGTAACACATCATGGTCTTCTTTAGTGAGATATGCTGACTTAGTGGTCACGAAAAAGCAAACTCATCACTCACAGAAAACTTGAGTTCTTCTAGTGGCCCACTGGGGCTCAGCCCCCACAGACCCGATGTTAGAGTGCCCAAGTCTACAGTAGAAATAATCATGTTTACAGCCTGCTATAAGAACAGTTTCAGTCTGTAGCTGAACAGGATTTTTATATAATCGTCATGGTTAAACGCTAACAAAGTTCTGCATTATTAGGAGCATGGCTGTCTGGAAGCCCTTGCCTTTGTTATTTATGTGACAAATATTATAGTTTTAACTGTACTAACAGCCTGGCCAGTCATTTTATGTATTTATTTGCTGCAAAATGAGATTGTCAAGCATAACAATTAAATCCTGCCTTAAATGTTGCCATAAGACGGAGTGGGTCTGTGATGGAATGGGGTCGATTTGGCAATTAGATACGATTGGTTTCTGATTATTCAACAGTTGACTCTGATAAATCTGTTGTTGTCTACATAGGTGGAAATTCACATTCAATTATTACTTCTGCACTGAGCAGCTTTCCTTGTTCTATATATAACCAAAATACAATCACCTCTGGCTATCAGCTGAGTTGAGTCCCCTCCAGTTGTGCTCTTTGCAAAGACTCATTCAGACTGATAGGAACATGGAAGAAACTGGTGGGCAACACTGCAGTGACTATATCTGAGTTACAGTCAAGATTTCATTCATTCATTCATTTTCTTGACCGTTTGTCTAATTCAGGGTCAAGGTTCGGCTGGAGCCTGGGTGTCATAGAGGAAGAGGCGGAGTATATCCCGTAGCCAGTACACTAGTCTGTCACAGGGCTAACATATAGAGACAGACCAACCATTCACGCTCACATTCACACTAACAGTCAATCAACAGTTAACCTAACATAGCTTGCATGAACCCACAAAGGCACAGAAAGAACAGGCAGACACAACACAATAAGCACAATCTAAAACCTGAAGGCGCATTTATTATATTTCTTACAGGGCTTTTACCTGCAGCGGGTGGACGTTATTCAGTCTCTGAGATTGCTTAGTTGTCATCTAACAGGCGGTTGATAACAGGCAGTCGTTTTGTCTGTTGTCATAATCAAAGCTCTTCAGAGAAAAATGGCAAAAATGGTTCATTCATAGATGTCATTTTAAAATAAAAAGGGACCCTTTGAATGTTTCACAGCTAGATGAACCAGCTTTTTCTCACGGGAAGTAGTTTTCAGGGCCTGAAGTCATGTTTGAGTTCAGTTTTGAAGATTGTAACTCTCTGAATATTTCAGAACGCCTAGCCCCAGCTCTCACTTTTAATAGATGTATTTTTTTTTTGTTCATTTTAGGGCTGACTTTCTCCTCATTGCGTAAGCCTGACCGCATAACCAGGATACAGTCTTTCACAAATGCATGCTCACATATGCCGTCTGACAAACACCCCCCTCCACACGCGCACAAATACCCATTTAAAGGTAACTCCCTGAAGAAGCAGAAAGCATTTGGGCAGGAAGCAGAAAGTTTTCTTTGCAAAGTGAAGTGTATCATTTACAAACCATGCAGTCCCAGGTGGTGGAGTCTGGGTTGTGATTGAACTTGGCTCAAAAAATCCTCAAAGCAAGTTTTTTTTGAGAGCAAGTTTTAAAATAAAAGCTCATTAAATGGTACTAAGAGAAACAAATAGTACTGAGATGGGAAACCTAAAACCATTGTGTGTTTTTAAACACTGGAAAGATGGCCTCCCTGAAATTTTCATTTCCTCTGCATACCTTGGCAGAAGAGCATTACTTGTAATTAGCTTATTAGATATTAATGAGCATTTGAGCTGGTGTACCTAATAAAGCGTACTGTCACATCGGTTGTTTTTCTACTCCTGGATCTTTATGCGTTAATAAACAGTTGATATCTGTAATATATGTTCTCAGGCATAGACTATCCTTGCTGTACAACAGGCCCGCCAACCTGCTGTTCAAACCTACTGTTTGTGAGTGACAGCCAATGAGAAGAACATGACTCAAAGCGAGAGCAGCTCTAAAAGGTAGCTGAACCGAAGCCCAGAATAAGAAAAATTGGGATTATCTTGAAGTGTGAATTATGCAAAGCCACTCAAGTCAAGTCAAAGTTAAAAGTTTGGAGTTGAAAATGAGCCAAATAGGTTCTTTTCAAGCTAAGCTAACCAGCTCCAGGCCTCAGCTTCATCAATAATACACAGGCATGAAAGTAGTATCAATCTTCTCTTTGAGCTGTCTGCAAGAAAGTGAATTAAAATACAGCATTTTTTTTTTCAGCTGTAACTTTACTTCAAAACTGAACTCTTACTGAATTGAGTCGGATCCAAAAACAAGAATATATGAAGAACTAAGAAGATAAATGGAAAAATCAAATCTACAGTGTGACTTGCGTCAACGTTTAAATGGGTGATGTTGTATGTTTCTCACTCTCTGTCTATCAGGGTTACCTGCCAGCCAACGCAGAGAGGAGGGAAAGCGTTCTACAGAGGAAGAGGCAAGAATATTTCGGCTTCATCCAGCAATACTACGACTCTCGCAATGATGAGCATCATCAAGACACATACAGACAGGTACATGCATATACACGAGCCCACACATCTCGTATGCCTATAGCTTCCTGAATCCCCCAACTTGAGGGACAGAATGAATGAAAGTCTCCAGAAAGACTCTTTCTAATTACAAGAGCATCCTCCCGTTGCCAATGTATTAGCTCAGCATGAATTTAGGACACAAACAGTGTAAGCATTTGTTTGTTTGTGTATATATATATGTGTGTGTGTGTGTGTGTGTGTGTAAAGAGTGCCTTTTTACAGAATTTGGCCCTGCAGTCAGGATGACTGCCACTAGTTATTTGGCAAAAATGTGATCTTTATTGCATTTTTTCCCCCCCTTGCTTGTGTTCCTTTGTTCTCTCGTCCTTCTCCCTCATGTACTCGTCTGATTGTTTGTTCGTCTGTGTGTGTCTGTGTCACAGACCAGAGACGAGCGGCTTCAGAGAGATACTGAAATTAACAGTATTCTGTTTGGTTCTGAAAATATCCGTTTTTACCCCCCACCACCACCACCACCACACACGGATACACACACACACACACACACACCATCCCCTCGTTCTTACACTCGACTACTTCCCATTCATTTTGAGCCGATAAGGAACATCAAAGTGAACTGTCGATAGCAAAAACACACATTTCTCACATTCCGTCCAATTTCCCATTGATCTCCGCTGCACCGTGCCAGGGAGCTGGCATACTTTGTTTTGATGATTGTTTGGATTGTGTCTTGAAGCCTCCTTTTTCTGCCAGATTCTACTTGTGCTTTAGTGATTTCTAGTTTGTTTGTTTGTTTATTTATTTTTGCTGTGTGCCTGATTATGTGTGTTTGTACATATGTTACTTTGGCATTCATGTTGCTCAGGATGGTGGGTTTGTATTGGGTTTCTGTATTTTTCTTTCTTTTCTTTTTTGATTTTTTTTTTTTCTTTATACATATTTACGTGGTTGTATGTGTGTTTACATACAGTACTCAACAGATCGGAAGACGCCCCTGTGCGGTTTTGCTTACTGTAAATAAGACTGGATGAAATAAGTACAGAAGTAAAATAAAATGAGATAAAAAGTAGCTTACTGTATGTAATAGAAAACAAAGTGGTGTTATATGCACAGTGTGTAAAGTGCAGTGTTTGAGATGAGAATGCACATTCTCTGTTGCACAGACGTGTTCATTTGACATCATTTGAAACTGTGCGATCTCTAAATAGCTGGATTTTCTAAGTAGATCATTTCCTCTTATGAAGAGTCGAAAACAAAGACTTTAAAAACAATACAGTGTAAACAAAGACTCCCAAAGTAGAAACTCAGTTCAGCAAAATTAAATACCCATGTTAATCACAGTTTTGCTAAAAAAGCAAAGACTTAAAATAAACTGAAGTGATCAAGAACTTTCTTCATGTTGAATCTACGTGTCTGCATCATAGCTCCACGCGGAGAAGAACTGCCCGAGGAGCTAGACATGCATTTATTGTGAGAATTCTCCCACATGTAAAGCATACAGGAATATCAGTGACCAACCATAAATGAGTCGAAATGAGACGGCTGCAGAAGTAATCAAAAGGTATAGCACGAGTGTCAGACTCAATTTTACTAAGGTTCACGCCAGGAAATGGGGATCACACCAAGGGTCAGGCATATGCAGTTTAATGACATGGTTTAATTTAATCCACAAAATAACATCCCACGTAATGTTGTATATCCCAAAAGTCTGTCTTACATGCAATTTGGTTCACATAAAGGCTTCAACAAAACATCTGCAAGTTTCCCAGCTGTTAGTGTTTAATGTAGCAAAATACTGCAATAAACCGCAGTCGGTAAACTTTGCAGAAATAAGACAGCTACTGAAAGTATCGGGAAAAGACATCATATTTAATTATCCATATTTAATTTGTTTTTTTGAAATATTTCTAAAGGTTTTCAACAGTCTGTTATGAGGTGGGCACCGCATCACTGTGCAGATGTATTTGCATGTAGGCAGGCCAGAATTTGAGCACCGAATGTGGGTTAAGGTACATAGCTGCAAAGGGGCTCGGACCTTAAGTTTGGGCAAGTACTTCAGATTTGGCTCAGGGTTTATCCATGGAAAGAGTGTTTCTGTGGTAGCTCAGACAGTGTAAAGGACAGTTTGTAATGTCAGCCTGTTCGAACAACTTAAAAAAGAAAAGAAAAAAACCCGGTGTAGACTTTAAAAAAGAATCACAAAGAGGAAATTTATTTTGGCTCGCCCGCGGTTCAGCAGGACCACTACAGTGAATGCATCGTCCCGACAGTGAAGCACAGAGAGCGCAGGGGTGTGATGATTTGGAGCTAGTTCAAAAGTGCAAAAGGGAGATGACATTTATAGATGGGACCATCAATGCCTGTGAATTTACCAAAATACTGGCTGACAACATGAGAAATACTGCAGCGTGATGGCGATCCAAATCACGCTGCCAAAAACACAAGAAGAAGGAACACTAGGAGGTTCATTTGCTTCACTGAGTTTCTACTCTGTGGCCTGCAATTATTAATATAGTAAGTCTGTGTAGTCTTTATTTTGTAAAGAGAAAGTGGGTCTACTGTTCAAGTATGTCATTAATTTTAAGTGATATCACACAGGGCTCCGCTCATTTCTGTTACATGTCATCCTTGTGTTTGTGTGTCCATCATCCATTCTGAATGTCCGTCTGTTTCGAGGTTGTTCTTTTGTCTCTTTTATATTTTTGTTTATGTTCCTTGTAACTTGCCCACACAGTGTGTGTGTGTGTGTGTGTGTGTGTGTGTGTGTGTGTGTGTGTGTGTGTACATGTGCATACGGATGTCCCAGCTTGAACTGCAAACCCTTTTGATGTACTGCAGCAGTTTCATTCTTCCCCAGGAGAAAGTGATCTAAAAAAAATCTAGCTTTGGTCTTTTTTTGTTATTTTTCAAGCAAGCAGAGGAGAGTGTTGTGTGGAGATGGCATTTTGTTGGTTTATTTCTGGTGCATTAAAAATATTTGGACCACTAGAGGATGAAAATACCGACCCTTCATTTACGATGGCCTTATCAATTACAAAATGTCAAAATACAATTTTAAAACAGTGAGCTGAATGCTACTGGAACTTACATAGAGAATTATTATATTCTCAAAGAGACCACCTCGTCCTGCTTCATATGACCACGAAGCACGACGAGGAAATACCACAACTTCCCATTTTATAGTGGCCTTGATATACTTTTAGCTTATTTTCTGTCAAATATACTATGAAAATTGTGCACGCTCATATTAAACATGACCAAAGCTTCCTTCCATACCTTGTTTCAACTCAGTCATTAAATCCAGGAGGATTTAGTATTGGTTTGTAGTAAGTTTTGGTGGCTCTGTGGTTAGTAGTGCGGCTTTGTCGCAGAGGGACGCATGCATGTGCCAGTCCATCTGGATCTGAATCCAGATGGACTGGCACATGCATCGGGATATTAACCATTTCTAAGATGGGCCGCGCTCCACATTAGATATTTTTAATGCAAATCTGTTTATTACATTAAGTAATTCTGGAAACGCACCAACAAAGAGACAAGCCAGACCTCTAAAAACTTCCTCGCTCGATGTAGAAACATCACTATATGTGGAAGTCATCCCTGTGAGCCAAATGCTCAAAGTTCTTCTTATTACTGCTCTTGACTATGTATGCTATCAAGACAGAAGATGTGTAAATCATTTGGCGTCTGAGGCCCCACCCATCTTTTGCTCAAACCTTCTGTTTGTGAGGGGCAGCCACTAGCTAGAGTGGCTTGTTGAAAACAGTGGATGAACGGATACACTATAAGACAAATAAGGATTATAAGTAATCATGCAAAGCTACCCTATACATTCCAACATATAATATAGAACTGGGTGTGAGTGTAATAACTCCACTTTATGTCCTTTGTCATTTCTTTATAACACCTGAAAAAGTCTGAAAATGCAGTACATGTGGAGGACGTTTATATTGTGTGTGTTTGTGTTTATGTGTGTGTGTCCGTGTGTGTCTAACACATTCTCTCCCATGTTGCTGTCAGATCCACATAGACATTCCTAGGATGAGTCCTGAATCTTTGGTGCTGCAGCCAAAGGTGACAGAGGTAAGGTGGACTGGATGTGGACCCAATGCCCAGTCCCGTAACCAGCCGCGCACTCTTACAAACAGACCGGGCTATTTCAGTTGGCTTGGCTCCAGCTGCCGCCCTGCATCCGCCTGGCTCCCTTCTGATGAATCTGTCCGCCTGTCGTATCGGTCGTCTGCGGGGTAAACACTCTGAAATGGTGTAAATGTGGTCTCGTACATGCATAAACGCACACACACACACACACATTGATGCAAGCACATATTATCGTAGAGGCATCTCAGCATGCAAGGGCACTCATATGCAGTGCTGCATTCAAGACCACAGCTGCTATCCATTTCAGAAAACTGAAACCCCAGTCCGACTTCAATCAAAGACACCAATCCACTAACTGTTCCTCTCGCTCTCCGTTCCTGTCACTGTCTGTAATGGCCAAATCTGTGCTAACCTGCCCGTTGCTTCAGTGTTTGTCTTTTTTTTTTCTCTCCTTCTCTCTGCAGATTCACATTGACATACCGAGAACTAATCCTCTTATTCCTCTCTTTCAACAAGCTTCTGTTCAAGAGGTGAGACCCCTCCAGCTGCACACACACCACCTCACCTAGCAGGGTTTTCCCTTTTCTGCTTTTAGGCAGATTTGGTCCTGGAATCAGAGGCACTGATGATGTTGGACACCTTAAAGACAGAACATGTGAGATGGCTTACAAAGAGGGGAAAAACATGACAATAGTTAAAACGATATAGGTCGAAAAAATGGGGCACAAACTGTGAAGAGTAGTTGAGTGTTAGAGTAAAAATACCGTCTCAACTCAAGTCTCAGTATCTTGATTTATTTACTTACTTTATTTAATGTTTTTCTATCTGCCTGCGAGTGTAAAATGGGAAGACCCTTGCTTAAGCACTGCATGATTTGGCATGGGGCACATACACAGCTGCTCAAGCGAAGAACACACATGATTTTAATAATTACATGCATGGGATTAGATCCCTTTTAACTTTCACTCTGCATGGTTGGCAGTTTCATATCTTTTTGTTGTGCTTCGTTAGTTCTACTGAAGCATTTCTTATTACAGTTGGGTGCTCTGTTATGGCCGATATAAGAAGTCATTTTCTTCAAAACATCTTGAGCATTATGTTTGAAACATTGAACTATTAGTCACGGTTGTGCACATTGGACAATATGGTTAAAAGCTAGGAAAACTCATAAGCACCTTTTTTCTCATGGTGATCAGTAGAAATGCATAAAAAATACTTTAAAGGCATTTGTTTCTCACACAGAGCTGCTGCGCTTTTACATATTTTATCATACGTATAAAATTAATATCAGCTGATTTCACTCAGATCGGGTTTGCTCAGTTTCTCTGTTGATGGGTAAATGCAGATTGTAGCTACTTAATATGAATCAGTATCACTTTAAGTCTACATATACTGTGTATTGGATTTTTTTTGTAATGTTCATTAAAAAATAAAAAACAACTTTTCCAACCTGTCATTACACTCTATTAGTTCAATTCACTTGAATTGAGTTATGTTCATATAGCCACAAATCACAACAATAGTCACCTTGAGATGCTTTCGAAGAACCTACAATAATCAATACTGATTTTACCTTAAAAAATACAGTTTTAATTACTAGATTTTTGGCTTACTAGGTCATTTGTATTAAATGTGTGCAGATGGTTTAGTTGGCTCAGAAGTAATGTGTTAACACTCGTAAGTTACACAAAGTGACAAAGTTGTCGTAACCACAAATCAGTGGTTTTTCTTGACAATAGTGATTTCACATGTAATTTAATAGTTCTATCAATGAAGACATTTACAATCTGATTGATTTGTTGTCTCCCTTCAGAATGTCACACTTCAATAAACATGAAGTGTAAAGCCAGAATAGGGTCGGGGCTGTGTGAGAAACTATAAGCCAGGTTATGGCTTGAAACCTTTAACTATCTACTCATTGTAAGTTACAGAATAACTTGAAATAATGTAAGTATGGTTAGTGGTCTTTTAGCTATGAAATTCTTGTAAGAAGTTACTCCACTGGTCTGAGGGACTATCAGTGCAGCATCCCAGTGCAACTTAACATGGACATTAACCTGATTCCATTCATTTATATTGGGTTAAGCTTATCTTATTATTCTAGTGCTTCAGGGATGGCCTGTCATGAGTAGAACCACTGGCCTGAGAAGCAGAGAAGTGAAAACACAGAAAACTCCATAATGAGGTGGAGGCTAATGAGGTGCCCAGGGCTCCGAGCTGCTTTGTGTGTATACCTGCACAAAGGTGCGAGGAAGCACGCACATACGCACTCAGACATCCATACAACATAGTGGGATTTTTGCATTTAGGTGAAAATGTGGTTGATCTTCATTGAACACATGAAGTAATCAATCACAATGCAGACTAGAAAAAATTAACAGAACCTCTGTCCTAAAGCTTGGAATCACACCAAGAACAAAGTCTGTAAATTTAAAGAAAACATAAGGATCCAAAGGTAACAGCAAAATGCAAGCAGAAATCTCTAAGTTACTAAAACCTTTGCTCATGGAAAAGTAGCACAAAGGACAAGAGTCAAGTTGGCGGCAGGTCATTAAAGAGTCTAGTAATGTCTTGACTTTTGTTAAAAATAAGTCTTAGTATGTATTAAAGTGTTTGAAACTCTGTTTTCTGCATTTCAGCACCTCATATGACTACACTGCTGAGGTCATAATATGTTGGCAACACGCTAAACTCAACTGTTGCTATAGCTGGGGAACATAAAGGGACAGTTATCAGCAGAATAACATACAAGGTTACGAGAAAAGAAATCGTGTCATGTGTAGTTTTTTTTTTTTTTTTTGTTGTTGTTGTTGTATCAATCCAACTGATAGGATTGATATTTTGATTTAAAAGTCCGATATCTCAGCCGATGCGTCCGTTCTTTCAGACACAAACATAGGCAGATTTCCCTAACATTTGTTAAGAGTAGTTTCTTATTTCCTAATTTATGATCTACCCAACAGTGCGGGGATCATCTGGTTGTTATAATTGTTAACAGGGATGTTGCCAACAGGGAAATTGCAGAGCGCCCTCTTTATATTTATTAATATTTATTAATATTTATTTTTACCATTTTATTCATATATGTAGTAAAAACAGTAATCATGCCAATAATATACTTTAGCAACTTATGGTTACTTATGTCTGTAAAACGTTTAAAATCCCAAATTCCCCAATGGTTATGCCTCATTTTTCTCTACCTCAGCCAAATACCTTTGCTTTAATTATCATGGTGACTGATGCCAGAATGCTTACAAAGAGTGTATTTTCACTTTTTCACATATCTGAAGTCTGGTGCTAAACAAATTTAGAGAGGTAATTAACTTCTTCATACCTATAGGACAGACGTAGAACAACGATCTTATGCCACAATGTGCAATGTTGTGTTAAAAAATAAAACAAAACGCCAAAAATAAGTCAAAATATTTCACACCAATACCAAAACTTTTATCCACACAGTGAAACATGGTGGAGGGAGCATCATGGTTTGGGTCTGCTGTCCTGCCTCGAGATCTGGATGCTTTGCAGTCAGTAGGGGAATAATGAATTCAGACTTTTTTCAGGCTTTACTTAGTAGATAAGTAGATTAAACTTAGAAAAGAAGAAAGGTAATATCTTGGAATGGTCAAATCAAGAAGGCTGCTCAGTTATCCAAAGAAAGGTGGATGCACTGAAACACTCCTGCAGGAAAAAGCGTTTCTAAAAGCCTCCTGTTGCGTTTGTTTACTGCTGAAAGAGGTTGCACGAGGTGCTGCTCCTATCTGGCCTCCACTGCACGTGACTGCTAATGCAAAAATCAGATTGTGTATTTTGTTTAGTCAGACTGCTGTGACTTACATGAAGACTTATGTTAATTCCAAACTTTCTCTTGTACCTGTAAGTGAAAGAAAATGACGAGGGTTGCTGTCATTCAGGAGTGCACAGACCTATAATATGTGCAAACACTTGAATACATACGCACGTTGCCCCAGGCAGCGCCACCTCCCATTGCCCCTGTTTTGTACAGGATACATGTCGAGGCTGTAAGCAGGGAGCTTAGCGTGGAAATGAGATCAGACAAGGAGGAGGCTGGGTGCTTGTTTTCTACCAAGTATCTTATCTACAGTATGCACTATTACTTCATCTGATGTTTGTATTTTTCCTTTTACCTCCATTTCCCCTCTCCCAGATCCCATGTTTTTCTCCCTCTCATCCCCACACATCAGCTCTTCCCGCTTACGTGCTAAATAAAAGCCACCAGCATACACTGAAATATTCAAGCAGTGTGCTCCTCATATATTTTGGTATGCAACAGACTCCCAAGGCCCCCCTCCCTTTTTTTTTTTTTTTATATGGTTATGCTTGCTGCGGTGCCACCTGAAAATCACCTCTGCTTCATTTCATTCACTTGTTTGTCTCTGGGGCTCCGGAGATTTAGTCAAGATGGAAGGCAGTCAACAGTCTGTTCCATTTCAGGGAGAGAGGGATATTGAAGCAATTCTGCAGTGATTTCCTAAGTGGTATCTAAAGCGTTGGAGTTTTTCTTGTTTTCGAGTACAATATTGTCTTCAGGAGATGACAATATTGTTGATAATCAGCAATTACAAGATTCAAATGTGTTGTGTTTTGCATACAATTTGTGATTACAGGCTAAAAGAGCAGGATTTATCACTCAGCACAGTATGAGCCTTATACCACAAGCTTTTTTTAATTTTAGTCTTTGCATAACAAATAGATATGATGTAATCGACTCGTATAGTTATTGTAGGATATTTAATAGACTAATGTTTTGAATGTAGGACAGGCCTTTTCCCCCAAAATCTGGACAAGACATCAATGAACATTTTCTTGAGTTGACACCTTTCTTGTAACAATTTCTTTTTTATCTCTGGAGATTATCCTTATCTGGGTCTTGGGGGACTGGAGCTAATGGAATTGAACAATAGTTTTTTGACAAAGGAGACAGAAAAGCTGATTTTGTGACCCCCCCCCCCCCAAAAAAATAGCCTCTATTATTAGGAGAATCTGAAGTTAAACTGGACTTCTCCAAATGAAGTTAATGTTATCTTCTCCTGAAGAAAATATTCAGTTGCAGCTGCGCTTTCTCTCGCTTTCATATACAAATGATGCCACAGACAAACATACAGAGTTTAGAGTTTTTGTCCTCACAGTAAAACGGGTGCGGACCGGGTAGTTTTTGTGTGCATGAGTTCACTCAAAGCGGTTGCCAATGTGAAATATGCATGTCGGCTTTTGAGGCTGCATGAAAAGAAAGTCCCATTACCCACTCCCCTTGCTCTCACCAGCACCTCTCCTGTGTTTGATGGATGCAGCTTTGATAGGGAAAGAGGTGGTGTGAGGTGTGGAGGAGAAAGCCAGGGAGAGCTTACCATTCTCTTCCACTGTCTTAGCAATGATGGAATTACTTTAAATAAAAAGGCGAGGGTTTTGTGGAGACACTTCCCAGTAAAAACACAAACAAAAAACCCATTACCATGACCATGTTATATACCATAAAACAATGAGGTATGAGGTTATTTAGAAAGTGACAGAAACCTGACATGGTCACCAAAACATAAGGGCTTGATGGGTGCGGTACATCAAGGTGTAAGAAAAATGTGTTTCTGTCTTCGTATTTTGGAGGGAAATCCATTTGCACAACAGAAAAAAACCAAGCTAAACATCAAGCCTCTTCTAATTCACCGGGGCTGACAGTATTAAACAGCCACCCATAACAAAGATGGAAGTGTTTGCCTTGCAAAAAAAAATGTTGAAAAGAAGGGAAAGAGAAGGAGATGGAGGAGACTGACTCAAAGGGGAAGAGGAAGAGACAGAGACAAAGTGAGGAGGGAGGAGACCAACACCAGAATCAGAGAACAAAGTTCAAAGTGAGTTTTTTTTTTTTTAAGAACAAGAAATACAGCTGAGGAGCTAAAGACTGAGGTGTTGCTCAGTGATGATGGAGAGCCAAAGAAATGGTTCATATTAACTGTGGATGTAGTGGCAGGCCGATATTATATAATTGCTAATTGTAGATGTATCGGCATTGGCAGTAGAGAAGAGGGGGTAGAAACATCCTATTGCCATTTTATGAGTTTTGATGTCACATAGTTTGTTCGCCAAAGCAGTGTTGGTGTTTTCACTGTTGGCAACACGTTTGTTTTTCATTTGCCAAAAACATAACCAATTGATCTAAGCAGATTCAGGTGGACATCTCCAAGTATTGTTATTGGTATCGGCCTCAAAAATTCAGTATCGCTCAAGCTCTACGTTAAACTATGTGACTGTGTCAGCTGACTATAGTGCTATCTAACTAGCTTGGCTAATGAGGTGCATCTTTTGTCCCTTTGCTACTTAGGTTGCAAACAAAATAACTGGGGCCTAAAGCCAAACACTGCAGATGGAAATTAGCCCAAGGCTACAATCTGGCATATTTAAATTTGTTAAAATGTTCATTAATATGTATTGTCCCTCTTTCTAAATAAAATAAAATCATTTAGCCAAAAACTGACCAGCTGACAGCTGAGGTTGAGTGACTTTCAGTGCACCTGAACGAGGGAGGGGCGGATGTGACTGAAAAACAGATGACAGTAATCTGCTGGGTTCCACCCCGCTCTGAACCTGGTTCTGCTGGAGGTTTCTTCCTGTTAAAAGGGAGTTTTTCCTTCCCACTGTCGCCAAAGTGCTGCTCATAGGAGGTCATATGATGGGATTTTCTCTATATGTGTTATTGTAGGTCTACCTTGCAATATAAAGCGCCTTGAAGCGACTGTTGTTGTGATTTGGCGCTGTATAAATAAAATTGAATTGAACTGAATGCGTCTTAAAGCAGACATCGCGTTATTGTCTTTTTCTAAATTGGACCATTAGCTACAAAATGAACATCGTTTTGTATCAGATGAGACTAGAAACTAATGATCCAGATCATAAACTCATCAGGAACGTGTCAGCCCCCCCACCCCACCCCCCCTTTTGCTGGGCATTGGAAAGAATTTAGGTTGACAATTATGAGTCTGATTCACTTTTCAGAACTGGATGCTACATCCATAATTAATATGGAGTGTATGTGCATGACCGCCTGTAGATCTGCTGGATTATGCTTTTGTAAAAGAAACCAAACAAAGCCCTCTTAAAAAAGGAAAAAAAAAATGCTACAAGTGATCAAAAGTCCCCAGGCTACCTTTAGTTTTTCAAGAGATGGGTTTAAACAGTATTCCAAGTAGATGATCAGCTAATGTGGCAGAGTTGAAACCTGCTTCCCATGACATGAGCCCAGCTTTTCTTCTTTACCAGCTTAGCACGCCTGAAATGATTCCTATGCTTTTTTCCCCCACACCTCACTCGCTTTCTGACATGTATGCTTTAATGATTTAAATCTCTAATTCCAACCAGCTTAATGTCTGAAATGTTGTCAATCATTGTGTTAAAAATTTCTACGACTATGTTGTTATTAGAGTGTTGGATTGAATCTTTTTCTTCTCTTTTCATGGCATTGGTACTCTGTCTCTGTGTATGTTTGTATGTCTTAAGATTTTTGAACGGATCCTGTTTATCTGGGCCATCCGGCATCCCGCTAGCGGCTACGTGCAAGGCATCAACGACCTGGTCACACCATTCTTCGTCGTTTTCGTCTTTGAATATATTGGTGAGTGGCAAACCCTCCCCCTTTTTCTTTTTTAACTTTCACTTTAAAACTCCCTAATCTTTTGTGTGATATTCTTTTGAAGTAAGGATCACTCATCTCTTTCTGCTACCTCTCTGCTGAAAGTGCCACTCTCCACAGTGCAGAGTGGCACCTTTTGTAGCTGGCGAGACTCAGGGGTTACTCGCCGGTTCATCACCACAGGTCACAGGAAATCAACCCCGGGACCCTTGAGACCGTTTCTCTTTTCACAACTCTGTGTCCAAAGAGCTCCTCCTGCACCTGTGTGCCCTCTTCTCGCCCCTCTTTTCAATCCCTCTTTCTTTTCTGCTTTCATCCAGACACACACTTGGTTACAGTTTGTGTTTCGAATGTGCTTTTAAGCTCCATCTATCAAAGCATTGTGGTTAACACTTAGGAATTAGACTGTACAGTATGTGTGTGAGAGAGCATGACACGTGTAGGCGTGTATATATGTGTGTGTGTGCACACCGCGCTGTTTTTCCCAGGGCCCTCCCGCTGTGAGCGTTTAAGTTGTGCCGCATTTGTGTAGATGAATGCTTTATTTTCCTTTCACACTTAACTCTTCTGACAGTATAAACACTGCTTCAGATCCTCAACATGAGAAGGGTGAAAGCAGTTGCAAGAAATTTCATTGCCGGTATAGGTGCGATATAATTTTATTTTTTATTTATTGATTTATTTTTTAAATGTTTGAACTACTTGAAAATATGACCAGATGGAACTTCTTGCATGTTATTTTTTGTAGCATTTTTTCCTTTACTGCACTGTATGTACACTGTGAATTTAACTCAAATCATCTTTATTTATATAGCACCAATTCATAACTTTGCATATAGGCGCATTATATTGTAAGGTAAAGACCCTGCAAGGATAAATCCTTGACAATTAGAGCCATTAGGACTTGGAGGACTTGGAGACATTGGGAAGGAAAAACTCCCTTTTAACAGGAAAAAGCCCCAGCAGGACCATCCTGTGGGTTTGGGTGAGGGGTAGGCAACAATTTAACAATCCATCCATTCGCTTCTGCTCATCCTTTTCAGGGTTGCGGGGGGCGCTGGAGCCTATCCCAGCTGTCATAGGGCGGGAGGCGGGGTACACCCTGGACAGGTCGCCAGTCTGTCACAGGGCTAACACACAGAGACAGACAACCATTCGCGCTCACATTCACTTGCAAATTCACACCTATGGGCAATTTGGATTATCCTCACAAACTGCATGTCTTTGGACTGTGGGAGGAAGCCGGAGTACCCGGGGGAGAGAAAGACCCCGGCCTGATGGTGGAATTGAACTCAGGACCTTCTTGCTGTGCGGCAACAGTGCTAACCACCGTGCAGCCCTTGCAATTTAACAAGTTATTGTTAAATAGCAAGAAAGTGTTGGCAGCTACAGTTGTAAAACAATACTTACTGATATGTTACAGGGAAGCTAACATAATATACAACAACAGTTTACTTCCCACCAGCACTGCAGATGTTCTTGTTGTTATTTTGATGGAAAGGGTCTTAAAATGTCCATCATATTGTAATTTTACCTGTCGTTTTAATCTTACATGATAATGAGGCAGGTTTAATAGCCTTATATTTTCAGAAAGAAAAAAACATTCTGAAAAGAGAATGTTTTTATATGTACGACGACCTTGTTAACATCCTAAGAAACACATTTTTTTTTTCCTGCAGTTTCAGCAGAGACACTAAAAGACTGCAATGATTATGCCTAAACAGGCAAATTCGAACTAAGTGGAATTAAGCTTGGTGCTTGCCTGAGCGTAATGAAATGCATCAAGGGAGGTTGCTGCAGAGGTGATATTTTTTTCCTGTTTTCCATCTCTTCTTCAGACAGAGAACTTTCCATATCCGATTAGATTTTACTCTGAAGGCTGAACCCTGCTCCTATAGTGGATACTAAAATTGCTTCCTTTCAGCTGTAGTTAGGGGGACATTTCTCCCCAAGAAGAGTGCTCAAAAATCTCTTTAATTTGGATTTTCTGATCCTGAATGCACTTCCTTTGCTGAGAGGAAATCCTGCAGCATGCACTCCCTCTGGACGAGAGAGAAGCTCCACACATTACCTTGTAGTGGTCACAGATTTACTGTGTTTTAAAAGTATTTGGTTAACCTGAAATCTGCTATAGACCGCATCATTTACAGTTTACAGTATAAGATCTTTGATATCACCATCATGGAGGGTTCCTTTCATCAAGTGAGCTCCTCCTTGGGTTGCAGAAACACGTTGCTCGTACCTTCTTTATGTTGAATGTGGCGATGTTAAATGAATCAATTAGAGTTGCAACATGATTTTTGTGAGATTAATTATGAGTGAATTCAAGCAAATCCATCTACATTTAGAGCATTTGACAGTATTCACGAGGAATGATGCTTTATTTTACATTTCCCATTCATTTTCTGCAATTTACCAACCAACCACTTTATTAGATAAAGCTCGCCATTTCTGGTTTGCACCCCTGCTCGAAACATTTTGGGTCCATATTGGCATGACAGCATCACATAGTTGCTGCAGATTTGCTGGCTGCACATCTCTGATGCAAACCTGCTATGCCACCACATCCCAAAGATGTTCTGTTGGATTGAGATCTGGTGACTGAGGAGACCACTTGAGTACAGTGAACTCATTGTAATGATCAAGAAAGCAGTTTGAGATCATTTGAGCTTTTTGACACGGTGTTTTATCCTTTTGGCAGCAGCCATTAGATGATGGGTACACTGTGTTCATAAAGGGATGCACACGATCGTCACTCAGTACTCAGGCTAGACGAAGCTCTGTGGCGTTGAGAGCTGGGACTAAGGGATCTACAATGTGCCAATGAAATATGACTATCAGCCTGAACCATTAATGCAAGGCATGATTGATCCATGCTTTCATGTTGTTTACGTCAAATATTGTCGCTACCATCTGAATTTTGCAGGAGAAAACAAGAATCATTAGGATAGAAGCATTTTTCCAATCATTTGTTGTCAAATTTTGGTGAGCCTACATGAACTGTAATCCTCAGCCTGTGGTGTGGTCTTCTGTGTTGTGCATGCAGAGATGCTCACTGTTGCCTTCGTGTCAGTTTAAAGCAATCTGGCCATTGTCCTCTGACATGGACAAGGCATTTTCACCCGAAGAATTGCTGCTCGCTCTCTTTGTTGGAACATTCTCTGTATAAATCCAATTGATGATTCTTTGGGAAAATCCCTTTAGATAATCAGTTTCTGAACGGCATGGCTGTTGGTGCCAGGTGGTTTGGTGTGAGTATTTCAAAATTACTTAAGTCACCTTTCTTCCTCATTCTGCAGCTCTTTTTATTCAAGCTGAACATTCTGAATTTAAAACAGATGTTTTGCACACACATCAGGTGAACAGAACATGGGAGAGGAAAGAAAAAAGAGGCCAAGCCACCTTCAACCACCTGCTGAGAGTTTTGAGGTTTTTTTTCTTTATTGAGAAACGTGACCGATTTTTAAAAACCATTTTACCTCCTTTTCTTTTGTGTTCTTGTTTGTTTTACATTTATAATAAGCTCTACATACTAGTTTGTCAAGAGACTCCTACAAAGAGAAATCCTTCCCCTTATGTGTGCAGTTCTTGCTGCTTCCTAGAATCCATACATCCCACAAAAATAAGTTAGTTTAAGTTCTCTGTGCTATGTTTTGGCTCATCTTTGAAGCTATGCAACATAGAGCTACTGTTGAAACCACAGTAAGTCACACACCATGCACACTGTGACCCTGCTGGGAGCCTTAAGAGGTTGGACCCAATTGCTTCTGTGTACTACTTTGGACACAACACTACACACAGCAAATTTACTGCCATTTTAAAATCTGCTAGAAACGCCATTTTTAACAAATGTAACAACAATATAACAACTTCCGGTGCTGGAGTGCGTCTGGTGCTTTTACTACAACCTCCAAAATGACACGGATGTTGAAGTCACATATCTATAAAGCATAAGCGTCATTAAGATAAAGCTTTATTGCTATATTGAAGCTGAAAACAGTTGAGATATCTCACAAATAAGAATTTTTTTTAGAAGAACTCACTATGAAACTGCATCTACATATTTGCCATCCCTTCTTACGGCTTGTGCCAATGATGTTATGCAAATGAGCTACTTTCTTTGATGTAGCCTCTCTTCTCTTTTACTTTTTCCACTGTTCTTTATAAAGTTTTTCACCTGTTTTTTTTTGTTCGTTTCCTCTACCTTCTCTTTCACTGTCATTTTCTTCTTCTTTATTCCTCTATCCCTACTTCTTTCTGCATGTTTTTCCTCTCTCCTCTTCTCTTTGGGCAATTCAGACTGTTGTCAGATCTTCAAAGCATCACCCCATGCTTTGTTCCTGTGTATCTCCATGCGCTGATGAGCCTTGAATAACATACACAGCCAACAAACCTTCAAACGTGCCTGGCTGGCATCTTACATGATGGGTTGATGCGCTGTGTTGTTGTTGTTAGGTGCTCTTGTTTTCTGACGCAGAGAGAGGGAGAGGGATAGACAAAGAAGAGAGGTTTGGCTCTTTCATGCAGTGGGCCTAATTTTGCTCCTTTGTGAAGGGGTAGAAAGTGAGATTCTCTCATGCTGTCTGTGCTCTTGCACTCTCTGGCTGTCGTCTCCTTTTGCCATCTCTTCTTCTGTTTTCTTTTATGCTGCTTTACCCCTTCCTCTCTCTCTCTCTCTCCGTCCTTTCCATGTAATTGAACTTCATGTTTCTGAATTCATGCTCAAGGCAGAAACTTCGTTCTCTTAAGTTGTAATTATTTTGTATTATTTATTATTAACAATATTTTATGTACAAATAATTAATTGACATTTATATGAACTTATAAGGAAAGCTTGCTTTTTCTTAAAAAGCTGGAGCCTATCCCAGCTGTCATAGGGCGGGAGGCGGGGTACATCCTTGACAGGTTGCCAGTCTGTCGCAGGGCCAACACACAGACAACCATTCGCGCTCACATTCACTCGCGCATATACACCTATGGGCAATTTGGATTAATCAATTAACCTGTCCACACAAGCTGCATGTCTTTGGACGGTGGGAGGAAGCCGGAGTACCCGGAGGGAACCCACGCAAACACGGGGAGAACATGCAAACTCCACACAGAAAGACCCCGGCCTGATGGTGGAATTAAACTCAGGACCTTCTTTCTTTGCAGCAACAGTGCTAACCACTGTGCCACCATGCTGCCCTTTTTTATGCTGCCCGTCATATTTATTGGCTTTGATTATTTCTTTTTCAGTTTTATTTTGTATTAAATGTTGGCTTTGATTCAGAGCATAATATATTGGGGGCTAGTCCGGGATGTAAACTCAATGTTCCACTGGGCAGACATAACTTCCTGCAGCAATCTATCAACGTGCTGAAATTTTTAACTAATCTTTCATGTTTCACTTGCCCTTCCATTCAAAAGATAGGTTTTAAAAATATTGCCATAAGTTAAGTAACAGTGTCACAGGTTGCTAGCTTTCAGTTTAAACATCGCAGACTCAGTGCAGCTGGTAAGCATGTTCGAATCTCGAATAACAAGTATTTTCGGGCAGAAAAAATAAGCCAGTGACCACAACTGTGATCAGTTATACAATTTTAAGTTCAAAAATGATACCCATTAGGTTTCATGTCTGTCCCACAGGCATTGAATAATTGTAGAAGACATTTATTCTGCACAGCACTCCTTACATTTTCGGACCAACTGGGTTTGTACTTTGGCTCAGTTGTGCAGCAGAGTGCTGCATTTATCCAGTGACTGTTCCCGACGAGGATTTTGCAGTAACAACAGCTTAACGTATGTGTTTTTTTATGTGTCTGCATTATCCAATCTACGCCGAAAAGCTCTGTCCGTTAATGACTCCCGTCTGTTTAAGTGGCACAGTGCTGGTCATTTGGCAGTTCTAATTATGGTATGATGGCCTAATTAGTACGAATAAAAGCTGTAAACAGAATGTGGAGTACACTGAAAAAGTCACTTTGATCACCTTGAAGCAAAATGCCAGTGTGGACTACTTTTTCCTTTGCACTCACACTAGTGCACACAGAGTTTTCGCTCTAAAAACCCTGAAATCTTCATCAGATTGAATTTTCGAATCCTTACTCCAAATGTGTTTGTCTGCGTGTCGACCGTTTAAAGCCTTGAGTGAGTTTGAGTGACAGCCAGTATCTGCAAATGTGAGTCAGTTCACCGATGGGGGCGTAATTAAGACTTTGACCTGTTTCGAGCTGCATAATCTGTCCTCTAAACAAGTCTTTTAGAGGTGTTCTCTTTCTTGTTTTCACATCATTTTATTGCCATTGTCTTTTTCTGTCTTTGTCTGGAATGTCTTCTTTGATTGCTGCCACAGTGTAAGTAGGCTACTGGGCAAAAACCCACAGTGATAGGATGAGGTGAGCAAAAAAAAAGACCAACATTACACCCTGTACCACTCACACAATGCCCCCACATATGTTCGTTTAGTTAGTTTATCTTCCTTTTGTTCTACTTTCTCTTTGTTTTTCATTTTAGCTCATTCTCGTTTGTATATTTCTGGATTTTTTTTGTTTGTTTTGTTTTTGTGTCTCCAGTCACACATCTGCCTTGGTCTGGCACTGCAGTGCTTGTTCATCTGCCATACACTCTATTTACCTTTTGATGATGCAATGCGGAGTGATGGCTCCACTTCTTAACCATTCCAACTTCGCAGCACTCCTCCCTTTCTTCGTGTCACCGACTTTCATTAACACCTGCCTGTTAATCCAAATTGAAAAGTTCCAATTGTTACATTATTGATGCAGTGGGAGGGGAAAAAAACACACTTAAGTTGTTTTGTATTGGACTGTTAGGAGATCCCCCTTTTCAATCAAAGAAATTGATCTGGAATGTCTATAGTGTCTCCTTCTCCAAGCATTACTTTGCTTTTGGCTTTTCCATTTGCTCTGGAGTAGCACCTCTCCCATTTGCCGACTATAAAAGCTATCTAATTAAGGCCAGGATGGGCCATGACAGGAGCAAGGAGCTCGACCGGTCCTCTTCTAATGAGCAGAGGCTATGATTGACCAGTGGATCCATAATGTATTCTGCCTGCCAATATCTAAGTATGGATTTTCTCTGAAGAAATATGAGAACAAGAAAGCAACGTGGAGACGGAAAACGGTAGAGTGTTTTAAAATTCTGGGAGGTGAGGTTTTGACAACTGTGAGTGAAAAGGAAGCAGAACTAGAATAGAGGCAAAGTGGTAGAAAATAACAGCAGCCTGAGTGTCTTGGCAGGCTTAAGAGTAAGAAAGAGTGAGGACATGGAGAATGACAGAGAGGGATGAACAACAGAACAAGAAAACAAGATTTTCATAAAGGGAAAAATCACCGACTGAGAAAGTGCCCCCATGCTGTCAGGAAGCAGCCGAGCCGGGCAGTCCTTCCTTGTATCAACAGAGATGAATGGCCTGGTGTACCCCATCACCATTCTCTGCTTTGAAGCTGTACTTGTCATAGCAGGCACAAAATGGCAAGGAAGTGCTTTACACTTGCAAGGAATTCACGAAGAATTCAGCTATTAGCTCTGTACTGAGTATTCATTGTATGCTTGTATACAGCAGCTTTCACTGAACAATTTACAAATTTATATGGAATTTATGGAATATGGAATTTTATATACATATACTGTATATGAAAAAAATGGATGCACCTTTTGGTTTTAAAACTAAAACCCTTAAGTTTACATTCTTTTTAATGGCCACCACTGGGCACATCCTTTAGTTCCAGAAATAGGGTTGATTATATAGAAGTCTATGAAATATGAGCCTTATGCTTGTTTTTCATTGACTCTTACTAAACTCATTAGTAGATAATTTCTAAACACTTCATTAATGGGTCTTAATGACTAGTTTCAATTCATGTTGAAAATGACATGGTATAACTGTGCAGTGTCCAAGCAGAAGACTGGTCCAACACGTAAAAGCTTAAAGCTGAATTCTTGGAGGAACCACTTGAGGGTCGCTTCAAAAGAAGTCAACTGCCATAAACTCAAAATGCTTCCTGTTTTAGAATAAGAAAGGTTTAGAGCCTAGAGAATTTTTTACCTTTTTCAGTTGTAATGGGTGCAGCTACTTGGATTTACAAAGGATGAGGAAATTTAAGTACCTGCACTGGAGATCTTGACTGTGTTTGTGGTGTTGGAGCATTTTTAATGGAATTATCTGGCAAATAAAGAAGTTTGGATCTCATTTTTTTTTTAGGGAAATCCTTGTGTTTTATTGGCAATTAGCCACTTAGCACACGTAGAAAACAACAACAACATGTTTATATACAGTGTACTAAGGGAGATCTAGTCCGTGTTTGTGATCTCCAACATCAGATGTGATATAAATATTAATTTAATAGATGTCTTTCTTTCATCAGAACGACAGCCTACAAGGTCACTGTTTGTTCAGTGAAAGTGTAAACGTAACTAGTTAGAGAAGGTTTCCTATTTTGAGCTGCTGACTGCCACAGTTTTGCCTGCTGAAGTGACAGCTACTGGAAGCAGATTTTATCAGCCTTCGCCCAGTACAGTTAATCGAAGTTTTTTTTTCCCCAAATGACAAATTGACACTGTGCTTGGTTAATTTGCTCTCGGAGCTATCACCTCCTACAATGCAATTTTAAAAAAAGAAGCAGAACTTTTACAGTTTTTTTTTCTAGTTTTGTTTTGCAGAAGAAAGTTGTTTCAGTTCTGACATTAAAGATGCCCTTTCACCATTTTGTACATTGTTGTCCTTGTAGAAGTAGGATGGTGCACTTTAGAGAGCGTTGGCCCTTGAGGAAATGAATGGTGAAGACAGACCGAAAATGTTCCAAGTTGAGCATATTTTAATATTTGAATACATTTTATTGCAACAGAAGCTGGAGCTCTTCTCCAAATGGCAATGTGAATTACTTAAGATAAAGGGTTAGAGAGAGAATGCGCAGACATTTACACAGCACAGATGATGATGATCACTTAGAGAGGACCAATGAGAAGTAAATGGACAGGAGGAGGGGGAATATGCTTGTATACTAAAGGACCTGCTGAGGTGTGTACGAGTGTTTTTAACAGCTTTTTTGAAGAAATAAAGATTACTCAGATCCCTAGATACACACTTTATTCTGAGAAGCTACTTCAAGCTCAAAGCATCAAGCAAATGGAGAGAAATGTGTGCTTTACTCCACAATATACTGTTTATGACTTTTTATGCAGAGCAGCTGGTGTCTGCTGGTGGGACATTACTGAATTATATACTGAATATTTAGTCTGATCGTTTTATGTCAGCCATATTTTCTTTGACATTTGGCATTGCTTTATGATGTGAATAAAGTTCCCATTAGGGCTGCCACAAACTATTATTTTGATAGTCGACTAGTCACAGATTATTTTTGCGATTAGTCGACTAATCAGATCATTCATCCACTGGACGTAAAATGTACAGCTTATTGCACCAGCACGCATCTGCTCTTATATAACTATCATTAGCTTACAGCTTTAAGTGTTTAAGGTGCTAACTAAAAATAAAGACAAGATGATAGTTTATTAAATTTTAATGACATTTGCAGATTGTTTCGGTGAAGTTTAATAAACTCCTTGCTATCTAAAATATAACGGGACACCGGAGTATATTCTCGAGCATCTCACATTTCTGATAATCAGCTGTCTGCTTGACGTTTATTCGGCTGTGTAAAAACTATAACTTTAATCTCAGCCAAACCGATTTACTCAGGAACAAATAAAATACTAAAAAAACAAAAAAAAAAAAACAACAAAATCATTTTTAAGTTATCTAAGTGACTTATATTACATGTTTAACCTGAGTAGCGAAAGACGGCGGTGGGTTTGAAAACGATTTGCCGGGAGTCCGGTGTTCTCACGCGCTCTAGTGAGCCTAGCCCCCGGCTAGCTATCGAGCTAGTGGGTAACAGACGTCTCTGAAAACGTCGGAGCGCTTTTGAAAATATGTGGTGTCTTGATAAACTGAGCAGATGTTTGAGGTTTCCACAGCTACATTCTCGCCTGAAAATATGTTAATCGTTTATTTTGTGACCCAGAAAGAGTAATAAGAGTAATATTAAAACTAACTAGCTGCCGCCATTGTTGGAAACTGAGCTGGGCTGCGCTATGAATTCTGGGACAGAGCTACTTCTTCTTCTTCGGGGTTTAACGGCAGCTGGCATCCTTGTACATGCAGTGCTGCCATCTTCTGTTTCAGTCCGTTATTACACTCTTAAATCCTGCTACTTATTCCTGCGTCTTTTGTGATCTTACAAAGCTTCAAACGACGCGTCGACTATTAAATCAGTCGTTGACGATTTTAATAGTCGACGTAATCGTGACTAGTCGACTAATCGTGGCAGCCCTAGTTCCCATAAACACAAAGGATAAAAAGGGAGAAAAGCGAGAGATTAACCTGCAACATGCCTTATTTCGCATTGTGTTTTCTGTGGTTTGCCATAGTGCCAGCAAACTGCAGCTTTCGCAAGGCGAAGAAAAGTAGTGTTCCGCATTCAGCAGCTTAGCTCTTGGCTCAAGGTTGGGGTAGCACAGCAAATTATCCGCAAGCTGAATGCTTCTAATGAACAAGTGGGTTATTATTAAAAGTATATTATATACTGAGCTCTGCTGTCCATATGTGGCTGGAAACCCTATACAGCCTGAGCCCTACCACTGTGGAGGGTGTGTGTGTGTGTACACGCAGATAGACTGCCTAGGTGGAGCACTCAGGGACAAAGCTGGGAAGATGGAAACATACTGTCAGTCAGCTGTGATAAAACGCCTGCAGGCATGTAAGGCCTCACACAAACACAGAGCACAGACTGACAAGGTGAGCTGGCTTAATTACAAACCCACACAGCACCGCACATATAAGAGCTTGTCTGACTGGAAGGAAACTTAAACTGAATCAAGCAAGTAATTATGTCTGAAAATGAGCATATCTTCTTTCCAGAGTGATATTGAGATGTTATGTTGTCTTTGAATTACAAGGCTGGGAGTTATGTTCTGGTAGTATTTACTGTTGCTTTTGCTAAGCTGTTCCTTTCTGGCCTTTTCAGCCTGATCTCGCATCTCATTCATGTGTTTGTCCTTCTGCTTCTTCACATCTTCCCTCGTATCTCTTCTCTGATCTGTTATTTGTGGATGTAGCTTTAGCCGTGACACAGTGTACCCGGCCATGCTGTGCTGCACAGTGTTGATATAATTAATGGCTCAACATGTGCAGTCATAGAAGTAAAGTGCCAGTTTAGAGGATTTGTTCAGTTGTCACCAGTTTTGTCACTCGCTTGTGTGGCCATGAGTCATTTGTATTTAGTGCTGCAGCAGTTCGTTTTGTCAGAGTACGAATTTGCACAAATTAGATAATTATTAGTTTTCATTAGAGGGCCAAATGCTGATCGCTGCTTCTTTGGATGCAATATGAATATACTGTCACCAAATAGTTTGTATTCCTGTTAAGAATCTAGTTAAATACAAGTTCACCTTTTTGCTTGTTTTTCTTTTTCCTATTTAATTAGAAAGTAAACGTCCGAAATACACATTTACAGGTGCATCTTAAAAAGTTTTTGTTATTCAAAAGTCTTAATCATATTCCAAAGGATAAACTATTTTATATTCTGCATTCATTACATGTGAAGAGAAATATTCAAGTCTTTTTTTTAATTTTCATTTTGATAATTGTGGCTTATAAATCACGGAAATCCAGTATCTAATATGAATCAACAAAGGATTTACAGCACGGGAATATTTTTCTTCTGAAGTGTGTGTTTATTTATACACGCGTTACTGTTTTTGAGGCTACTTTAGTGTCACAGATGTGATCATTAGCATTGTGGAGGTTGCTTTGTTAGTGGCTCTTCAGCTCATCTTTTTTGGTCAAGTGTTTCTCATCTTCTTTGTTACAGTACCTTACAAATACTCAGTGGGATTAAGATTGGATGAACGTAGCTACCCATTCGGCCAAAACCGTGACATCGTTATCAAACCATTTGGTGGCAGTTTTGGCTGCTCACAGTGTCCTGGTGGAAAAGGAACTCAGAATCTCTAAAAAGCTTTTCTGCAGCTGACCACCCAAACTAGCAAATGACATGGCACCTGAGTCATCACAGACTGCAGAGACTTGAGACTTTCATTCTATTCAATTCAATTTCAATTCGATTTTATTTATGTAGCACCAAACAAAAGTTTCCTCAGGGCGCTTTATATTTTAAGTTAAAGACCCTGCTATAATAGAGAGAAAATGGAGAAAGCCCCATCAATTAAATGAGGCCCTTATGAGCAAGCGTTTTGGTGACAGTGGGAAGGAAAAACTCAATTTTAACAGGAAAAAACCTCCAGAACCAGGCTCAGAGAGGGGCAGTCATCTACCGCAACCGGTTGGGAGTGAGGGGAGGACGAAAGGACAAAAGACATGCTGTGCCTCTCCACTCTTCAGACTCTAGGACCTTGATTTGCAAAAGAAGAACAAACTTTTGTTTTATCTGAAAAGAGGACATAGAACTGATCAGCAGTCCAATTTTTTTCTCCACAGCCTAAGTAAGGTGCCCTTGACAGTGTCTGCGTCACAATTAACTTGATCTTTTTGACTGTAACAGTTGTAGCCCTTTTCCTGATGCATGGTGGCTCTTGACTGACACCAGCCTCAGTCTACTTCTTGTGAAGTTCTGTGAAAGCCTTGATCAAAGTTGCCTGACAAGATTCCTAAGGCTTCGGCCATTCCTGTGTGTTTTACACCTTTTTACTTGCACAATTTTCCCCCCAGTCAACTTTCCATTAATATGGTTTCATACAGCACTCTGTGAGCAGCCAGCCTTTTCAGCAGTGACCTTCTGTGACTTACCCTCCTCCTGGAGGGCGTCATCTAGACAACTGTCAAGTCAGCAGTCTTCTCTGGGTATGTGGTTACATCTACTTTATTACCCCGGGCAATACACAGTATTTATATTGTCTGAATAGTAATTTACTCAAACTATGCATTAAATATTTTAATAATTTGGGATTTTTTTAATTCAACATTGATTTTTGATGATCATAAACTTGTATTTGGCAAAATGGGAAAAAGAAAGCTTGAAGTATTTCAGTTTATTATTGATGAATGTATGAAAGCTCGTCTTGTTGGAAAAAAGTTTCACTTTTTACTCTCTCTAAATATGTTTTTTTGAGATGCATCAGTACATTTTTGTGCTTTTACATCCCTGAGAGAAATGCAACAACGGTGCATCAGCGTCGAACGCGGGAAGCTGGCAGTTCATGTTTGACATCTTTAGTCCCTTAAAGCAATGGGAGGCTCACATTTACTTATTTGAAGCTGGAACATGATTTGTTGTTTGGTTAACACACTGTTAATTAGGGCCTGGTGTTATTCAATAATGGTATTGACACCAGCACAGCTTTTTGCTATTGATACTTATCTGTATACTTATTGATTTTCTTCCTTAATGGAATTGGATTTAAATCTATAACCAGAGCTTATTGTGGTCTTCATTCATTCATTTATCATAAAATCCTGAAACACTACAGCTACATGCCATATTGTCCCATTAGTTCGCCAGCTTTTTCACTATTGTGCAGAGCTGTTCATATAACTTAAGTTGTGGATGGTTCTACTCCTGTCTTTAACCATCAGAAATTGTTCCTATTTCTGTTTTTCCCACTCAGCTAAGCAAAGCTACGTTGGATTCGTACCTTTTTATAACTATAAACAACAGGAAGACTGTAATTGTGTACGATGTCTTGGCAACTGAGCATAGTGATATCTCCTCTTCTCCATCCTACCCCTTCTCTTCCCTCCTCTCGGTCTTTGTATCCATCCATCTGCCTGTTTGTCTGTCTATAGATTGAGCAATCTGTGGAGTAGGTCTTGGCCAGTAGGCGGTTAACTAATATCGGCGTCTTTCTCCCCGTGGTTTAGCCACTGTTGGCGGAGTCTTCTGTTCTAAGTCTCCCTCTGATTAACGTCTGTTATTAGCTCTAATGAGCTGCTTAGTGATTGCCTGGGTACAGCTGCTGACATCCAGGAGGAACACTGTCTTTTCTGCTGTGTTCCTTATCTACTTTTGCTTTCTCTAATTTCTTCTGCTTTAATCATTGGGTGAGATTATTGACTTGGTATAAGCATTGTTTTCCTTCAGGTGGTTTAAGACTTTCTCTTCAGTTTTCCTTGAAGCTGTCTCTCTTTGTGGCTTTGTTGGCCTGAGCATTGCCCTGGTATTCACTGCTCTATTTGGTTTAGGGCACAATCACCATGTTTCTAGGGTTGGGTAATAGCATTTGGACTGGCAGAAATAGAATCAACCATTTGTTTTTGGTGCTCTATCTCTTTCTCTGTCTGATTAAATGTCTCTCTTTCATTCTCAATCAACCGTGGTCTTGTCTGCTAGACAAGACCACGGTTGATTGTGGCAATAGCAGCCACTTTGCATTTATTTTCTACTTCTATACCCTTAAAGTGGTCATATGGAACTTTCATATAAGCCATAAATTGAAGTGCCCAGGTGGTTATTTGTGTGTGTCAATGTGTCAGCTAAAGAAAGGGTCAAGGTTTTTGAGTTGTTGTTGTTGTTGTTGTTTTTAAGGAGGACTAGTAGGATTGTCACCATCAACCTGTCCAGAGTGTACCTTTTCTCTTGCCCGGTATCAGACCTAGAGACCAGTCAGAAAACTTGGCAATGTGCGCTCACTAGGGGAAGATTTGTATTCCCCAGCTTGTTGGTGAGTAGTTGCTGAAAGTTAGCTGCAAAAACCTCTAAAAACCTCTTTGTGATTGCAGTTGCCAGTTGCCTGCTTGGAAGTTGCTGAATAGTCTGGGAATACTTTCCAACCACTCTCCAAGCCGGAGTAAAACTTTGAAAAGAGCGAAGCAAACAGGAAATGTTCTCCTTCAAAGCAAAAACAACATAACTTTAAGGACAAACTGTCTCCGTTTCCATTTGGTGTGACACTTTTCACAGTTTCACTACTGCCTGGAGAGTAGTGGGCAAGTGTTTGCAGACTAACTACAGACTAAAGCCCCCTGTCAAGACCTAGAAAGCTAAAAAGAATCGATATTTAAAAAGTGAGTATTCACATGTCCAGGAACTTGAATCTGGAATGCCTAAAATGTTTCGATATAGTTCAGTTTTCCATTCACATAAATCTCTATAAGATTTTAAATCTGTCAAAACCAAACTACAGGATGTCAGGTATAAACTTCTGACACCTGTTTAGATATGTTTGAATATACGTGCGACCAGCACAAGGCATAGCCAAAGCCAATGTAAACGGCATAGCTTTACAGATGTCTTCAGATAATTTAACTTTGGTTCTTGCTTATTGAGGTGGTGTATAAATAAACCAATCTTTTGTGTAAGTATATCATTAGCATGATGAGTAATTTCTCTTACAGTTTGTTTGTTGTTTTGTTTTTGGGGGGTTTTCAGTATTTGTGTTTGAAGGACGACCTGGATCTTTTTTTTCCTTTGTTTTGTCTTGTGACCAGTACGTGCACGACTAAAACTGAATTCATTACCAGAGGATGGGTTTTTTATAGATTATAGAGTTATTTCCTAAAGGGATATTGTTACAACAGGAAAAAATGGGATAATTGTGTCTGTTCCACAAAAAAGTCAGCAGGTAGAGACGAGAAATATAAATATAATATGGATGAAATGAACGAAGAGTATCCGGGAGTTACTCATCAAGCGCTATAATAGCCACATTTGATGTTTCTAAATGTTGTGAGAGTGACACGTCTTGACCTGCTGTTTGGAAATGATCAGCGCAATCAGACAGGCCATCGTCGTCGTTCAACAGTAGGATATATAAAGCTGAAAATCAATAGCTGCGCTTTCATCTGCATCCGGCCTCATCTTACTTCCCTTTATAATCAGAGATTCTCTCATCGCTCCAGATAAAAAGCAATAGAGCTCCTAAATGATCCAGAGAAATAGTTCTGTCAAAAAATGATTTATCTTCTGTGAATAATCGCAGGGGTTATTGAATATTTTTAGATTAACTTAATTACTTGACTATAAAAAGCCATAAATTGAAGTTCTCCTAGCTGAGAATCTTTAGATCTTGCCGAGTCTCTATTTCTCGTGTCAGCTGTGTGATAGGGGGACAAAGAAAAGAAAATCTGTTTTATCATTCTGTCACCAGCAAAGACGCATTCTGCTTGACCTGATGCAATTGGAGGCAATTGAAACAGTCATCTTACCATGCTGCTGCTGGTGGTGCGTGGTGTTTTCGATTGCATCATGACCATGTGTGGAGACGCATACAGGCAAACATGCACACACAGTTGCATTTTAACATGAACACACTAACCCTTGCACACATAAAGGATTGGGACGTAAGTGTTTGGAAACGGCACCGCTTATTGGGGATATTTTTTTCTTTACTCATCAATACAGAGGATTTAAAATCAAAAAATCAAGATGTGATCACTGTGCAAACTTTTAGCTACAGCATAGTCCTCTATTTTCAGAGGTGCAAAAGTGATTGGACAGTTCACTGTCCAATCACAAGATCTGGAGTTGAATCCTAGTGTGCTTTTGATATCTTCACTGCAAATCTCAATGTGAGGTCTGAAGACATGTGAATACAAGTGAATATTATACGAGACAGATTTTGTTTTAAAATCCAGTGTGGTAGTGTGCAGAGGCTTGTGTGTATCAGCACAGATGTTTGTCTATGCAGCGCAGGGCATTTACATATTTTGGGTGTTTTGGCTTTGTGTCTGCTGCTGCGTGTTTAATTGTGTCTGCTGCCCCTCAGAAAGTCTGTTTCTCTTCTGTTTTTTCCCCCTAAACAAAGGCCACAGATTACACACACTAATGACTTAATGGACTGATCCTTCAATTACATGTCATGAAACTTTCCCAAATCACACATTAGGCAGGCACATTTACTATGCCTTGAGTGGATTGGACATTTTATCCAATCAAGTAATGTTCATGTGTTTGTAAAAGCAGGCAGCCCAAATTAAGCAGAAGTAGAGATTCTTTTTTTTTTCTCTGCACCTGTTGGTTACATTAAAGACTCTTTTTTTTTTTTTTTTTTTTTTTTTTTTTACATGAAAGTATGACTTATTACACGTACCCTGCTTATAGATACAGGGCACTGGTTATAAAAGTACATTATGTAAAAATAATGATAATAAAAAAAAAAAATGTTAATAGCTGGTCAAATAAAAATGGTGTGACATCGTTGAAAACATAAAAAACACAAGGGTATAAAGGCATTCATATAGTTTTGCCTGGGTAAATAGCAAATAGCAAAATTGTAATAAAATCAGTGTGATTAAAAATCTGTTATGCAAAGAAAAAAATAGAAATGCTTAAAATGGTCTATGGGCTAAAGAGTAAAGGGACCATTAGGGTTGTTATTAGTGCGAGGTTCATAGCCAGCATCCCTGATGGTGTGAGAGTGCATTAGTGCACATTGTATTGGTGAATTCTACATCTGTGAAGGTACCATTAAAGCTGAATGATATATTCTCCTTTTGGAGCAACATATGCTGCCACCCAGATGAAGCAAGACAGCGCCAAGCCACGCTCTGCACTTACTGCAACAGGATGCCTCAGAAGAAAAGTGTCTGTGTGCTAAACCGGCACCCATTAAAAACATTTGGCACATAACATTTGGCCCCAAACTGTTGAGCGTTTGAAATTCCTTTATCAAACAAGAATGAAAAAACCTTTTGCTTTCAGAAGCACTCCTCAGTTGCCAAAATCTTACAGACTGTTGTTAGAGGCCAGGTGATGCAACACAGTGGTAATTATACCCTTGTTGCATGTTTTGAAATGTGTTCAAATCCAAAATGTACATGCAATTTATAATAAATATAAAGTATAAATATAACAATGCTTTAGTTGCATTATTCTCATCTCTAATTACTGCTCAGTGTGGCTCAGGGAAAGGCAGCATTTCATTTTTCTGATTGGTGGGACATAAATATGATTAACCAGTTTATGTTTTACTTATCATAGTCTGAAACAGCAACAACTGTAAATCCTAGAAGTTTGCAATTTGAAATTGTAGTCTGTTATCTTGTGCTTTTGCTGATCAATTTTAACAGTATTTTACCTTTTTTTTTCTGCCCAGAAACTGCAGATGGAAATGACCTCATAGCTAAATCTGGTACGAGACATTTCCTTTTATGTTATTAATGGGTTTTGTGCACATATATATAAATAAATAAATGAATGAATAAACAAACAAAGAGAAAAGTAGGACAACTTTTTAAGTCCTTTTTGAAAAAAACTATACTGCATGACGTACAAGAGATTCTAATATTGCAGTTCATCGAGTCACGTAAGAAATTAAAAAAAACAAAAATGGTGAAAATTTGTCTTGTGCATCTTAAAATTGCCTTTAATTAGGCTGTGTCTTCCTCATAAAAGAACTACCCCTTTAAAAAACCCACACAACACAAAAAAGCCTTCCTGAATTAAAAAAAAAAAAAAAATTTCCAAAAAACTTCACCCTTGGGAAATGATCAGGATATTTTTCCCTTTAATAGAAGCTGACTTTACAAGCTGAATTGGACTTTTCATGTGCAAATTTGTTGTTTACACCTCTAAGCAGCAACAATAGTGATTATCCAACCAGTAATTTTGGTAGAACTCACTGAAACAATGCAAATCTGGGTGATTTAAGAGACAAATTGATGTGTATTGTTTGGCAAACCTTTCTTTGCTTTCTTAATAAAATTGCCTGCCACGTAACAACGCTTGCAGAGTGTGCGAATTGTAAGCCCTACCAGGAACCATTGTGTCGCCTCAGCTATGATTTGTGCTATTGATCGCCCGTCCCCGTTACTACCACCACCCCTCCACCTACACCACCACCACCAACCATATGCTATTATTGTGGAATTAGAACACTGTGGCGGAAAGCACAAACCTCACCCCAGCCAATGTTGCATCTCTCTGGCATTACCATGGTTACACGACTGTGGAATATGTCGCCAGCTGCGCGCCTGTTGATTCACACACACATCTGTGCTATAGAAATGCGCCACGGGGATGGCGGAGCGCTGGTATTGGGCAGGGCTTGTAGGTTTGTAGCGTGTACAGAGACAGCAGTAGAAACAGTTAATGTGACGCTTGCTCAACGTTAAACACTTTAAGCTTTCTCATACAAGACACCATCTTACCCCCGGCAAAGTGGATCATTATGTGTGCACACATAGGCAGATATGGTATTAATAGCTGTATTCCATTTGATGTCAAGGACTTAGATTATCTTGCCAAGAGCTTTGGGGGCTGCTGGTTGATATATGGACACAGGGCTTACAGTGCAGATAGTGGGAAGATGAGAACATTGTTAAGTGATTGTGTAGATTCATCTTATCATTGGTGAGGCTGAAGTTCAGCGCTTTCACTAAGCTTAGTAGTGTACTTTGAAGAAAAAATATTGTAACTTCTAAGAACCCAAAAAATTAAGCCAGTGGATGACTTCTTATTGACTTCAGATAAATTTCTATGCCTCCTAACCCTCCCGAAAATCATAGTTTGTTAATTTATCTATAATAAATTATTTAATTTATTCAATTAATCACTCCTCTGTTTACCTCAGCTCATATCACTTCGACCTGTTCACTCTGCCTTCACCTCCAGCTGTCTGTTTTCATATCTTCTCATCACACACTGCCATAATTTTATTATCTCCGGTGATTTTGTGCGTATGCGTGTCTGTATGTGTGTTTGCTCACACTAAGGTGAGACTATCAGGTTTTCCGGGGTGACACTCTTCTTAATTATCTAGCAGTATGAATCGCACCTCTGTAAAATGTTCTCTTCTCGTTAACAACATTGTTATCAGACTAATTGTGCCACAGAGAAGAAGTCACAGGGTTTTTGTTTTTTTTGGGGGGGTTTTTTTTGTTGTTGCTAGAGCCAAAGTGACAGTTGGGGGGAGGTGTCAGTGACAGGCAGGGACTTTGAACAATCATCAGTGTAACTTGCAGCTAAGGTGTGGCTTTTTTTAGTTCGAAGCCTTTCGTCGGTGTCACTGTGGTGTCATTCTGAGGGTGAAAAGTGGATTGTGACATGTTTGGATTCAGCATCCAAATTGTGAACCATTAGGTTCATTAGATTGAACCTCAAACCAGTGCTGTAAATGATAAATAATGACTGCAGCACTTTATGTGATATTGTAAGCTTTGGGTGTTGAAATCTCATTAAAGCCAATTGGGTTTTATCTCTCTTTGGCCAAACAAAACTCAGGTTTGCTTGTAATTAATCTGAACCAGCAGAAGGTTGTCAAACGGGACTGTTTTTTATTGCCAATTGCTGTCTACATGGACACGTACCCGCTCTCTCACTCGGCACACACACTGTCTTTGTGATTACATCAGGCTAAACTGGCTCGTTTATCATCTTACATCACGTTACCTTGTGGCCCGTAGTTGTAGAGGGCAGATGGCAGCACCGGCGCGAGCGAGCACGTCGTGTGTGTGCTTGCGCGCGTGCACGCGTTTGTGTATGTAGGTGCCTGCACTCAGTCTCTGGAGGTGTAACCCAGCTCAGCATGCCAAGCTGTGCCAAGTGCTCACAGCTGGCAGCAACCAAGCAGTTGGTCTCTCTGGACAAGTTGCCCCCTGCGCCAGGACAAACAGGAAATGAGCCCTGGGGCCTGGCAGGAAACTGGCTGTTGGGCCAGTAGTGGTGGAGAGTCGGGAGGGGGTGAAAGAGCGAGTCGGGGCGACAGCTCGGAGAGGAAGGGAAGCAACAGAAGAGGTGTCAAACGTCTGTGCTACGAGAGGTTCAGAGAACGAGGGAGAAAAAAGAAACTGATGCACGAGAGGTTAGGAGGCTGTGTGAGAGGATTTATGTGCGTGGGCATCACCCCAACTTTGGGTTGATGGGTGTCATTCAGTTTAGAATACTAAATGAAACATGTCCGGCCATAACTGTGTCTTTATGCCCGAGTATCACTTTCCTTTCAAACATTATGTCTCTGCCTCGCTGACAGCCAGGGCCCGACACATTATGTTTTTATGTGTTGACTGTGCATCCCAAACGGTCAACACATAAAAGACAGTGTTTGTGTACATAACACCTTTTTAAGGAATTCCTTGAAATTTGACACAGCTGTTCACTGGGACTGAGTGATCGGGTTTTGATAGTCAGCTGTTAGCGTCGCTAATGTGACATTTCATAAAAGCCTCGAGGGGAATTGGTACAAAATGTGCTGTTGAAGCCAGGCTTTGCCTGAGTGGCCCACACTGGATTAATAATGATCATATTTCAGCCTATCGGGGGGCTCATTTAGGATTTTTGATTAGTTTCTCTTTTGTCTACTAGAGTCTACAAAGGTTTGGTTGTTGCTTGCTACTTAGCCCCAACACTTCCAGCCTTTTGCCTTCTCAGCTGATTGACAAACCAAGTTCCTGCTGTGGAAGACTTTCCCAAAGAAGGCTTAAACAGCATTTTATTGGGTCGCAGCTAGCAATGGTAGACCTTCTACCATATGAATATTCAGAATCTGTAGGTAGAGATTACTTTTTAGCACCTGAAGCTGTCTGGTTTCCATTTGTAGTCTGATTTTACAGGTCCTTCTGACAGGTGCACAAGTAGTTGCTTACCTGCAGGTCAGATAACCAGAGGAAATCCTGGCCCAATTATCTACTGGCTACACCCCAGGCCTTCCCCCAGAAGCTCTGCTGTTATTACTGACATCGACATTAGTCAGTGTGTTTTGAGACTGAAGTTACTCTGACCTCACAAAACACTTTTTTGCAATAACTGAGTCTCGTTAGGATACAGTTTCACTTAAATTTCTTAATATTATAAAACCATCAGGTGGTTATTTTGTACATCACGGTAGTAATTCAGCTTTATGGATTAATAACTCCCCGTTGTGGCTTGTGTTATCCCCTCACAAAATGGTCTCCAGTTGTAGAGCAATTACTGCTCTGTAATCACTTTTATTATCTTTTATCGTGTAAGTTTGTTTTGTGCGTGTGCAGTTTTGTGTGCCGGCTCCTTGGCCGGGCCGCCAAGTCTGCAGTCTGTGTGCGCTGTGCTGCTCTGCCAGTCTGATCACAAAATGCCAGTTTTCTCTGTGTACACTGCCACTGTGTTTCATTGAGTTGGCTGCATCAAACTAGTTCTAATCTCCTACCAAGGTGAATGTCAGACCTGCTCTTTTACCAGCTGACACTCTGCCTCTGAAGAACTTGAGAATACTATTTGGCAAAAGATTATTGTGCAGGCAGGACTCACACAGGACTAAAGCAGCCAAAACCCTCAGTCACTGATGCCTGAACTTCCAGAAATTCCCCTGGCTCTTATTTGTGAAACATTTCTTCAGAGACACGGATCATGTCCCAGACATGTATTGTCAGTTGGTCCTTGGTGTGAAGGAAAAGCTCCCCGGGTAATCACCAAGAGAGTTTCTTAAAGGAATTTCCACTGAGGCATGGATCCTATGAAAGTGATTAGCAAAACCGTCTTTTGATGACAGGTCAACTGTTACAGTCTGTTAGCTGTTAAAGGTGGCCTAACGGGCCCCCTCTTCATTTTTTCCCCCCCCATCTGCGTTGTATTTCCAGTGTTAGCAAAGCACACTGCTGCTACTGTGAAGGCAGATCAAGTGAGGCAGCTACAGATTTTTAAATAATCTGACATTTAGCTCACAGCTTTGATTGTTTTATCTTTTCAACACTGAACAAAAAGAGCTGTCTGGACTACCTGACAATAAAACTGATTAAATGACCTGAGGTTTGGCTGCTGTTAAGCATTCATCCATGTGGGGCAGTGTAGCCCTGTGATAGAGCCACACTGAGTCCTCAGTGTACTCCCGCTGCACTGCTCCTCTTTCCTCTTTGCCTGCACTTTTCTGTGTTCTTGCTATTCTGATGAACTATGCCCAGTTCCAGTACAACCGCCACACTACCTGAAGCTGCCCCTCATAGAGTCGAGGTCTACTTTTGGGTCTGTGACAGAACAAATAGACCTTAGCCACGACAAAGACTGATTTGAGGCTTTGGGATACTCAGGGACTCTCAGAATACTAAAGCAGTGGCGCTTTCATCAGCTTGTTATAATCAGCAGTGACACCATGCAAGTACCGGTGAGCCTGTACAAAATTAATCTTTTCAGCTACAGGTTTAATATCGTCGCTGCTCAGAACTGCTGCAGCCCAAGGAGATGCCTGTGCTGTGACATCGTCAGCCATTTTTACACAAAAATCGCACATTTTTGCTGTTCTGAGATCACTCCCCGTGCTGTCCCAGCTGCACAAAACCAGCATAATGCTTTCCCCAGTTGTGTAATTTTTACATAACAGGCCTGCACTTAGAATTCTGAGAGTCATAACAAATGTGACACATAAGGTTTGATGTTGGAAATATGAGGGGATATATCACCTTAGTCTTATCGCTGGGTGTTTGTCTCGTCTGTTTGCCTTTGTCTCGGTTGCTTTGCTACCTAATTTAAGAGTCTGTCTTCTTCAGAATTCAGCGTCTTGAATAATTAACCTGGAAATTGCAGTTCAAAGCAGCAGTTGTAGTTGTGTCGTGTTGTGTGTCATCTGGTTACAGATTTGTGTCTTTGACAAAAAAAACCAAACAAACCAGCGATTGCTAAATGACTGGCAAACTTTTTTTAATGGTTGGTGTTCCATCTGTTGTTGCTGAAAAGCAGTGCCAATGCATGAATAATTTCCGTTGATAAAATTAAACTAGTCTACAAACCGTGGTCCCTGATGATCTACCAGCATATATTATCCTCACCTCTGTGGCTCCCCGTCATCGGGTTTGGTTCATTTAGGTTCGCTGATTTTCTTTCTGTGGAATTTAAAACCAAATATCACAAGAAAGGTGAAGTTTCTGATGTATTTGTTTAAATTACTTACTTTAGGATTAGCGGCACTTAGCCATATTACCCAGCCGTAAGTAACATCTGTCTGTGCAGTGTTCCCTCTTTACAGAGTTTGTGTTAAAGTTATTGTTTCTTGCATCGCTGTAGACGATGTAAAGTTGCGTACTTTTGCTCTGTTATAACAGCTGCTCATACTCTGTGTTTAGGTCCAGTTGATTGTAGTTGACTTCTGCCGTGGCCTCAATTTAAGCTGAGGAAAAATGTTGAGTTCTCATCTCATCAGATGTCTCAGAGTGGTAACATTTCCTCAGTGGGCGACCTCTTCCTCTCTCGATATGTTTACACTTCTCATTGCTGATTTACTTTCTGTCTTTCTTTTTTTTTTTTGATCTCTTGCCAAAAATGGGATTTTATGAGATTATATCTCTGTATGTTTGCACAAATAATGACTGCTATGTCTGCCCTCTGGCTGTAGTACGTCTCCTCTCTCTTTTCTTTCTTTTCTTTTTCTTTTTTTTTGCATTATAAGTATTGGAGTAAAATAAACTGTACTGTCATCTAATCAAAAAAAAAAAAAGACTCTGACGACTTTCATATCTGGTATTAAAGATCTGGTAGCCGTGTGAACAAAATTAGATTTCTGTGCTACTGGACACGTTGACATGTCCTGATGTAATGGGATGAAAGACCTCACTGAAATGAAGGAAGCATAGCCTCTCGCTCTACATTCTGTCCATCCTTACCTGACTTTAAGCAGACAAGACAAATGAGACAGCACACACACACACACACGAGCATGCAGCGTAGTTGTTAGCAGCTTTGTAGCCCTGGCCCAAAGCCAGCTCCCTGTCCGTCTGTCTGTCTGTCAGACGGAGCATGCTCATTACAACCTTGACAACATTCCACTGAGGTTGCCAAGGATACCAGGCAGAGCTGGCAGGACCTGCGTGTATGTGTATTTGAGTGTTTAATAGGAACTCACACAAATACGTAGACCAGTGTTTTGGTTATATGACCACACACACACACACACACACACACTCTGTCTTTTCCTTTGCTCTTTTTCTCTCTCTCCCTCTCTCTGTCTCCCTCTCTCGCTCATTCTTTTCTCTCTGTAGATCATTGTTAATCAGTCTCGTCCCATCTCCTCTCCACTGGCTGTCAGTGGCTTGTCAGAAGCCCGTCAGAGCCCCTGCAGTCCGTCACACACTACTGCCGTTAATGACATCTGATGACACCCATCGTTGAAGTCACCCACTGGAGATGACTGGGGACTCGGCGTGCTCGCAGCTTAGGAATCGTTTCTTTTGTTCAGCCCTGCAGTGTGTTTAAAAATATATCTCCAAACATAATTCTGCTTTACTTATGTGCAGACTGTTTGTCTTTCAGCTCGCCTGACCTCCTTCACCTTGCTTTTCACAGCTCCCTTTGAACTCACTGCAGTAGGAGTTTACATCAAAGGTCATGTGAAAACCCTGAATCCATCAATAAATACTGAACTGTTTAAAAATGGTACATTTAGGATAGACGCACAGCTAAGATAAAAGATTGAAAGGTCTAACTCCTTTCAAATACCAAGTTATTGGCATGAATTTGACTAGTAAAACTATTTTTTCCGGAAAAAATATGTTAAATACATTCATGCTGTCTGCAACATGAAAAGCACAAATTGTCCTTTGTGCACAAACTCTGTAATATTTTCGAAATGTTCAAAGAAGCCACGGGAAAGGTTGAACCGCTGTTCAAAGATGATAATCATTAGGCTGCTCTAATAGGCCTCTTTTTAGTGTCTTCCTACATCCTTCCACACCGTCTTCACTGCTTCACCCCCCCTTTCATACCTTTGCTCCAATTTGTCAGCGTCTTCCTTCATTTCCTTACATCTTTCGTAACCCACCCACTTACCTCTTTCCTGCTCCTACTCTCCCTATTGAATTAGTCCTCCCCATGCACCTATGGCTGTATTGTTCCCCTGTCAGGGTTTATGGTGACAGGCTTATGGCAGAGCCCATGCTGTGCTGGGAACCTGGCATTGCTCGCCATATCTCTCCCGTTTTCTCCCGTTGTCTTTTTTTAAACTTCCCTTCTTTTTCTTTGGCCCGTCTCACTGTCTTTTTATCTGTCAGTCTCTTTCCCATAAGCAGCAAATTCTTTACGCTCTGTCGTCGTTCTCATTTTGTCTTCTCCAGAGGAGGAAGTGGAAAACTTTGACGTGTCCAGTCTCCAGGAAGAGGCTCTGAGGAATATTGAGGCTGACAGCTTCTGGTGCATGAGCAAACTGCTGGACGGGATCCAGGTAAGCTGTGTGTTCAGCCTGTGCAGGTTGCCTCACAACATTTTCAATAATAGGTCTTAAAGCCACTACATGAACTTCCAGTAACAGATGCTTTACCATATTACTGATCCTCTTTAGTCATCACTCTAAGAAGATAGGGAAGAACTGAAAGGGTGTTCACATATTAATCTCTTGACAAGACATCAGACATCAGATATCTGTCAGCTGGCTAGCTTTTGTTAGCTAGCTACCTGTTGTTTAACCTGTTGTTTAACATTTAAGTCCTCTCTTCTTCCACAGTTTCGCATCTTGTAATCAGAAATTTGTCAACACACAAAAAGAGCTCAAATTGTGGTGAAAAGTCTCATTTTTCTTTTTTCTTTTTTTTTACCAACAACTACATTGATAAGTGATCAGTTAATAGTTAATTTGTATAGTTAGTGTTAATGAATCAAAACAACGAAATGATCTTTAATAATGTTCAGTAATCAAAAGTAATGTCAAAACATCTGTTTATTTTCATCATAACTTTGTTTAATGAAAGGTAATTCATTCTTGAGTGCATGTTGTACTTGAGTTATGTAGAGCTTACAAGAGATGCTCAGGGTTATATACTGATGACACCAGTAAACATAACATCCTCATTCCAAGATGTCACATACCTTTGTGACTTTTGATGGTTTTAAAGTAGTAAGTTTTAAACCAAGCCATAATTGTTTTAATTAACCAATTTATTTTAGTGCCTAAAATTAGCTGTTTTTTCGTGGCTTTATAAATAACTTTATAACTCATAAAAGCTGTTCGTAGCTGTGTTTTGTAAGTTGTATTATAACTTCACAGAAACCATCCAGACAATGTTCAAAGAAGTAATAAAAGCTCATTCTTAACCAATTAGTAAACATAATAAATAAAAATGTTAATTAAGATGAACAATATTAAAATAAGCCAGTAGTTCATTACAGTTAACTCCTGTTTTTACCTTTTTTTTTTTTTTTTTAACGATACAAAGTTTTGTTGCCTCATTTCTTATTAATGTGACTTCTGGACTGGATTATATTACTTCTTCTGGTCACTCCCCGATGGTCCTGCTGAGAGTTGAACTGAAAACCCAGCTCTCATGAAGGAGTGGCTTGACATGGCATCAATAAAATCTAACACTAATTATGCTTTGGTTGAACATTTGATTAACAAGTCCAAAACAGCCTTCAAAGAGAATGACAATGCTCAGCTTCTTTTTAATCTCCATACAGCGTGGTAGTTGCTTGTGAATTTTTGGTTTCGGAGGGTTGCACATAATGGACGACTCAGCCAGTAGCTACCTGACATTAGAGCAATGTGGATGGAGCGGGGATTTGCAACACTATCTGACCATCCAACACGCAGTTTGGACAGACCATAAATCCCACCTAACGGCACCTTTCCTCTGTTTTCCTTGGTTATAGACCATTAATTTGAAAAATAATTGCATCTTTCCACTACATAGGGCAAGTTTTACACCATAACTCTTTCTTCAGCATGATTTTCTTCTGCTTTGTGTGCGTGCATAAAATAACAGCTGAGATAATCAGCTGTACAGACGGTGTGGAACGTTACAGCGTTTTGGTGGGCTGGTATTCCTCTCTGTTGCAAAGCTGGCAGGACTTCTTGTGTAAGCGTTACATACAGTCTTTCTGTGTGGGTTTCAGAAATGTGATTGTCTTGCATATTCTAAAGCGTGCCCGAGTGTCTGGAGGCCAGATAATTGCATACAGTCCACATCACCAAAATTCATTTTGTTTCATCATTTCTTCCCAAACCGTCTTGCCCACGAGCTCTGTTAATCGACCCGCTCTCAGCGGTCATGGTTGAGCCATCTGTCAATTCTAAATGTGCTTGCCTGGGCTGGCGGTACATTTGCTCTCAATAGCAACATTGTTGCTTAGCATCCCCAATTCTGCATCCATTTTGAAATATATATTATATATGTTTTATTATTTCTTGCTGTGTTGTAAGATTAAAATCTTTGAAAAGTCATTTGTGCTATCAAAAAAAAGTAGCCAGCCCACTTCCTTTCATCTTAAAAGCAGCAGCATTTTAGCTCCTTTTGAGATGCTAATGATACCAAAGTCAGATGTTACTGTTAGCCGTGGCAGCTGTAATTGTTACTTACTGGCAAAGTAAAAGAAACATCTGCCAAGTCTTAGCAGTGGGAATGATGACTGTAGTATAAAGTAACACTTAGGAGAATTGCCGCTGCAGTAAGTGTTAAAGTATATTTACCAGGCAATATGCTTTTTGTTGTATGTGTTTTAAGGGTAAAGGACAACACCCTGAATCTTGGTAGCAAATTTTCACCAAAGTGAAATCAATATTAGGCTTATTTCCAGTTGCCTATTTTAATCTTGGATATTCTTGCCCTATTTATTTGCCTTATTTATGCAGTTTTTTTTTTAGCTCTTCCTGTGGCTCATTTCCTTTAAAGGCCATTCTCCCTTCTTGTGATTGGCTACCCCTCTGAGCTGTGTGTTGGCGATGACCATATTTTGTTTTCAACTCTCGAGAATAGAAAAAAGTGCCTGAAACGGAGCATTTAGAGCAGTCGGAAGCCTGAGCTTGATTGGATTACCTTTACAGATGCTGTCCTCAACATTGGCCATTAATAGGCATGTTTAATATGATATAAGCACCCAGCATTGGAACAGTACACATATGTAGCAAAAAGTAGGGGAAAGCAAAATAAAAATACAAATGAATAAACGTTTCGTAATATGTTTAATATCCAAACAGCTGTTTAAGAGACACTTCAGTATCTATCCTCTCATCAGAAGCCGCTATATTTTACATAGGTAGTGCATAAGGCAGCTAATCTGCTCTGTTTTGACCTGCAAAACAAAGTGAGCGCGCGCACGCACACACACACACACACACACACACACACAGTTTCTCCAGTTTGTTGCTGTACCAGTGGTTTTAACACCAGTGTTTAATCTGTGTCTCCACCTGAGATTGGGATGGGGATGTAGTTTTACTATCCACAGTCTGCTGGTGGTTTTAATATTTAATTGGAGTATCAGAGTAAGGCGTCCCGCTCTATGGGCTTCTTAGCCCTGTTAGCCGTCTCTTCTGGCGTCTCTGTGTAGCTACAATGGCAACACGCACTTTCACACTTCTCATTCTTATCAACAAACTATGCTTAGTATTACTAACATGGACAATAGGTTAACTGGATACATCCAGATTAACTGAAGTGTTTCATTTTTAAACTGTTGTACATCCCGCCTAACATCACACTTGTACACAGAACGATGTGTGCTGCCAGACGACTGAAAAAGCTGCACTTAAGCTGAGCCTCTGTGCGGCTAAAGCAGTTGGCTCATTACCTGATATTTGACCATCAAAGTCAGAAAAAGCACAACCTCTCAATTTAATAGCAACTGTTTTCTATTTAAATACAGTTATAAAGATAGTCTCCCCCCCCTCCACCCCCATTTAGGACTACTTTATGGACCCTGCCTCTTGCACATCTCGTTTTGTATTTTTTGCGTAGTCATTTATTATTATCACTGCAGCTTATGAATCACACATCACTGTCTTTTGTGATGCCAAATTTGTTTGTGATCTATCACAAATAACAAGAAAATGCATAGATTTCTTTCAAATGAGACAACACAGACTCATTGCCTTTAGGCATGCCGATCATGCTTACTGCTCTGCTCCGTCACCCTCCAGAGGCTCATTCTGAGGCAGAAAAAGAAAAGACTGCAATATCTTAACAGATGTTTATCCATGCTGTTTAATAGATACATCTGTGCATTGAAAATAGTGTTAATCAAATACCAAAGGCAATTTGTATTAAGGAGCATATTTAAATACAAAGTCCATAAATAACTATCAGTTGGTAGGCTATTCATTCAGGAAATTAATAGACGCTGGGCCTTGTTGCCCCTGAGAGAGAAAGACAGAGAGCTGCAGAGCAGAGGAAGTAAGAGAGAAGAATAGAGTGTGTGTCTTTGTGTATGTTTTTGTATGTGTATGGCTGTCCCCACGCTTGTGTTTGTTTGTGACCTTGGCTCCAAACTAATTATGTGCAATGCACCAGGGAAGCCCATGCTTCCCCCCTAATGCTTTCTAAACAATCTGACGGAGGCTGAGTGCCTCCGCGCCATAATTAGTTGGTGATCCTTGCTCTGACCTCGTCTTAGACCCTCTCACATCCACTATACACTATTACACTTAACTGCGGCCATGAAGGTGGGGGTCCAGGGTTGGCGGGTGGCAGAGTTTGTCTGTGCAATTACATTTGCGAGCTGCCTTCTAAGCACCTTTATATTTCCAGTGTTTTGTGTGGAGCCTGTGCCACACTGGTGTCAACTTGTTTTGAACCAACTGGTGCAAAGTGTTTAAAGTTTAATTGCATAACAATGCAGAATAAACTTTTAAATGGGGGATGTTTGAAAACCACTAAATGGTTGGGAAATTTCATGAAGAGAAATGTGTCTTCTTCCATCCATCCATGAACCACAGCTGGTGTGCTTTTCTTACTATTTTATGTAATTACCTGGTGTACAGTGGAAATACTTTTTTAAAACTGTAAATTGGCCATTAGCTCTGGTTTTAGTACTTCACCACCACGCTTCTCTCTCACCTAAAAGTGAACGGAGTATTTTTGGCTGTCAATTCACTTAAGCGGCTTCTCTAATGAGCTGCAGTTTTAATTGGCAGCAGTGCAGCCCCCGCCTCTAAAGAGCATGCTGGGATGAAAGATAGGTTGGAGAGATCCAGGCTATTCTAATTTCGATGTTTTACAAAATCAGATGGACAATTTATTTTGTGAGGAAACATGACCGCTCTTGTTAGTCTTCACAGTTCTAGATCATAAAAATGTCGACAGATGCCTTCTTTAACCGCTTGGGATTTTAAAAGGAACATTGCTCATGTTAAGAGCATGTGCTCTTGATGTGTGCACTACCACACACACGCTGCTTTACTGGACAGTGAATGGCAGTTCGATGGTTAAATGATTGAGGATTGATATTTATCAGTCTTGGCGTGACCTATTAAGTGCTGTTAAGTGGATGCGCACTTGTGTACTTGTGTGCATTTACAACTGCCTCAACCATATAACGGCACACAGTCCACCGTGCTTCTCCAGTGCCTCTTTTATTGTCTCCTACGGTTTCGATACGCTGGCCCACTCTTTAATTTAAGGAAAGGAAGTAATACCATCGCACAGATAAGAGCTGATGGTTCACAAAAGCAAACATCAATGTGACAGACATCATGTAAAAGCCTGCTATGTTTTCCAGCTTAAACTACGGGCCGACTGATATCAGATTTTTTTAGACCAATACCGATATTTGATTTAAAAATCCTGTTACTGTTACTTACTAAGATAATGCGTCAGTGCAATTTAAAAAAAATATATAAATAATTGTTTCATGTTCACAACAAGTCCTTGTTTCCTCATTTGCTCTTTTCCTGACTCTGCTTGGATCAGCTGGTTGTATTTCTGGTCTTCTGCCAGTAGGGAAGTTGCCATCTGGTGGACAGATTATGCAACATCAACATCAATCATACCATAGTCGATAGGTGTTTCTACTTTTCATTCACCAGCTGTTATAAATACCATACCAGTATGGCAAATAGCTCATAACGGCTGATATATCTGCCCCACTAATATATGAGTAAAGTTATAACCTCCCTGTATGTTACATTTTGAGCTCTCATGTGTTAAACCTGTTATGCTACTTTACTAAAATCTGCTTCTCACAAAGTGTTTCTCAGAAGCACTTTGTAATGATTTGCTCTTTTAAAATAAAGTTAAGTCAAGGTTTTGGTTTATTTCAGTTTGCTCTGGTTGTGCCTTCAATTTAGGCTTTGCTGTGTTGTCAGCTTCTATGATGGTCTTTAATTTTAAGATACACTGAAAAGCTTAATAGAGGCAGGAGTTAAAGAGGGATCATCTCTTTAGCAGGAACGGGAAATACAAGTGGATGGCGCTCATGCTCATTTAGCTGCTGTGAATTTTTATACTTTATTCTCATTTATGATCAACCTTGATCATAAAGTGATATTTTTTCATGTATACTGCATATATCCTGCATTAAACAGAATGGTATTAAATATATGGACTGAAGAATCTAATAGTTTTTTGATATTATCCTTCACATCTTTCTTTGAGTTCATCTCCACTGAAAAGCAATTAGGAAAAGACAGCTAACATTTTTCTGACATAATGAACGAAACATGACACAATTAACTGAGTTAAATAAGCTAAGATAAGATAAGATAAGATAACCTTTATTAGTCCCACACGTGGGAAATTTGTTCAAATGTTGTTCAAATGGGCCTAAATTTTCTACTTTTTGATTTTCTAGTCATACGAATCAAGTGTTTTTAAGCCTGCCTGGATCTCTAAGTTAATACATGAACCATCACAATACTGTAAGAATTACAATGAATTTATGTATTCCTTGAAAAGAAAATAGGTTCTACAAATGGCTACATTTCACTAGTTGACACACAACTCTGTTAGACTGCCCGCCTGTTGCCCCACTCTCTCTAGCAGCCAATTAGTCTTACACTGTTCTAAATTGGACAGCGCCTCTGGCTAACTTTACTAATTTAACTTGTTAAAATTGTTCCATATCTCCTGTTTCCATGAATCTAAATGAAACCGTCATCTCTGCTAATATTGCATTGTTGATTTAAACATGTCTTCTTAATCCTGGGCCATAATATATTATTAATGTTGCAATAAAAACAGTCAGTCAAAGCCTGAGTAATTTAATATGTGTCATTTTACAGCACAGATAGCTCCCACCTGCATCTCTTGCTGTCTAGCAGCTACAGTATGTGGCTTCCCTGCACAGCCAGGGAGCCTGTGTCTTACCTGCCATGCCCAGCGAGGGAAATGAAGTCAAAAAGTTTAAAAAGTCCATTATTCCGCCAGCACACCCCTGAGGGCTCTCAGTTTTAAAGCCAGCAGATGAAAACCTGCCTTTTATGCTAATTCTGCAGATATGCCTTTTGCAGCACAGGCTCTTAAATGTATTTTCCCAGCACAGGACCTAACTTTGAGATATTTAATTTCGCCTTGGGATGTGAACTTGTTAATACTTCAGCGGTTGTCTTGACAAATGGAGGTCCTGCATGAAAATGTCTCTGACCCCTTTTAGGTTAAAGTGCCATGCTTGGACATGCTACTTTGTGCTATGATGCAGACTTTGGAAATGTAGATTTATTGCCCCCCATCAAGCACAGCATTGGTGCTTTAAATTTAACTTCTACTTCTTGTGGAGTCGTGAATGGTTTATTAAAGTTTATTAAAGTTTTATTAAAAGTCTCAGCAGGAATAATATTGGGCAGCTTTTTCAGCACTTTCAGGATTTTATATACACACCGTGCACTGTATGCCAAAGTTGATCATTTCCAGAGGAAACTATATATTGTCAAGCCCTGGTCCCATGAATGCTTCTGCAGTTAAGTTATGACCAAATAAAGAGTAATGAAATGGTATGAAATATAAAAATATTAAACGGTCAAACGCTCCCTCTCTTACTACTGTGCATGAGCTGCCTCCAACTCATCCTTTGGTGCACCATCCAATCGTAATGTGTTCGTTCATTGTCAAGGCAACCATCTGTTTCCACGGTCGCAGTAAAGATGGGGGTCTCCCCAGAGTGAGAACAGGGGTCCGAGGAATGACGTGTAGCAGACGGTAGCCAGACCAAACCAGACGCCATGTCCTGTTCTGGTTTCCCCAAGGGTCTCCTACCGTCAACCTGGGCTGTCACTCAGTGCAACACCTACACACACACACACACACACACACACACACACACACACACACACACACACACACACACAAGGAGTGATCTGCCAGCTGGTGTGTTTGTGTGTGTGTGTGATGCTTGACAGAACGTTTGTGTGTTGTGTGTTTCCTAAGCTTTTTTAATGAGCCTGTGTATGTAGCCACTGTTGGAGGACAACTTAGATTGAACACATTCACCTGCTTTTATTTTTTAAATAATTTTCAGTTATACATTCTTGTCCTGCTTCATCTGTTATTCTTTGACAGATTAAGTAGTATCAAATTAGCTGAACTTGTTTGTGTGACGGGTCAGTGGAAAAGGAGGTGGTAACAGCTGCTAAGGAGAAGAGGTGAGGAGACAGACTGGAACTGAAAAATCAGACACAGAAAGAGTGGATGGATAAAAATTATGTAATAAGGATGGTGGATGCTGGATGAGAACCTTGTTAGCAGGGAGACGAGCAGTGTTGATCGTATTAGGGGGCATGTAAAGCCAGCTCTTACACTGAGGCAGTGTCAGAGTTCACTGATAAGCGAGAACCTTATAACCACCCCTGCCTAATATGCTGCTGGTTCTTCTTGTGCTGCCAAAACAGCTCTGACCTGCTGAACCTTGGAATCTACAAGACTTCTAAGCCGCATGTCCTATGGTATCTGGAGCTAAGACATTAGCCGTGAACTCTTTAGGTCTTGTAAGTGACGAGTTCAGGCCACCACAGATCAGACCTGATCCAGCACATCCTGGTTTTTGCCCACCATTCCTGCATCCAGTGCTTTTCTACAACAATTGTTTATTTACAGCTAAATATATTTCAGCTCAGTTGTTACAAGATAGTTTTTATTCTTTGCCTCTGTGTGGTCGTAATGTGGTCTGGTCAGTGTACTTAACTTAACTGACATTTACTTTTATATAGAAGAGTGTTAACTTATTTAACTCTTGCAAAGTTGTTGAACAAAGGAATGAGTTTTCGTTCTATTTAATGTCCTTTTTTAGACTCAATTGAAGTAATACAAGTGATCATATAGCAATCGTTTGCAGCAACAGTCATATTATATTCCAAAATAATATGACTTATGACCATATGACTTAGAACTTTGAAAGTGTAGGGACGAAGAACTTCTGTTTAACGGGAAAAGATTTCTGGCAGAACAATGAAGGGGCATTCATATGCTGCAGCCGGTTAGTGGGCAAAGAAAAATAGAGGAAAGAAAAGCTTAGAGAAATGCCAAACAAAGACAGGTGCTAAGTGACCAACAGGATGAATCAGATATGAATATTCCTTGCTGTCAGGCTACTGATGTTTGCCTACCAGCTTTATTGATAAATGCAGCTTGGTATCATCTGGATAGCAGCGGAAATGTATGCGGTGTGGTTTGTTTTTTGTTTGTTTGTTTGTTTTTAAATAACATAAATAGAAGTGGTCCTAGCACACAGCCCTGTGGAACACCATTCGTAACTTTCTAATATAGCACACACAGCACTGTGCATATCCTTTAATCCCAGTCATGTGTTACAGCTTCTGTAATAAACCTTTGCAATCAGTAGTATCTAATGTTTCTCTGAGGTCTATCCAGACAAGCACAGGACAGTTTTTTTTTTGAAGCCATTAAAAGATCATTAGTAACCTTCAGTAGTGCTGTCTCTATGCTACAATAAACTTTTAATCCTTACTCAAACTCTCTAAATAAACCATTCATCTGTAAACGATCACATAAGTGATTTGCAACAATTTTTTTTGTGGGTTTTTGTGTTAAAGGAAGGCTATGAATGAGTCTGTAATTAGCTAAATCACCAGGATCAAGTACAGATATTTTAAGTAACACTTTAATTACAGCAATGTTGCAATAGCTCTTATTGTTCACTTCTATGTTGAGCTGAATTGTGTAAGAGACATGGACACACCAGGTTACGGCCTACTTTCTTCAATGACCTTAGTTTTTAGAAGTTACATAAGTGAGAAATGTGGTTTCTGTTAATAGTTTTAGGTAATTAAGGAAACAGGTTCAGATGTAGATGCTGGTCATTTAAGTTCACAAGGTTTGTAATTGTCCCCTCTCATTTCTTTGTCTGTTACCAGATACAGTTTATAAGATGTAGAAAAAGCAGATTTGTACTTCAGACTAACACAATATAAAAGAAGATGAAATGTTGTTTTTATATAACCTGTCTTGTTGGGTGGGGTGGGTGGGGGGTTCTGTCCATATATCTCTTTATACTTTAATTTCAGAACTGTATAAATTGATATTTTCCTTTAGTCATTAGACATCCAGACTTCTCAAACTCTAAGTATTGACTAAAAAGAAGGAACTTCTACAAGAAGTTTAAAATTGGCAGCTGGCAATTATCCAAAACCTTTTGATCAAAGACTAAATTCAGACGAATAAAAAAATCAGAGAAAAAGTTCAGAGCCAGCATTAAGTATGACATTAAAGATGGATCTCAGTCCAGTCTAAAACATCTTAAACTGTTTGGTGGACTGCCATTCATTTTAGTATAAATATCCATGATGCTGGGAGGAGGAATCCCAGACTTCCTCTTTACTGTGAGCCTGGGTTCACATTTGGTTTTTACTGAAATTTTCATGACTTTTCTTGCAGCAATGCCAGCAGGTCTAAAACAAGTCCTGAATGGATTGGCACAGCAAAGCTTGGAATGAAAATCTGTGCTTCCCAGATAATAAATCCTTCTCTATAGGGATTCATAACCATCTCATTTGTGTAAAAATTGGTCATATATGACAAGTTATCCATTAACACAACACTGCCGCTATTAATCACAGCTCCTTTAGTGTTAATGAGCAAATGCTAGCAAGATTTGCTAGAAGCTAGCAAATCTAAGAAGCCAGAAACAGTGAACGTTTGCAGGTTAAGGTTTAATTTAAAACACGCTGCCGCAGATAGCCTCACCAAACCTCTGCCTCGGCCATAGCTCCTTAACCTTGTTGATACTCTTTACTAATAGTCACACTTAGGCTTTTTTAGGCTTAGTATTTCTGCATCTACTTTTATAGAGAGGCTCATTACAAATGACTGTATCCTATTGTAGTGTGTGAAAGGGTGTGTCATTAATTCTGATCGCCAATGTTTATGTATATACTTTAAGGTGACAAACGTTAATATAAGTGGGCCACTGCTCTAATCCAAAAACCTTGAAGTGGATGCAATCATAGCCCTCCTTAGGAACGAGGTCCCATCTCATATCCTGCATTAAAAAGTTACTCAAAACATGTAGTCTCTCAGTTTGAAGACAATCTCACTCACACTCTGAGCCATCAAAGTAGTCACTGCTCTTTTAGCGTGGCATGTCTTTTGGGTGTTTTTTTTTAGTGATGTGGAGGTGCTGCACAATGGCTCTGTGACTAGCACAGTAATGTGGTTAATGAGCATCGCGGGAAATTCTCAAAATAAAAAAATAACATTAATGTCTTTATTGAACTGCACTGCTGCACCTCAGATTTTTAGATGACCTTCCTTGTTGCACTGCCAGTACACGTCTGAGCTTACCGCTCTCACAATCAAGGCCAAGATGCTGAAAGCAGCGTAAAAAATCAGCAGAATAAAATCAGCGCAGTCCTCCTGTAACTTTGAACAGCTGCGGTCTCCACCTTACTACAATCATCATTTCTCTCTCCTTTCTCGTTCTTGTACCAGAATGATGGATCATTGGCTTGTCCTTCAGTCTTCTCTGCGACATTGTGTCCATTATTTTCTACCCTTTATCTTGACCTGTCATCTCTCTCTTTTCCTCCTCCTCCTCCTCCTCACCCTTGCAACGTTGGTTCTGTCCAACTTGCTGATAGACATCCGGTGCCACAAAAGGAGGCAATCTTAGTCCAGCATGGAGCCATTGTTGAGTCTAATAGAATGGACTGTGAGGTGAAGGGGAGCTATTGATTCGGCTGACTGAGAGCGAGCAACACAGTGAACAAAGGAAGAGAGAACGGAAGGCTGTTGACACCCGAGAAAGAGGAAAAACAAGACAGTTTATGTTTGTGTGACGCGCCTCCGTCCGTTTATGAGGGGCAGACCGGAGCAGTTCCGCTAAGTTGCTGGGTCAGATGTGGTGAATGGACAGATGGAGAGGGAGGAAGAGAATGCATGAATAATAAAAGGGTGAGAGTTGATTTCCTCGTGTTGCCTCAGCTGATCAAACATCTGACATATTGGATTTGACAAAGACAGGAAGTGAGTGGAAGAAGGATGGGAATAAAAAGAAAAAGTAGCAAAGGGGACAAAAATATAAAAAAAAAAATTTAAGTGAAGACGAGAATTGGAGAGGGATTGAAACTGGGAGGAGGTGAGGCAACAAGCTATAGGAAAAGAGGAGAAGAAGTGAAAGAGGCCAAAATGCTAAAAAGAGAAGAAAATGTGAGCATATTGTAAAAAAGTATCTTATTCTCATCACAGATATGTTTGAGGGAAGAAAAAGATGGATCTGACTCCAGTACAATTAGTCACAAAGTAAAATGCAGAACAGCATGGAACAAAATGAAACACCAGGGAACGAGCAAAGCAGAGGAGACATAATAGGTTATTCAGAACACTTAGTCAAGTCTAGCCTCATTAACACCACCAAAGTGATGAAAATAGACGGCGAAATGGAGAACATAAGGCGGGAGAGGAAATGACTTCTAGTAGTGGTGGGCGATTAATCGAATTGTATTTTCAATTATGATTTCAGCTTCAATCGCTTATGAAAACGGGACAATCAAGATAAAACCATTATTGCGCTGCGTTTGTTTTCAAAATGACATTCAACTTTTTGCATTGTGCTATCAATCTAGTGCATCCCGGTTCTTTAAACTGGTGCACTTTTTTTCCTCCCGTACAGCTCATAGTCATTCATTGTTTATTATAATAATAATAATAATGGATTGCATTTATATAGCGCTTTTCAAGGCACCCAAAGCGCTTTACAATGCCACTATCCATATACTCTCACATTCACACACTGGTGGAGGCAGCTACAGTTGTAGCCACAGCTGCCCTGGGGCAGACTGACAGAAGTGAGGCTGCCATAACGCGCCATCGGCCCCTCTGGCCAACACCAGTAGGCGGTAGGGTAAAGTGTCTTGCCCAAGGACACAACGACCAGGACAGAGAGCCCGGGGATTGAACCAGCGACCTTCCGGTTCCAGATGTGCATCCCAACCCCCTGAGCCACGGTCACCCATTTAGCGTAGATCGAACTAAGATGTAAGAAAAGGCGTCTTTTTTTGTGTATCTACAGCCAAGTTTAAAGGTCAAGTGTCACATTAAGAAGCCAGTTTATGATTTACTTTTTAGTAAGTGTTACTTTCCCCCAGGCCGCACTATGAGAATCCTGGACGAGAGGAAGTAAAAACTGAAAGTGAAGGTTTCGTAAGTGAGCGTTGTTTGGGTGAGGCAAGACCTCCGTCTGTTTTATGACCCTCCCCCCTCAAAAAAACCCAACAAACAAACCAATAAAAAGAACCCACTGCATTTTTTCCCCACTTATTTATTTGTTTTTCAGCTCATTTGGCTGAAGGTCCGACGATCTCATGCCATGCAGAGGCATCTGTCGTCTTTCCATCTGTTCACAGTTCACGTCGCTAGTCCTCATAAAATGATCACCTAATGGGTCCTCATACAAACTGTGCTCAGGTCAAGGTCGTGTGTGTGTTTGTGTTTGTTTTTTTTTGGTTGTTTTTTGCAAAACTCTATGAATTGTGATGGATTGCGAGCCAGATGAACTTAACTGATGTTCTGGTTAGCGGATTTCTGTTTGAAGCTCCAATTAATCCACAGTTAAATGTAATACTATAATGTAATTTAAAGTAATTGTAATTACAATTATTATTTTTGCCATATTCGAGTAGCCAAAACAAAAAAAAAGAAGATTTGGAGGTAAAAAGAAAAAACACAGACTAACAAATGAGAACAAAGGAAACAAAGTAGAGGGAGGGATACATTAAGGAAAGGGTCTTAGGTCACTGATAAACTGACATTATTTAAAAAAAAAAAAACTCATTCAAGGGTCAATTTTGATAAAACTATGAAAGATTAAAAGAATGAGAATAAGAAAAACACATATCCTTTCTGCTGCCTTTTTTATGCTATTGTGTGCAGTCAGGCAGAACTGCAGCAGTGCTCCAACACCAAGAGTAAGCTACAAGAAAACTGCAAGCTAGCAAACATAGACATAAAGAGTATGTGATAGAAAGTGGAGGGAAGAAAAATGTAGTTCGCTCGATGTTTTATGAGAAAGGAAATATATTCAAGTCATTTGCACAAGAAAAATAGAAGAAATGTAATTGAGTTAAAATTGCCTGTTGCCCCAGGTTTGTCTGTTCAGCCGGAGAGAAAAGTGCCTTATGTATGACAAATAATTTACCTCTGGAAAGATTGTTTAAAAAAAAAAAAAAGAATGAAAGAAAGGAGACGGGCATGAAAATGTAAAGGAAAACAATCAGAAATACCTGAGTGCGCCCGATGCACTTAAATGAGTCATACCTTTAACACAAGCAGATGTAGTGTTCAGCACAAGCAATCATTTTCAAAGTTGCCATTCGAAGATTGGGACCGACAAACATGTTAAGACGGTGTGGATGAGCAAAAAAGTGAAAGCAGTCAGACACATGAAATAAGAAAAATGTGAAGCAAACATAGAAGTCTGATGAGGTTGAAACAACACTGGGAAAAAGAACTGGTGGTGTGACAATAGGACTTTAAAACAAAGAAGAAGAGGGAGAAATGGAGAGCAAGAGAGCAAGAGAAGGGGACAAGGCACAGGGAGTTGATTAAAGCCAGCAGCTTCAATAATGCAAATGTAATTACTTGTACTGGCCCTCACACTTGCTTAGCACGTAACCGCATTAACACTGGGGTGGTAGAAAAAGAGAGCCGGAGAGACTCAGGACAGAAAATGGAGGCAATGAACAAATGTAAATGAGGAAAAAATAAAGCAAAGTTGAAAGGTGGTTTAGATAGTGAATAGAAAAGTAGAATAGAGGACAATGGACAACATTTTAGAGAGAGAGTGTAGAAGGAAGAGCAGGAAGGTGAGATGATACCAAGTGTCGGGATATCGTAACTGTGAGAAATACAGTTAATTGTCAGGGATAATCAGGGACACTGCTGGCAGCTGTGCTTTAATGTAGCTGTTTCCAAAACTACTAAATGAATTTACTTTCCATCCATCCATCCATCCATCCATCCATTTTCTTCCGCTTATCCAATTCAGAGTTGTGGGGGTGGATCCCTGAAGGTGAGAGTCAGCCTGGACAGGTCACCAGTCTGTCACAGGGCTAACACGTACAGACAGACAACCATTCACGCTCACTTTCACACCTGCGTGCAATTTAGAATTGCCAATTAACCTAACCCCATGTTTTTGGACTGTGGGAGGAGGAAGCTGGAGTACCCGTAGAGAACCCACGCAGACGCCAAGAGAACATGCAAACTGGATTTTCTGACCAAAAGTGCATACACCGCTATGTTTCATAGTTGAGTACAAATGAACAAAAATGCGTTACTATACCCATGTTCATAGGAAATAAAACACTGAACTATAGAGCTCGACTGGTTTGTCGGTGGGGCTGATAAGTCGGCCAATATTAGATATTTGTCAGTATATTCTATCACCATTCATAAGGGCGTATTAAGAAAGTTAGGAGATAGGTGACGATGTTACACAGTTTGTCCTACAGAGGTCACTCTGCAGTTTCACTGTTGAAAACATGTTTGAAATGCTGCAAACGCAACTGAGAGTAAACAAGTAATCTGCAATTTGTTGTGACAATAAAACGTGATTATTTTTTAAAAATGAAATGTCACATTGTTGCATTTGAACTCCATAAGGTTCATAAATCCCTATGGGTAGCAAATGTTAGGTGAATCTGTTTATTCTTTATGCATCTGAAAGGAAAAATAGGATTTTTTTTTTAATTTATTTTTTTAAATCACTAAATATTGGTGTCAATATCAGTTGGGCTCTGGTGAACTGGGAGCTTGGGTTTCGAGAAATATGGGAGCATATATTTAATGTTTTTTACAGCTAAGGAATAAAGCAGTAGACCAAAAACATTTGTGTAGAGGTATGCTAAGAATAGTAAAAGTTGCATTCGGGGACTATAAAGTGGTGAAAGGGTGGCGACTAAGGGATAAAGAAAAAAAAAAAACTGTAGGAGGAAGGAATGCAGTTTTTACTCTGCCAGCCACTGATGGACTCAGGAGGACACGAGTGCCTCAGTTCTGCTGTGCCTGAAGGACAACTGAAGCTGTTTATTGCTAAATGACTTCTCTTGCCCACCTTTATCCCCCTTTCTCCGTCTCATTTTCTCTCTCCCTCTCTCTTTCTGTGGGATGGTTTGCCACATCAGCTGTTCTCAGACCACACTGAAATGACCCCTCAAGGAAATGTAATCCTCGTTTTGTGTGTGTTTGGACGTACACGCACACACGCAAAATGCTTATGTGCTGTTTCACACATGGATTGTATTCTGCAAGTTCAACTTACACTGCCCTCTGTTGTCATTTTATTCATCTTTATTATAAAAGCCATAATATACACACACACACACACTCATTTAATCTATCAGCAACCAACTAGTGACTTGCTGCACCTTGTAAAGAGAATGTTTGACGGGCAAATATGGCTTATGTTTAAAGGCAGCATGTATTTTTTAAACACTTGCTTACTTTATTTAACAACCCAAAAAGTTTTATTTATTTATTTTTTCCGCCTAAGTTGGCCTCTCTGCAACATTACACAGTGAGGCTACCTTTGCTAGCTAGCATGATTATGTTACATTTTTAAAACTATATAGCAATGCTACTTTTATTAACCTGCGTGGTTATGCTGCATTTCCAAAACTATATATGCAAATACTTTTTATCACTGTATCGAGCATGGTTGTGTTACACCTCCAACTCCATACTGAGGCTACTTTTTGCTAGCTAGCATGATTAGGCTACACCTTTTAAACTATATAGCGCAGCTACCTTTTACTGGCTACCACGGTTATGCTACACCTATATGTAATATGAACTTGAACTCTCCTCAGTGCCTGTTCTTTGCTAGAGCTGATTGACTACAAAGGAACATATAATGAATACAATTTTTAAATACAATAACTCTGTTATATTTGTCACATTAAGAGCTAGCTACTTAAAGAAGCATTTCCAAATTCTCTTCATTTCCTTATGACACCATAGCTTTTGATCATTAGCCAAAATTAATAAAATAAAATAAGATCAATGTTATGAGTCAGAATGTCAATGGAAACAGTAAAATAATCACTTCTTATTATGTAGCCTTTTTTTGAGCACATGACAATACTTGAAAGTCCATTTACAGCTTTGCAGGCTTATGGATCTCTTGAGTTTTGGTTTTACTTGCAGCTTTATAAAACCACCTCTTCTATCATCGAATTTTAAAACTGGATTTATTTAGTCGAGATGTGGCACAGGAAATCTTTAAAGGATATAATACATGACATGAAGACCTTGGTGATAAGTACCTGCACAACAAATTTGACCCATTCAAGCCTGATCTCCCTTTCTAAGAACCTCATTCGTAATCAGCCTTTTACTTTGCCTGCAAGGTTGGAGCTGCAAATGTTTTGTTATGGCAATATTAGTTAGGTTGCCCATTTCTTTATTTACAGTTTAAAAATGACTTAGGCTTTGTGTGAGGTGTGAAATAGGCTCTGGCAAACACTCAAAATTTCTAATAGCTGCAGCACTTTATAAAAAAATATTCTGAAAGACTAAACGGAAAATTTCAGACCCTTTCACTGTGCGCTGTGATACACAGACGCTCGGGCCAAATAGCTGCGAAACATCAATGTGAATCAAACTGCATTAGTTTTCTCAATGAGGGATCAATTTCACGGCTTGTCGAGCAAATTACAGAGAAATATGACAAATATTCCTGTAATAAAATATCTGCTTGATCTCCTTAGCTTGTGCTTTTATTCCCTTTTCCCTGTACTTTGTTGTTATCTAGTCACTTCAGGTTCACAGGACTTTTATCCACTTGCCAGTCTGACCTTCGCACTCCTTTTTCCCGGTTGCTTGTGATGATTTATACATAGTGTTTGAAGGCTGTTTTGTTCTTGCATTCATTTTTCTTGGGGAGTAAGCGAAATGCATAAGTACCAACAAACGTATTAAAGACCAACTATTTAAAGGTACTTTTACTGTTGCTTTATGAGCCTTAGGCCATTTTGACTGTGTGCTTTTTCTTCTATTCCTCAGGACAACTATACATTTGCTCAGCCAGGCATCCAGAAAAAAGTCAAGGCCCTAGAGGAGCTGGTCAGCAGGATTGATGGTGAGTCATCTGCCTGGCTTCCATCCGTCCATTCATTCATTCACCCATCCATAAAGTACTTTCTGTTCACTGCTCTTCTGTTCCGATTTAATTTCTACTTACCTGTTCTTGCTTTTCTGATTGTTTAAGTTCTTTTCCTTTCCATTGCTTCCTATATTACCCACCTTTTTTTACATTTAACATTTTCATGTAAAACACGAAAAATACATAGTGTGTTCCACAATCATTCTATTTTTCTTTGTAATAGTCAGCATATAAAGGACTGATCGAGCGAGCCACAATGACATTTTTGAAGCCTTATCGTTAGCATTATAGCCTGGAGCTGATCATTTTTCAGAGTGAGGGTAAGATGTTATCTCAGTTAGCAAGTTACAGCCACAGACTGGACATAAACACCTGCTAATTAAAAAAAACAAAACATACATTATGATAATTTAATTCACCAACACCAAAGCACAAACTTATGGGACCATCTGGACCTCACAGTACGCCATCTTTATCCTGGTACCAAGCTGTAAACATCCTGTTTTCAAGCTCGAGACCAGTCTTTTAACGTTAGGAACCAGCCTCGAGGGGCCATTGGAGGAACTGCAGTTTCTTGCATTCAAGTGTTGGTTTCATTGTTCAGCTCCAGAAGTTTCTGCTTGGGGAAAATGGAGGGAGAATATGAAGAAAATGTTGTTTATTATGTGTTTTCATCTGTTTTTCTTGTTTGTTTGCTTTTGGAAATGTATTGTTCTTATCTAGAAGCCGTTTCTAGTCCAGCCAGGGAAATCTTAACTTTGTATATTTATGTACATTTTATATATTAAGACTATTGAGTATATTGGCTTCTGCATTCCCCCTCTAATAACATTAACCAAGTCATTAACTTCAAGTACCCTAGTAGGACTTTACTGTATGCATATAAATATCTGCTTGTTGCAGAGAGGAGGTGGAAGTGGGAGTAATTGGGCTGATTTGACACTCTGCAAGGCACCGCAAATCTAAAATGAATAAAGAGAGAAAGCAAAAATAACTCAGCATGCCCTTAATGAGCCCACCCCCCAACTTTGAGTTAACACTTAAACTCTTTGTTTTTTAAAAAAAATGTATGTGTTAGAACTGTATATATTACACACCAGCCAGTTACATTTGCTTTCACACCTTAATTCTTCCAGGCTTATCGTCACTTTCTAATGACATGACATGAGAATTGTCTCTCGCTAATTTTCATTCCACTCGGCTGTCTGGAAACGCGTACGTGCTAGTCACTAATAGCACAAACCAGAGGCCTGCTGAGGCCTGGAAGTTAATGTATGCACACCGAGTGTACTCATACTCAGCTCAGTGACATTTCACACATGCTCTCAACTCGGTGTTAATTAGCAAAGCTACTTTTCCCTCTCTGGTCCCGTTGTCTTTTCCATTTTGTCCAAACAGTACACACGTCACCTGGTTTGAAATAGTTTTCCATCCAAACTTTGTCACTTAAAACTCGTGCGAGGTTTGCAGCAGCCCCACGATGCATTGTGCAAAACAAGGGCTTATCAAAGCAGGCTTTTGTACAATGGTCATGTTCCCGGCTAACCTTGGTGCCGTCCCACCACCCTGTCACCCGCTCTGTCAGCCACAGGGAGGGGAGGACTCATCCTCTGCATCCAAATGGATGGAGGGTGTGTGTTTGTGCGCGCGTGTTTGTGTGTGCGCAGGAATGTGAATGTCAGAAAAAGTTAGCGAGCAAATGCAGGCCTGTCTGTTTGCATGTGTGATTGTGACAGAAGAGGTCCGTTGAAGAGCATGCACGTACGACGGTTGGTGTGTGTTTAAAAAAAAAAAAAATTGTGCGTACACTTGTGTTTGTGTGTGTGTTTGAGTGAAATACACAGACACACACACGGGAAGGGAAAAAAGAAGAAGAAAAGTCCTCCACCTCATCCGCAGTCCACTTCACCCCACCCCACAACAGCAACGACATAAAAAAAATGACTCGACATCTTTACTGTATCTTTTTCCATAAGTGCCCTGTCATCATAGTGGGGGCAGAGAAATTTTATACCTCGCTAGGTTGACATTACCAGCTCTAATGAGATCACAGATAGCTTTTATCTTGTGTTACGGGATTGTTTTTCGCCCTGCTGTTGACATACCATCTGTTTTGAGAACAATAGCCTCTCATCGTTTCCAAAATGACCTATCAGCGCTTATCAGATGCAGGTTTATCCAGAGTGGTGTGTATTTTGATAGTGGGGTGGGGTCTTGTCTTATCCTAGTCCAGTGGTTCCCAAACTTTTTTTGCTAGGCCCCCCTTTGTTTTACAAGAAAAATGTTCCCATGTGCAAAAAGGGCTTTTTCTGTCCCTGCCTTTCAGAATAAAAGCCTCAGATTGCTACATAGTTTGTTTGCTGTCCTCCAGAAGAGGGAAAAGGAACTTAGTTAATACGCAACTGAAGAACATCTTACACAAATATGGTGAAGTAATTCATGAATAAATATTAATATAAATATTTTAGAATATTTCTGCAATTAGAAAAAAGTTAGAAACACAAAGCAGAGTTCTCTAAAACAAAAGAAACAAACCTTCATAGTTCATTAGAAGAAGACAAGCCTACATTTGTATGCAGCACTCTTATCGACTTAATCAGCCAGACTTCCTTTTTTAATCTTTTGCACAAAGAGGAGCACAGCTATCCATCCATCCTTTTTCTCTCACGTATCCTTATGTTAATTAAAATGAAATATTTGTATTAATGTCAGGTAAGAATAACTTTAAAGCAACACCTCTAAGAAAAAGATTCATTTTAGTGATGGAGATGATTGAAAGTTTTAGCGGATATGGATCTTGCAACTATAATATTCACTATTAATGCTACTGTGAACTAATATCTTAGTGGGTCCAATGGAGAAAAACACTTATAAAGGGGTCGAAATTAAGCCTGGTCTAATGGAGGTTAGATATTGTTCATAAATATATTTCAGACATATTTGAAGAACAATTTCAGTTAATAATTCACATTTTTACCACTCAAAGTATTTGAAAAACCATGTACTGACATTTAGAGGAATTTGCTGTATGTGGCTAACTCTAGTAGCTGCTACCATTAGCTAGTTCCTCACCAGGAGCCTATGCTAAATGCAGCTGCACTGCTCCCTTTGCGTGGGGTTATGCCAGTTTGCTCTCACATAACTGTCTGCCATTCTTTCTTATTGTGTGTCTTGCTAATTTTAAAACTAATTGCTTTGGCTTCAGAAACATCTGAGATCAAACAGTTAACCAGTGAGGGCAAGAATAATTAGTTACAGAGTTACAGAGAGTGCAGTGTTTCATGACTTTCATAAGACAAACTGAGTAAACGGTAAGTCGTAATAAAATTACCTTCTTCTTCTAAGCAGAAGAAGGAGGTGAAGTGACCAAAAAAAGTGAAATGGCAGTCGCTGAAGGAGAGGCAAGAATACTGTGATCAAACGACGTGTGTGTGTGTGTGTGTGTGCGTGTGGATACTCTATTCCTGTGAGGTTTGTGTTTAATTACAGTGACACAAATTTAATCCCAGAGAGGAACAAATGGTTCTGGATTTGTGCCAGGAAGCCCCGGCCTGTCCTCAACATTTGGTCGATTTAGCGACGCTAATCTTTGGTGTTCACCCAAAGAAATCCCCAAAAATGCTATTTCAACATCGTGACTGCATTCAGTATATTACAGACCTGGACAGACATGGATATTAAAACCACTCAAATAATCTTTTTTGTTCTCCGTGCACTTTATTTCTCAATACAGTATAAGCTCATATTGAACTTGAAGTAGGGAGACCAAAAACAAACTGCAAGCACTTGTTAAAATGAAAGATGTTTATTACTTTGCTTCTTTACTTTGATTCGTGGAGTTGAAAGAGCTGTTGACATCGTTTCTAATCTTTTACTTCGAGACGCCTTCATTTCTGCCTCTGCCTGCCCGTCCCTCGGTCGCTCCTCCTCTGTAATTATCCTACTTTTAATAAGTGACGCTAACTCCCATTAGCCTTGCTTAACGCTAGCACATGTTCCTCCTCAAAAGAACAGCCAGTCTGTCAGCATGTAATGTTTTTCTGATCTCTTTATCGCTCCCTTATCTCTGTCTGTGTATTTGTTACATGCAAGTGCATTAGCGCGAGTTCATCAACATGCAAATTGCTAAAAGGTGAATTTATTTATGCAAATGAGGGGATGTATTTGCAGCATGCGTGCCTGACTTTAGTAGAAAGGCTGGTAGCTGCACTGTGAGACTGTATTGCATAATGAGAAGCGAGGAAAGCTGTTCTCATATGTTTGGGGGAAATTTTTTTTTTAGCTAATTTGGCTTTCTTGTGCGGTAGTTTTTTAGTATTTTATGTTCCCAAGATTTAAGTGTTTTTTTTTTTTTTAAACTGCAGCAGTATGTTTGGCTTCCTTTTGTTTTCCCCCTCGTCAACCAAAGGCCCCCACCTCCCGTTTATTTATTTTTTTTACGCCTTATGTTCAGGCCAACTGTGTTGCCATTTAACCTGATTTTTTTTCTTTTTGTTTGCTTGTTTGTTTCATATCTTCCCACACAGTCCTCCACAACCCCCAGATACTATCATTTGCAAGTTTTCTAACATTTTCTTTTTCAAACGATTCACAGATTTCTTCACCACAGTCGTTTCAGACCCTTCTTATCCAAAGCCTTACCGCCACGGTGCAAATCTGCTATCACATTGGTCACTTGCGTTTTCAACTTTTGAGGGCACAAGGTGGAATTTTTGCATATTACGTGGCCTTTCTTTTATGTGAAATAAAAGGGAAAATAAAAGTCTGCTCTCGCTGTGCTTTGTGCTGATTAAACTTTTTCATTTTATAGCGCTGCGTCGTGCAGGAGAGCGTCAGAGTGTCTGTGTAACAGTTAAACAAATAAAGTGGGATTTGGGGAAACTAGAGACACACACAACAGTCAAGATGTGTACACACAGCATGTCCGTCTAATTAGTTTACTCCCTGCAGAAGGAACCAAGCCTGTGTCTGAAGTAAATAAATCTTAACTCCTTTATACTTAGGTACAACTTCACTGCATGCCATTTTAAGATGAGATAAGATATGAGATACTTCAAACCATATTTGGGCAACTATTTTACATTTTTTTAATTCTGTTACAGCAGTTGAAGTAATATTTAAAAAAAAATATTCATCTGTCCTTCTGGCAGCAGAGCTGAATCAGTCTGCTAGAGAAAGTGGGCCAGAGGGTGGTCAGGATTATCCGTGATGGATAACAGTCATTTCAGTGACCTCCTCTCCACCACAGCTTTAAAAGTGCACAGTTGGCAGCCAATCGCAGAGCAGCCTTCCTAATCATTTTATCAGTCTGCCAGTGTCACCTGCTCCAATGCTGCTCCCCACAGCACACCCAGTCTGCGGCATTTGCCTAACTGTTGTTTTTTTTTTTCAGCTTTGTTGTTTGCATCTGTTTGAGCGAATGATGCCACCCGAGCAGAGTTTACTAGTGAGAAGCCCGTCACTCTTAATTTGAAAGTTCAGTTGATGCCTTTCAGTCCTCTTTGTGTTTTCCTCACTATCTGGGCAGGTTGCTATTCTAGCAGTTCCTCATATGATTCAGTTATCTCTCTCTCTTTCTATCTCTCTTTCCTGGGTCCGCAGTTGGTAACAGTAGCTCAGGGATACTCTAACCAGAACCTGCAGCAGGTGAAGAGTGGGTCATGTACAGCTATGCCAAGCCCACTGAGGCTACAGAGTGGAGCAGGGACTACTTTTGGCAGCTGCAGTCCAAGATGGTGGAGTTGGAGTTAATCCACAGGATGAGAGACTCACTGGAGAGGCAGCTAATTAGATTGCTAAGTTATTTATTTGTCACAAAGTGCTTGGCAGCCTTATAAATGCTTATAACCATAAAAAATTCATACATCCATCCCTGCTGCTTGGCAGGTGCAGACGGTGACAAATGCTGACTAGTCGGCAGGATCGCGGTTATGAAAAATGAAAAGCTACACTGTAAATACGCTAGGTACGCATCAAACAAAAGGCGAGCAAATTCAAAATAAAACCGGTGTTTTAGAAAAAATGAAGACCGCAAGAAGCTAAAAGAAAGAAATGAAAGGGGGAGGAGGAGAGGATAAAGAGAGCGTGCGAGTGTAATTACTTTTTATACCAAGCAAGGCAGAATTGGCCTCATCAGCAGAATCCGAGGAGCTTCTCGCTAGTTACTGTACGACCTCTGACCTTCTACTGACCTTCTACTGCCGACAGCCAGAGGCTACGGTCTGCCGTGGAGAGCAGACTAGCCTGCTCTGTGGCCTCCGTCCTCAACTTTAACCAGCAGTTGGAGGGAAGACAAGACTCATCAGTCAATCAGTGTCTATGAGACATGTCATGCTCAACCTCCCCGAGCCCTTCTAACAACCCTGCCCAGTACGCTGAGCGCTGTGTGCCAGCCAGACGGCTAAAAAGTCACGAGTTTAAGCGCCTCACTTTTTTTCCCCTCTATCATTTTCACTGTCCCACCCCACCACGATATCATCTCATGACAAACGACTCCTCCTTTCCACCACTCCCCCACCCCCACCGCGCACCTCTTCCCCTTTGTGTTTGGTGAAGCCGCTAATATTAGGCAGAGCAAGTTCATTAGTGTAATTTAACATTGTCTAAAGTTGTTCCACTCTCTCCCTTTCTGTTTGGCAGCTAGCTCAGATCTGCCACCATGATGCATTTGCCGTTAATGAGCTAGCCTTGTTTATGCTTTTACAGCAGCATGTGATAATTAAACTGCACAGAGGAGTGTGAAATAATAGCTTTGTGTTTACTTTGCGCCTTTGCTCATGTGGTGGAGTGTGTGCATTTCTGTTAGACATGTACGTAAGGAGAGGAAGGCATGTGCCAATCAAGTGCTGGAGATCAACAACGTATGTGGTATCTTGTCTATAAGGTTTTGCCAATTAAAGGTTAAAAGCTGAATTTGTGTGTGTGTTTGTTTGTGTCCTTGTGCATGCCAGTCAGCCCTGATTAAGAGCCCAGAGTGTCAGGGAAAAGGATGGGATAGTTCCCTGCTAACTGTTTTTTTTTTCCTTCATAGATTCCCTGACAGCTCTGTAATTACAGCTCTATTATGAAGTGTGTGTGTCTAGGAGAATGAGTGTCATGGGTTTGATGACTGTGGAACAGGGAGTCGCTGAATATTGAGTGGTATTTTTAATCTTTTGTTATGTAAAGGCGCATTAAACAAACATTTATCAAGAGCAGAGGAAGGAACAAAGGCAGCCATTCTCACAGTCACTCCCTCACACACGGCGAGCTTCTTCTTCTTGTTTTTTTAAACAGACGTTTCCGTGTCTCATCCATTTTTCCCTGTGAGCGTCGGTGCCAGCGTGCCGCGCCATGACACTGACACCGCAACCGCATATTGAGAACGTGTTGAGATGCCATATGCAACATATGGTCTGTTTTTTTTTGTTTGGTGGTTGGAGACATGAGCTGAACCAATTGTAGGAAGGAAGAAACAAAACACTGTTTTAAGGGTACGAGGAGTCTCCGAGTTGGCGCCTGTTGTTCAGCTGTTTGTCGATAGGAACTGAGCAGCAGTGATGCCACAAGAGTTAAAATAATGGAGGAAATTAGAATCCAGCTTACCTAAAATACAAGTCTGTTTCTTCATTACAGCAGACTTGGAAGTTTCTGCTGCTTTGAGATCGCTTTATAGTACGTAGCCTGCTGTGCTCCTTCACAGAAATACGGCGTAAACAGCAGCTACTACGATAGGTCCGTTTGGTAGCAATGTACCGTGTAAGCACAGTTTATTGATTGGGGCAAGGATGATGCAATTCAGATACACTGGCACACAAGTTTAAATGCAAACAACCCACAAAAACACAACTTTGCCCACTACGGCGTGCGCTCTATGGGGATTTAATGCAGGAGTAAAAATCTTTTAAAGCCTTGGCCTCAGGGCAGCAACCAAAAAGGGAATAAAAAGCTAAGGTTTTGTCAGACAGTACCTATGTTTTCATGATTTTGCGTCATTGCTAACTCGGTGCTTCTTTCACTGTATTTACCTGCATGCAGCCAAACTCTGCTCAAACACGATTGGTCGGTGGAACTTAGCGGAATTGCAGATTACAGATGGAAAACCTGAGCCGAGAGTTGCCTACAGATACTGTATCTGCACATCTATATGCACATAGAAATATACTGAGTTAACTCCACATGCACTCTAATTGTGCTAGATATCACTGCAGTCAACCCCCATAATTCCAAAGGAAAACAAAACACAAACACTGATTCAAAAGCTTTGACCATTTCTGTAATTTTCCATCTCTGCAGTAAAATAAACATCACTGATGCAGAGAGGTCAATCTGATGGTATAAAGCTTAACAGGAAGTTGAACCCCATCTTTAGAAATCCACTGAAATGAAACATTTTTGAGGACAAAGTGTCTTTCGACAAGGTTAAGGTCACATTTGACATTTGCGTTATTCAGATTGACTTGGGTTAGAAGTCAGCATAATACATTTTTAATCAGTTCCTGCTCAAAGCAGTCGTGTCAAAGAAATAATTACTACACGCCCTATACGTTACATACATCCATGCCTTGGCTCCTCACCTCTGGATGCCATTGACCTACTTTATATGCATTTCATTCCTCGGCGCAGCGGCCTGCAATTGCTTTAGAGGGTTGTTTAACAATACAATTATACTTCCATTTTTCATCCTGGTTTAGCTTTTCTGAGACAGTTTTGATAGCTCTGTAATTACATCTCTGTTATGAGGGAAAGGCTGTGCGTGTGATAGTGACTGCAGCAGTAATTAACAGAGAAGGGAGTTCTGAAGGAATCTGTCTAGCTACATACTTGTTACTGTCACCTTTACCATAGAGTATTTTTTTTCTTTGCCGCTCCATGCAGGATCTCTGCTGTTTTGCTTCTGTCTTTACACAGAAAACTGATGGAAAAAGTTTAAATATATATTTTTTTATTATTATTATTTTGTCAGAATCTGTGCACCGCCACATGCAGCAGTACGAGGTGGAGTACCTGCAGTTTGCCTTTCGCTGGATGAACAACCTCCTGATGAGAGAGTTGCCATTACGATGCACAATCAGACTGTGGGACACCTACCAGGTACAACAAAGTTATTGTTATTCTGCTTTCTTTTTGTTTTCACTTTATTTGTATGTGTTTGGTTTGCAAGTTTTCAAAAAACTTGATAATCTCTTACTGTTTTGATATCAATTACATCTCAGCCAGAGCACTATGATGCACCATTATATCGACGTTCTTCTTTTAACATTACAGATTTTCTCCATGGTGTTCTTGATTATACAGGGCTGGTTGTACAGCTTTACTTTGCTGCTTGGGCCCACCGCACAGTCTTGCTAGTAAAAGTTTACACTTCAGTTTGACAGAGGGGTGTTATTTGTTCATGACATAGAAAAGTTTAAAAGTGGGAATAATAAACATTCCTGAAGCATCTGGCAAAGAAATCTCCATGTGTGAGACAAAAGTTTTACCTGAGTTAACTTATGGCTCAATTTTTATTTATGCATGAGTGCCACAGTTAAAGCTTGACGTCAGACTGTGAGAGACAATCTTAATCTCCTTCAAACAAATCTTGACTTTTTTTTTTTTGTGACATTTACACTGAGCTTATAAGCCAGCTTGTAGAGTCAGAGACAGATTTTTAACTTTGATCGGAATGGTTGAAAACCCCCATAATGCTTGCTTATATGTGTATGTACATCTATATATATTTCTAATCCACAGATGTAAAATAGCACAATGCACATTTATTAAACAAAGGCCTTAAAAAATCTAAAATTGGCTTAAATTTACATAAGATTTGTAAAATTTTCACAATCACCAGACTATTGTTACTATATATTATATTGCAGGAGTTATGTGTGATCTCAATATTATAGCCATAATGTTTTTGCATCCACAGTATAATTTAGAAGGCTGTAGAAGGAGAGCAGCCAGTAACAGTTAACCTCGACCCCACACACAGCGATTAAGGATTCAGCATATTGAATATAACTGTTCGGATATTTGATATAAAAGAAGGGAAAAAAAACAATGTTTGTTTGTTTGGTTTTTAAGTTGTAACATTTGCTTCTTTATAGATTGCACTACTGTTTTTAGGTTTTTATATGTGAAAAAAATATTAAACCTACATTAGCTAATTTATTGGTAGGTGTGGGTATGTATTTGGGTTGGGGGGACTTCCCAACATTTATACCTAGCATGGGATCAAATTAAGAGGCTTGCAGTGCACGGATGGAAACTCCAAAGATCTTAAAGAAGAGAAAGGCTTTACTAGTCGGCCTTCAGTCGTTAGTCTGTGAAAATGGAAAGATGCAAGATCAACCTCGAGAAAAACGATTATGAAATGTTTAAAAAGCAAACTGCACTTTAAGTCTAATAATCTTTCTACATTATATAAATACATGTAGAAAATGTTCTTAAACCCAAATAAATATGTACATTTGACCTTTACTATTATTATAACTGGTACCAGTTTACTTACATGGGCATAACACATTTTTTTTTTTTACCATTGCCATTTAGATACTGAATTTAATTTAAAATATAATTTTTAAGTCTTAAAATTAAATTGAACGTCTTCATACCCGTAGACTCCCTGAGAGAGTGTAATACTTGTTAGGTTACATGAGAAGTGTCGAAGGAAAAGGAATGAAAACCAAGTTTGAAATAAACTTCTCCCAGTGATGGCTCTGTGCCAGGCCTTTGCAAAAACACGTATAAGCATCTTTGTTGCTGTCGTCTTGCAGTCACAGTTGTTGTTATTCCTGCTGCCTGTTCTCAGCGTCTTCACCATGACTCAGAGTTTCTGTCCTCTTCTTTTCCTTACGTATTGTTCTCATCTTCCGTTACAGCTGAAAATGCTGATGTTTCTCGTCACATAACCTTTAGCTCGTGTCATTTGTGTTTGCGTCACTGAAAAAGAGACTGCAAGTCTTGCGAGTCTAAATCAGACATTTTTCATAAATCTGAAGTATTTTGCTGTGTGAAATGTAGAATGTAGTAAAGTGAATGAAGGGAATGTGAAGGAGTAAAGTCTGCAGAAAGATTCAGATTGACTGCAGTAAAAATAGACGCGTACAAGAACAGAATTATTAGGGAACTAAAACAGAAAAGTTAAACATGGGCATGTTGCAGCTGAAGTACATAGTTCACTGCCAACAAGCCATAGCTAGTAGTAAACAAATATGGTCAAAATCTGTATGAGCTCTGGCTTTGGGGAGTATAACATAGATCGCAGCTGGCACACAAAAGGGACATGGCAGAAGCATGTTTGTGCTGTGCTTGAATTAAAACACCTTCAGGGTATTTGAGGTCCACAGTGAATCAGATTTGTCCTTTCCATAAAAAAAGTCTGTGTTGTTGTTTATCCAATCTTCTCCCATGAATGCCGAGTTATATATTTTAATCACTCACAGTTTACTGTGTGAAAGAGGAATTGTGATAGAAGTAATAGCTAATGAGTCCAAATTGTAACGTAGTAGAGAAACACAATAAGCTAAAAGTAATCCAAGGAAGGGGCGAACCGGAGGAGCTACAGATTAACAAAGGAAAGGGAGCGATATTTCTATACATGCACATTATAAGGATTAGTGGATACATGTGGGAATGTGACAAAGTCTAAACAGTAAAGCAAGTCACAACTACCAAAGTAAAACAGCAAATAGCCCACCCCTCCATAAACAGTAACTGGAACCTAAATATAACAAGAACGAAAGATTCAAGTTACTAGAATCTAAAGAAAATACAACCTCGACCTAACAATAATCAAACATTATGTGTGTAGAATCAGAACAAAATCAAACCAAACAAATTTCATAACAATAAATAAGAACCTATGCAGTCTATGCAAAAGCCAAAGTGTTGTACCGTTATAGAAATGGTAACATCAACAAAACATGTGAAGTCAGAAAAGAGATTGTGAAGTGTAGAAGTTCAATATATAAATAAATATAGATGGGAAATTATTAAATGGACAACACCCAAATCCAAATCCAGTAACAGGTGTTCTTGAAACATTTGTCATGTCATTAGGTGAAAAGAATAACTGCAATTTGGCAGTATTCCTCATATGGAAAAAAGCAGCATTTCAATACAAAGCTGACATGTTGCATTTTAGCACTGAATCCAAAATAAATCCCTGATTCTTAGCACTGTCACGAAGGGTTAATGTAATTGGGCTTAAGCATCTCATTATACTCACTGGTCTGGTCGGGAACCCAAACCAATAAATATTTGTATTTAGCTGAAGAATGTTTTTGGAAATTCAGTATTTCAGATTGCTTGAGGGACCTGAAGATTTATGTAATTCCTCCAAAATTATCTTCATAGAGAGGTATGTTTGTGTGTTGTCCACATAGAAGTGGAAGGCAACATTATGCTTGCGGGGAAATGAAACCTACAGGGAACAACGGAACTGCCCAGTGCAGCCGAACGATATCAAAGACTCCAGTCTCAGCCTGTCAATAGGGAAGCAAGAGGTAGGAAAGGTGGGGGCCGGGAGGTTGGCAGCAATCAAATTTCAAAATAAGGTTGCTCATCATTAAATCGATTGCGGATGGTAGTGTCTTCTCATGAAGCTAAATAAATAAATAAAAATACAACATGCTGAAATGAGCCACAGAATATACTTGAACATAAAATCTTGGTGGAATCTGTGTGTAGGAAATGCTGTCTGTGCTATGCTCTGGACTATTCTAATTAACTATTTGAAAAATAACAAACTAAAGACCATCTTTTTCGAGATATAGGAGCAGACCCAGCTCTACTATATTAAGGTCTGTATTATATAATGTCTGCATGGTGTCCATAGTAACAAGCAGTTACTTTTTATCATGTATCTCTAGTTAAGAGTTGACTGTTTTGGAGAACAGAAAATACTGTTGTCTTCTCTCTATAATCCACTCAGAGAATCATAAACTACGTGTGTCCCACAGAAAAATTGCCCTGGCATTTAGTCATAACTCATGTCTCATGTCCTGAATGCTGTTTACACAGTGATGTCACAATAGTGACTACGCTGATAGTTAGCACCGCAGGGCAGCCTCAGTTTAGGTTTTGATATTCTTTGTTACAAATTATCTGTCGCACATACCAAACGGAAGACGATGCTTCCACAAGCCTTACATAACATTTAAAACTCTATGAAAACAAAAATCTATGAGTTAAGTTGCCTCTGCAGTGTTTGTTTAGTAGCCATACAGTACTATGCAGAAGTTTAGCCAAATGAAAGCACTCAGTTGCTTTAGCAGTCCCTTTAACCTTTTAATCAAATATCAATGAAGTAGATGTATAACTGTATTTCATATAATTACTTTTCCTACACTACATACAGTCATAGTGTACCACTACAAGTTTGATCTGATATTCAAGAGTGTTGGTGGCAGCTATTGTGGACCTGAGCATCGAGCCTAAAGCTGGGGCTAGGACTGGGCTCCAGAGGTCTGGTAATGTCACTTGTTTCAAACTTGACAGTTTGGGAAGTGTTGTAGTCTTCACCAAAAGCCAGAGTCAGTTCAGATGGTGTGAGCGTCTGACACGGCTGGCTCTTGGTCACTTCACTGTAGAGGTGGGAGACCCTTGTTTCCCCCCTGAAAGGAGCTGGAGGATGTACTGTACTTGCAGCTGAGGAGAAGGGTGTGCAGGCCACTTTGCTTAGACTGCTGTTGCAGCACTGAACCATAGAGAACAGGCAGGATTCATTATAGCTTGAGTTTAAAAAACAAAACAAAAACGGCACAAAACCAGGAAGTTTAGTGAGACATTATGTAGTGCAACTAGAACCCCTAAAAAACAAAACAAAAATTATATTTTTAGTTTATACCTCAGACAGTTAGCAAAAACACACTATAATAGTTCAACCTGAAATCTTCATCGAGGTCTGGCATACACATCGGAATTAAATATCAGCTGTGTGTAACAGTCTACCAACACCTGTGGCAGACTATACAACGGTGTTAAAATAAAGGCAAAACCCACATGCAGGATAGAAAAATACAGAAATGTTTTCTTGTGGAGGGATTTTGACTCCCTATTTACAACATTGCTTTAGTTCGTTGTTGTTTTTCCCGGCATTTTTCTGTACACAACTCTCTTAAAGTCCTGCCACAGCATTTCACTCAGGTTGTGGTCTGGACTTCGACTCAACCATTGCACCACTTTGATTCTTTGCTTTTTCAGTCATTCTGTTGTAGATTTGCTGCTGTGCTTGGGATCATTGTCCTGTTGCATGACCCCATTTCAGCCAAGCTTTAGCTGTCGGACAGATGGCCTCACATTTGACTTGTTGAATATTTTGGTGTACATGGTCAACTCCCTGAGGGGAAGGTGCCCAGGTCCTGTGGCAGCACAAAAATGTTTGTGATGATATTCTGTGTTTGGTTCTTGCGAATCATGGAACTGTGCATTATGGTCATCTGCACTTTGGTTTTGACTGCCCAAAGGACATCATTCCACAAGTCTGATTGTCTGATTGACGAGTCTGCATGGCTAAGGCGTCTAGCAGATTCACTCCAAGGAATCTGTTGACGTCAGTGTTAGGGTCTATTAAGATTGCGGTATTTTGTTAACACACACCTAAAAGTTCCGGACCAGCAAACTACCAAATCTTCTGCTTTTCTAGAGGTGCTCACCAGTGATGATTCTATTTATGCGTTCATTTGATGAGCAGTATCTGGCTTCGACTTACCCTGTTAATTCTTATGAAAACAATGAGAATGTACTTTGTGTTTCGCAAGAATGCATAGACTGTAGCTCAGGAGGTAGAGCAGGTCATCTGCTGATTGGAAAGTTGGTGGTTCGATCCCGGGCTTCCTCTCGTCTGCATCCCAAGTATCCTTGGGCAAGTTGCTCAGCGATGCATCCATCAGTAAGCACTTAAAAGCATAGAAGATGGTGAATGGGTGAATCTAGCATGTTGTATAGAGCGCTTTGTGTACTCCGGGAGAGTAGAAAAGTGCTATTTAAGTCCATTTACCATAGAGTGCTATGAAATATTTCTTTTTCATATGACTGCATGTGTTTGGTCCACCTCAAGTCGAGCAGTGAATGATTAAACAGTGTTGTTGCTTTGTCGTGACTTGACAGCAACGCTGGTACACATTGTACTTGTAATGCATCCTCTAAATATTTGATGTTTTACAATGTCGTTTGGACGGCACCCTCGACACACACCTTTTGATGCAGCACACAAACTCACATTCACCTCGTCTTGGCAGGCTCGGTCACAGTCCCTCACCTCCAGTCCTGACCTGGTAGGGGAATTAGGCCATTTCCACTCATGAAACTTTCAGAGGAGCTGACAGCAAAGCACAGAGCTCTTCTTATCTGTTCTACTCTGCTAGTCTCTGTTGTCCTTTTTAAAACTTTTTCATCGCATTGCTTTTCTTTCACGCGCCCCTTATGCCCTTTCTTCTTGTCATCTCTCTTCTCATCTCCCAGTTTACTCTTCTATCCCTTTCCCTCCTCTTGCTCTTCTCCATCACACTTGCCCTCAAACTATTTTTCGGTGTGTTTACCTTTGCATGTAGTTTTGACCTTTTCCTGTTTGCCTAACAGACAGCTGATAGTTTAGTGGTTGTATAAACCCCTTTACAGCACAACCACATGCATTATTTAGTAATGTCTAGAAGATTGTTTTGTAAAAAGGCTCCTTAATTCATGTTCTTGACTTATAACGAAAAAACTAGTGTGTTTGGGTTTCTCCCAAATGCTGATATTAAACAGAAAGACCTTACCCTTTGCCACTGAGCCTCCGTATATGTGTGTATGCGCGCCTGTGCGAGTGTCTTCCAGGGGAGATTTTAACCTGAGTGTTGTAATGTCTCTGTTGTAGTCTTCTCTCTGCGGTGTGGCCATCTGTTCAGTAGTGTGATCCAACACAACACAGCGCTTCCTCTTTCTTTCGCTGCGTCTCGTGTCATCTCTCTGTCTCCAGACTCTTCTCAACATTCGTTTGTTCTCTTCTCTTCTTTTTTTTGTCTATTTTGCCCTCAGCCTGCTTTTCCTCTTTTTCTCTCCGAGACTTGTTTTTCCCCCTCATTTGTCTCTATTGATCTTTGAAAGAGGGAGAAAGGCACAAACCAAGAGAAGGACACAAGATATAGAGCGAAACACGCTCACATGCACAGACTGCTCTTCCCTTGGCCGAAAAACGGGCAAGCAGACAGACAGACAGGGACCAAATTATCCCTGTTGCGTGGAGCATGAAATTAGCAAGTAGCTCAGTGTGGCAGCATTAGCATGGCTGTTAAAGGGATACCATGACATTTTGGGTTTCTGAAACATGGTGCTTTTTCCATATGAAGGGTTGAATTTACCAAGCAGGGAGCTGTTTACCTTTGTTTAAAACCACTGGGTAAGATCTAACCAATTGTATGGATTGCTAGTGGAAATAAATGTGGTAATTTACTGCAACATAGGTCAGAACATTAGCTTAGATTAAGGTTAAAAGCACAGACCAAATTAGTCAAATGCACACAGGAGTAGTCGGCTTCTTCACAGACGTTGAATTATTTTTGCTTTGATCTCCTTATTAATACAGCTTTTACATTCATTAGCGGTTGAAGGAACTAAGTAGCCGACTATTATTGAAGTAGTGAGGCACAGTTTTTAATTTTGTGCTGCTTTATAGTTTCACTTCACTACATTTCATGGAAAGTTTACTTTTTTTAAGAGCTAAAGTGATTGTTTGATAAATAACACAACAGAAAAAAATATATATGTATATATATAAATAAAAAAGATAAACTAGGAGATTTGGATGGATGTACTACATCACTTTCTGATAATTTTGAGGAAATTAAATTTAATTTAATTGACAGCAACTAGTAAACAATGCTGAACGTTGCAGACCTAGTACTTTTTTTATTCCACTGAATAATTTATTCATTTTGTAATACATCAGTTACACACACAGACATGTTGTTTGTTTTTAAATAGTTTCTTCTTCTTCTTCTTTTTTTTTTTTTTTTACATTATTGCCATGTTAGATGATGTCAGACAAACATAAACAAAAAATGGATGGCTGTCTCATTTCAGTCCTTCCATTTGTCAATGCCAGCCAATCAGAAGAAAATTAGCTTAAGAGGTGAAGAGCTGAAACTGTATCATTATCTTAACTTGTAATTTTCATGTTTTAGCATTTCCCTGTAAAGCAATTTGTTTTTTGATTATTTTGAGCTGTGGATCATCCAAAGCTACTCTAGTAAAAACTGAAAATACAAATGTGCAGCTGTGAGTGACCTGAATAAGCCACTTTAAGCTTTAAACCGGTGTTTTCCAACCTATGACGCGCGTGATGTTGCATTAAGACACTCTCTCGCTCTCTCACAGTCTGTTTCTAAAACCTAAAAGAGAATTATGGATTTCACTGCAGGGCAACCTGCACGTGGCGAATAAAGCCTTGATTGATAAGACTTGCTGAACTAATTAGCTGTTAGCAGTTTTATCAATCATGTATTTGTTAACTACTTCATACTTCTTTTTTTTTTTAGTTCAAACGACATTTTTCAAATAAAGCGATGCTTTTGTAGTTATATTTTTACATGGTTGTATCTGAAGTAAAGAATTGGAATTTCTTCTACCAACTTTTCCAAAGTTTTCTCTTTGTGGATGTAAATAAAAGCTGCCACTTAAGTAAGGGGGACAATCCCTGAGGAAGTGTCCCTACTCGCTTTGGCTGCCTTCCTGCGTCCTCTCCATAGCCGTTGTTGGCCCTGCGATCACTCCAAACAATCAGATGGGCCTCTGTAGACAGGACCCTGGTCACTGTGTTTTCTCTCTGCCATGTTCTCACTGTCGTGAGGAGAAATATTTCTCTCATTTCTTTAAAAAAAAGTTTTGTTCTCCCTCACCCCATCTTGACATCGACGCAGCATTTTAAGTGTCACACTGGTAGCATTTACCACAAACTTCAATGTATGGTTTCCCCACACATTATCACCTATGTTCTCTAAAACCTAACCATGCATTATTGGCACTCATGCTAGCTTTGAATGCAATTATTTTCTTTTAAAGTCAGCCTGCTCACAAACACAGAATGAGAGTGAACAGAAGCAGCAGGGTTCCAAAATGAATTAAATCCATGGCAAAGTGGGAATTCAGATTTTATCATTTTTGCCTCCTTTTCCCCCTTTGATTAGCTCTGGTGCTTTGTAATTTTAAATGTTGCCTAGAGCAGGCCAACGCATTAGAGCAGCATGCACAAAAACACTACGCTGAACTTGACTGGAATTATATTCAAAGCTGTTTCCCTGAAAAACCCTGCAAACCTTCTCACTTTCTCTTTAAAAGGATTGCATCATGAGTTGACACTTGTCGTCAGTTTTTATTTTTTATTTTTTTGTGAGATCCCACGTCCTAATTTACAATTCAAAATATCCCTGCCTTGATATCCGGTGTTTAAATTCATCGTGCACAACATCAAATCCAGCTACGAGTGCGCAATTCCACACAGGAATACTTGTACAGCTTGTAGCAGTTAATGCCAACTTTTGCCAATCACTAATGTTGCGATGTTCCTACACAAAGGATAGGAAGGGAGCTTGATCATATTCAGTCTGTGTAATTGTTACATCACTTTGAATCTGCTCCATTACCGTCTTCCATCATCTTCGCCTTTTCACCTTGTCTAGAGACGACTCGTCAGAGTATCGAGTTTGTCCCACGTCAGGCCGGTTTGTCTTGGAGCAATGAGACTAGTCAGACAGCCAGCGCAGCAGTTTAGAGAAGCTATGACATTGCGCTACTCCTCACTCTGCATTCCTCATTCCCTCTCTTTTCTCCTCCGTTCACCCTTAGCCTCCTACCCTTTATGTCTCTGGTGACCCCCCCTCCCTTTTACTCCTCCTGTTCTCCCAATCGACTGCACTCAGCATACCCCTATCACCCCGAGTCCTTCGCCCCCCTGTTTTCTCCGTACTTTGATCAGCGGCGCTTGTCAGTCAGAGTCTCGCGTGTCTCAGCCAATATGGCTGCCCTGACACGAGGAGGGTGGAGGACCAGGCATAACAATGGAGGAGGAGAAGAGGTAGAGACAAGTTTGACGGAGTCACCTTGACTCCTACGACAAACTTTGTTTTGCAAATCATAATGAGGAGTAAGCCTTGAGCACCAGCGGCAGCAGATAACATAGCTGTGGATGGGGCAGCAAGAAAGAGCAGTGTGCCGATGAAATAAACGGATGGTGGTAAAGGACCATTTACAAAATACCATTTTATTTATATTTATATTTGAGTTACCAGAGTCTATACAACTAAAAACTAAACCAATATAAAATAATTAAGACATTTCTCTGTATTCAGAACTGATTTAGATGAATTGATGCTATTATGTCTGTGCCTCAACTGGAACTAGAACCAGGAACTCTTCTCATTAAAATTAAGATCAGTTGTTTAGATGGGTGGAGCTTGTATTATGACATATCCTGGCTCTGCCACATACACTGACCCACAAGCTCTTTGAGGGGCTACATCTATTTTTAATTTAGCTGAACTCTTTCTCTCACCCCAACCAGTTGCAGCAGATGGCCCCGCCCCTCCCTGAGCCTGGTTCTGCCGGAGGTTTCTTCCTTTTAAAAGGGAGTTTTTCCTTCCCACTGTCGCCAAAGTGCTTGCTCATAGGGGGTCATATGATTGTTGGGTTTTTTCTCTGTATGTATTATTGTGCGGTCTACCTTACAATATAAAGCACCTTGAGGCGACTGCTGTTGTGATTTGGTGCTGTATAAATAAAATTGAATTGAATCAGTCATTTAACCGGAATATGTGTAACATAGTAGCTCATTCGGCTCCTGGTCCGTCACAATTTAAAGGTTCGTAATGTGTGAAGTGAGGTTTTTACAGTGAATATATCTTTGTATCTGTCCTCTTTTGAAAGCACGGTATGTATATGCGGGGCTAGAAGCTTTCACAACAGCCTGTTCCTACAGGTGGGTGGATCGATCAATACTGTGTTTATAACCCTTAAGTTGAGTATGTAGCCCACTGAATTTTTCAAAAAGAAATTATTTTTTGAAAATAGAAATGAGCAATGTCTGAATGTTTTTGTGTTGACTGTCACATCCATTTTATTTTTAGCCTTTAGCACACATTACATGAGATACATGAATAATATATGAAAAGTCTGTTTTGTTGTGTTAACTAATTGTTGTGGAAAGTAAATTTAGTGGTCATTAGGATGTGTTTAGCTTGCACATTTCATCTTATAAGTCATGACACACCGATCTCCCCCACATAAGCTGCCTTTATAGGTTAAAAGTATCAGTATCGGCAATACTAGGGCCCTATATTTACTTAGTATTGGATCCATACCAAACTATCACACACTCCTACCCGTTATCTTAATGTGTGGAGTTCAGGGGCCATCTGTAAATTGTAGCTATGGACAAAGAACCACAGTTCCTCTCACCCGGAGTTGTGTGAAGCAGAGAAAAGCACTAAATCCTCACCTATCAGAAGCTCCATCAAGCAAATATTTGATATTTAAATGACTCATATGATGAACCAATGATCAGACTTGACTGTTCATTTTCTGTCAGTCAGCTAATCCACAGATCCTTTCAGAGCTAATAAACTTAAAACAGTTTTAATCATTACATAGAAATGCTTCACAGGGCAGCCTGTCAGTCATGCACAGAACAAATCATGAACAGTTTTAAATCGTATTTATAGCAAACAACTACTAAACATGCACATTTTTTGAATATTGAGCCATTTATACTGTGGCCTGCATTACTTCACAGGAACATCAGAATAATTCTGGCCTACAGATGCAGTGGCATTTAATAATTTCAACTTCTGTGCCTTAAACGCATTAAAGTGAAGAAGAACACGAGTCATATACCACCAATAACTATGCAGTCGGTGGAGGCAATAGATTTCACGTTAATGCTGGATTGCCCGTGGAAATGATAGATGACAAATTTTATATTAACTGTCAAGAAAAATCACTCTCTAATTTATGAAATAGTCTTCACAGTGGGATTACAGAGAAAGAGGGAGAAAAGTGAGTAGCAGACATTTGTTGAACGAGACTGAAGGAGGTGACAGGTTGTAAGAATGGAGTGGCGACAGAGAGGGAGTGACGGGGGGGGGCAGAGCGAGAAATAGAGCGGAAGTCAGAGTTTCACGGCCCCGCTGGTGCCCTCAACCGTGAACTCTCTCGCTCACACACACACAAACAAACTCATAGAAGAAAGGAAATTAAAACTTGGTGAGTCTTTGGAGAGTGATAAACATTGTGCTCCCCTATGCCACTCATATACTCACTCGTCTCTTTGTGTGTGCGCGCTCGCATGTTTGCTTGCTTGCTTCAGTTGTTTGCTTCGGCTGCAATGCCCGACCAACAAGCCACTCACCTGCCAGTTTACAACTCCCATCACGCCATGCTTCGCTGTTCACAGACACTCCTCTTTTTTTGTCTCACCACTCCCTGCACTCTCCATTATTCACTTTTTCCATTGTTTCTCACGCACACAAACAAACGCGCGTGCACACAGACGCTGTTAATTGCATAATTGTAAAAACTGGTTTAACTAAGTGGGAGGCAAAGCGAGAAGGAAACCGAGCGACAGGATATGTACGCAGAGGCGTGGGGAGAATCAATCTGTCTGCAAAAACCTAACAATGTTGTGGGGGGGGAAAAGAAAAAAGACAGAAAGAGAGAGCGAGAAGACAATTTCTGTTTTTTCGAACATCAAATCTCTGTTCGTTTCTGTATATCCATTATTAATCTGTTTGTTCCTTCCTTCTTGGAGGGAAATTCAATTATCACAGAGGAAAGGCAGTTTCTGATAATTCCTGCAGAGTTATGGCTCACTGTTATCCACTGCATAAATGAGCATGGTGATTAAAGATCAGCTCGTACACTTGATTACAGTACCTGGCGAAATATGGAACATGGCACTGTCTGTGTTATTTAAATGCAATAAGTTAACTGACCAGTGTTTCTCCCTGATTGACTGTTTTGTGGGGCGGGTGATCTCCACTGCGCCGACCTCTGAACCACTCTCTGTACTGTGTATGAGAGAATAATGGACGGTTTGTCAGTAAATGCACTTCCTCTTCTGCCTTTGAAATGAAGTTAGGGTCCGAAACTCGTGTGCTGCTGAGTTATAGCCGCTGTTATACGGTCGAGGAAGCACTGCTGATGATACATTGCTGAGTTATTGGAACGTACAGTGCCGTATGTACAGCCTTTGGCATTTTACTAATCCACCTGTGCCAAAGAGACTGCAAAGTTTAATATCAAATTATAGGACGTGTGTGTTTCATGATTTTGAGCACTGCAGTGCTCCATTTGTTTTTTGTTTTTTTTCTAATACCACGCACTATTAAAGTGGACACATCGAGGCGCACACTTGCAGAATACTCATTAATTTATGGGATTACTAGGAGTGTTTTTCTTGCTCTAGTCTTGCCTTCCCTGTGCGCTGACCACTCATGTTCCCACATTTCTGAGCCAGGAAAAGCCTGCTAGTGAACATAGAAATTCATGGGTGCAATTCCATACTTAAATTGCAGTGGTTAATCAGGCTTGTCAATAAACTTGTCAGTTTGTTATCCTGTTTATGTAGTGGTCACTTGGTAGCAAAATGTCCTGTTTTGATCTCTATTTCAGTTCTGAGAAGTTGAATTGAAACAGGAAAACAGGAAGGGCTTTGCAAGACTCAGCTAGGAGATTTTATTTTCCTGAATTTCTGACAAGTTACAAAAAAAATAAAAACTGGAGAGAAAAAGCAAAAGTATTGCTGTCAATCTCAAGAACAGGGGAAAAAAGGCATTGCTACAAAATATGATTAAAAGTGTCTGTCCAGGGGAGATAAGGTTACAGAGCCCTGCCGCACTTGCATACAGACTGCCTCTCGCTCACTCAGTCACTCCTATACTGTTTACATCTCTCTCTTTTCTCTGCACTTTTGGTTGCCTTTTCTTGCCGTCAGACTGAAGCTGGGTCCTCTTACACAGCTCCTGTCTTCCTGCCTTTGGTTGATTTTTGACTTCCAGATTCATGCAAATGTTTGGTTGTCACTCCAAGCTATTTATACAGGACTTTTTATTTCTTCCCCAGCTGTTGTCACAAATAAGCCTTGCCCCGAGCTTTATTTGAGACTCAGTCTGGCTGTCTTTAATACCAGCACATTTGTTTGGAACAGCAAAATTTTAGGTGTCCAGTTAAACCTCGCTGTACCCTAAAATAACACATGTTGTAACCTAACTTGTCAAAATGCCTCCAGAAAAGTCCTCATACCAGGATGTACTTTGAATATTGTGTTCCTTCTTTAAGGGACCGTATACTCCTAAGTCACTTGCATTCAAAAGGCCTTGGTAATTATCCCCTCTGTGATGGTGCTCTGGAGGAAAATGAATAGAACAGGGAACATCTTATCCTTTGTCTTACTCCCTTTTTAATTCCCTCTGCTCATTGCAGAGTTATAAAAAAAAGTAAGCCACCATACATAACGAGCAGCTGAAATAAAAAGCTGTGCAGAGGAAAAGGGGATTTGTATCTTTCTTTCTCGCCCTGCAAATGTAAATTTCTGGATTTTGACAGGAAAAGAATGTTTTATATTCTCCCATTTTTTTCTATTTTTTCCCCTCTGTCTCCTTTTTCGTATGCGTGGCTAAATACATCATGCAAAACTGCTTCCAAATCTTCCCTAAAATGAAATTGTGATGAAAGACTGGAGTGTTTGAGCTTCTCCGAGATGCTTTGCTCGCACTCTTGAGCTTCCGTTTGAACAATATAACATATCTGAGATGGAGGTGTTGTTTGTTTTCATGCTGCGAAATGTTAAACTTGTGCTAAATCAACATCATATGTTTTTTTGTTTTTATCTCGCTCACCAGGCTGAACCAGAGGGCTTCTCCCATTTTCACCTGTATGTGTGTGCGGCCTTCCTGGTGAGGTGGAGGAAAGAGATCCTGGAGGAGAGGGATTTTCAGGTAACACAGAAGGCGATGGTGTTGATATTGACATTTGTTTACATAATATGAATATTTATAAATGCCATACTTTGGTTATAGGGGTTGGGGGTGGATGTAAAATTGTGTTTCTATGAGAAAACTTGTTTTTAAATCATAGACCGTCCACAGTAGTGCATATACAGCACTGTGCAAATTTCTTTTGGTTGCCTTGGAACAATAGAAATGGATATTTATGAAAACGTGCAAGCATATGTGGAAATATAACAATGTGAATTTCAGATACTGTTCATCGTGTGATTCGATCCATTTTAGCTGCTACTTCTTTTGCTTTCTGAGCCTTTGGTGGCTCAGAAGTTGCTTTTTGCAGATGATGTGGTTCTGTAGGCTTTATCAGATGGTGGGCTCGAGCTTGCCCTGGAGCAGTCCTCCAAGTTTGACACCATGGTTCACAACTGGAAAAGTTGGGAGTTCCCACTGCAAGTCATGGGCAAATTACTGCCCCAGATGTCTTGGGAGCTTGGAGAGGGCAGTGGGAGATTGACAGATGAATTGCGGCGATGGCTCCCGTGATGTAGACACTGGACCAGTTTGTCGTGGTGACAAGAGAATTGAGTATTAAAGCAAAGCTGTTCATTTACTGGTCAATAGTGAGCGAAAGGACGAAATTGCAGATACGAGAGGCGTGAAAGAGCTTTCTCTAAAGCAGTGGTTCTCAGGCTTTTTACATCATTCCCCACAAAGCAGGAAGAAGTATTTTCAGGCCCCACCTAAACAAAACAATGACAGAAAAGCCTAGCTGCAACTTTATTTAGATAATAAACTCATCCACAATAATGCCTTTGGTAATTTTTTTTTAAACAAACAACTTTCATTTCAAACAACTATTTGTAACTTTTGTAACTAGACTGCTTCATTAGTCTGCACCACTTCTTCAAAAAAGCATCAAGTTAAACAGAATGTGAATATTGCCAAACATGGAAAAATAAAGTTCAGTCTTAGTCTTACAAAAAAGAAATCCAGAAACTTGTGAACAGATATATATATATATATATATATATATATATATATATATTTAGTGAGAATGTAATACTGTTCACCCTTAGTGACTGCAGTGAGCCTGTTTTTGACTGCACAGCTGTGGTGGGGCGTGGTCTGCTGCGGGGAAGGCGGACGCACCTGAACGGCACCCCCAATCACTCAAAGTAGATTTGCTATTCCTCCACATCGAAAGGAGCTGGTTGAGGTGGTTTCAACATCTTCTGGGCATGTCCTGGGCAAGATGTTCTGGGAATGTCCTACTGGGAAGAGACCAGGACATACCAGAGAGATTATATCTCTCGGCTGGCTGGGAAACTCCTTGGTGTTCTCCTGGGTGAGCTCAAGGAGGTGGCTAAAGTGAGGGAGGTCTTGGTTTATATGCTTAGGCTGCTGCTACCACGGAGCGGTTAAAAATGGATGGATTGGACTTCTTCTTTAATCTTCCACTTGTCCACTTTCCTCAGATTTTTTTTTATCCACACACTGCACACCATGTTGAGGTGCCTCAAGTGTTTTGGGAGTCACTTTGCCAGTGCAAAATAACTTTATCATTCCTGTTAGACTGTGTTAACAGAAACTGGAACAAATTATGGTTTTGTTAGACAGGCTGCTTGTTACAAAGCACCTAAAGACACATTTTAAAACAGGCTTTTTGCTAAATGTACTATTATATGTGTTTGAATGATTCATAGGTTAGTGTTAACCAAGTTCAATAAAACAAAAACAATAAAATCAAAATGGTCAGATACAAGGACTGGTCTGAAAATGAGTGGGGGAAAGTAGCCAGAACACCTGGAGAACTTCTGCTCAGGAGCACTTTTTTAAAAAGTAATAATAAATTCAGACTCCTTGGAAGCAAAATATTTTAAAAAAGTGATGGGTGGCTCAAGACTTCTGCACAGATCGGTGAATTAACTAGGGTAATTGTTGTCGCTTGTGTCTATATGGGGGAATAAAAAAAAAAGATCTTAAAAAATAAAATTCCCAGCTGCTTAGTCCCAGCAGGGGATTAGTTTAGGCTTGGAATAATTCTGCAGCAACTGTGTAGTAATGATGGCAGAAAAATCGAAACCCTTTTGGCTGCAGAGAGAGCGATTTGCACTCTGAGCACCAAAATACTTCAGATTTTGGTCAGTAGACGGCAAAACTGCGGAACCTTAACTGTGCCGACTGAAGTGTTATTGAATAAACCTTTTGAAGTAACTAACAGGAGACTCTTCACACACAGCACGTCCCAGAGATAATTGTTGTTCCATAGTTTTCGAGGCAGAACTTGCTCAGTGTGTTGAATTTCCACTTCAGATTTTACAAGTTGTGATACTTGAGAGGTTCAAACCTGTGTGGGCTCTCCGAACGCTACAGATGTACACAGGAAGTTACACACGGTGCTGGTTTTTCTGTCCAGTTGGTGATGCTGGTGGTGATTTACTCTATGCAGATGAATCTGTCGGTTGTGCGAAAGCAATATTAAAACAGTCTGCCAGACTGCGGAGTTGTTCATGGCCTACATCCCTCTCCATTACCTCCCTGGTCATTAACTGCGAGGTTCAAAAGTCGTTGTGAGTGCATTAGTAGATGACAGTAGACAGCTGCCAGAAGGTGACTTTGGTTGCCAGCTCACTGGGGGGACTTGCCTTCTTAACGGTAGCAACACATTCTAGCATCGTCACATATAAACCTCATCTCTGCTCTTTGGCAGCTCTCTCTGAATCTCTGTCTTGTTGTATTCTTCTAACTTATCCGTTTGGGTTTTTCTCAGTGCTCTGTTCTCTATTTTTCTTCTTTTTAACATTTCCCTCTACTTTCTCTGCTCCTTCCTTATCTTATCTCTGACCTTTCTCTCTTGTTTATTGTTGATGTCTTGTAGTCCTTTGAGTCCTCTCACTTGTGTGTTCACAAGTCAGAAATATAAAAAACATCATAAGGAGGAGGATGAGACTGAGAAGTAATCTTACGTGATACTTGAGATAACATTGACATGGAGGATATAAGATGCTCACAAGCTGCTTTGACTGTCCAGACAGCTGAGCAGATCTGCTTTGCTAAACACAAGTGTTAGGATTGGACAGATGGACACTTTGTAATGCTTGTGCCTGCATAAGTGTCGTCGCTAGGTGTGAGTTTCTCTTCTAACCACTATGTGAAGCTCAAAAATACACACTCTTTTAAGCTTGCACAGTGTTTACATTATAACTTTTTGTCTTAAATGTGCTTTAAGTGCATGTGTGTGTATTTGATTTGATTTTGTATTGTGCACATGAATGCATGCACAGACACATATTTACACTTCCAACTTTAAAGTGTGACTTTCTGACTGGTTTTGCATGCGGCCGATGCAGTGGCAAACAGCCTGTTCTCATGAAAAAGACAGGGAAATGTGAGGTTTTGAGGAACGAGAGAATCTTAATGGGAGAGTAAGAACAGATGCAATTTTAGAGCCACGGAGGAGAGAAGTTTTTGCACCGAGACCATAAATACGTTGTTGCACACTTTCCTCTTGTTGTTCCTGAGACAGTTTTATTTAGACCAGTCTTACGGATGATTAATTAAAGCCGAGCCTGCTTTGGTTTGCAGCTTGCAGGCACTTGAGGCTTGAGGCAATAACCACATTTCAGAATGGAGCCAATAAACAAAAGGACTGCAGTATCTGGTTTCCAAAAACACTGAAAGCACAGCTGCCTCTTGGTTGGAAGATATGTAAACTGTGTTACCTATGTTAAAGTTTTTAAAATTTTTACTCGTATTCCTGAATTATGGCTAATCTCATTGGATGACTGATGTAGCACAGCTCAGTACTGAGTGGATATCAGCTGATCAGCTAATAACATAGTTTTTATTTGCTAAAAGAAGTGACTCGTAGTACTTCAGAGGTCCTACACAGCCCCTCAGTCGGTTATATAGAATGAAAAGAGTGACAAAAGTACATCTGAAATGAATACAAGCAGCAATCAAATGGCTTTAATTGTGTTCTTGATATTTGACGGTCATGACCTCAAACCATCTTTTCTGTGCCTCCTGTTTCATCACGTAATAAATGTGAAGAAGTCTTCAAAAGTCGCACGAGTTGGTTACAGTTCTGAAAAATGTGTGTTTTAGGTGGAGGCCAGTTGATTAAAGATGGTTCATCCACTCAGTGAGACACTGGAGGCTATCAGAGTCTGAAGATGAGACACTGACTGACTCGTCTGTCCTTTAGTATTCTTCATATCGAGCTTAAATAAACTGGTACTTCTTGTTGGAGTCCAATTCAGACAGAACTTAAGGTGGTTCTAGTTTTTTTTTTTTAATGGGTTTCTGCAGTTTGAGACTATGCACACACAAAGTCCTTGCTAACCTTTTGTGTCATTAGGGGATTGTTGGGATTGTTGGCATGTTAGCATGACATCCTCTAAGTTATTTAATGGGGGGAATCTCCACAGATCTGGCTTGTTTGTCCAGCACATCCCACATTGATTGAACTATATTTTAGATTATATTTTCCTCCTTTTCCTTGATATATTTAGATTTTATAGCTACAGTAGGTACTCAGTCACTCACAGATACACACGAGAAACAACACACATACTCATAAATAGCTACAGCCAAATGTCATCCTGACATTTTCCCCCACCCAGTGCACAACAAATGAGCTCTCATCATCTATTTGTTTATGTCTTCACGGGAAGTTGTTGTCTGTACGTAATGGAACACAGATGTCCTCTGTGTGTTTGTCTGTGTGTATCAGTTTGTTTATGTTACGGACTGGATGCATATTTATTTATATATATATATTTATATATCACGAATATATTGAAATTGTGGATTTGAGTTAAAATTACAGAAAGTTTTACATGAAAATATACAAACCTTTACTTTTGTTTACGGCCTTTGACAGGCATATTGCCTTAAGGGGGGGGGGAAATGGTTTGTTTTCTCTCATTTGCTAATTCAATTTACCAAGTTTTTTGATACAGATTAGTGTCTGTGTGGAAAGAAAAGTAAAGATTTCTTCTTCTCTCAGCTTTAGTGGTTTAATTCCAAGAGATTTCTGCCTCTGATCCGCTGAGCCTTAGAGTTTAAACGTGGACCTGCCAGGTTCTTAAGGGCCTGTTGAACAGACCTTATCTCCACATGCTTTATCCAGCAACCCTCACATCATCCCTCTCCTCTCAAGCCTGCTTTTCCTTCTCTTCCAATCTTTCTCACAATCTCGGTTAGTCTTTTCTTTCTCTTACTAATTCCTAACTTCTCTGTTTTGTTTTTTTTGCCACTTTTTATTTCTTTGAGTCTCAGCTTCGTATTTCTCTTTTTCCTGGTCTCTTTATTTCATTCTGGCTTTCGTTCTTTCGCCATTTATCTCTCTGGCATTTATTCTTTTTCTCGCTATCGCCTTTTTCTCTCGCTTCATTGAACTTTATCTTTTACAACATAAATAGTAGAAGGATTCTAGTAGGGCTGCGCGATTAATCAAATTTTGTTTTCAGTTTCATTTTTGTCTTCCAGCAATTATGAAAACCAGATATTGGAGACAAAATTGTTCTGTATTCATTTTCACAAAGACGTTTTCCTTTTTATCTTGTGATTCAAATGCGGCGCAGCCCCTTTTGCAGTGTTACACTTTTGCTGCTGCCTAAAAGCCCAAATTATTGTTCAGCTTGAGCAAAAATGGGGCAAAGAGGTTTTCATTTGTAAAATTTGTAAAATGTATCTCAAGGAATTAAATTCTTAAAAAGTTTTTTAAATAAAGCCTGTCGTCTTCAGAGTTTCTTTCCATGTCTGCGAGGAGTCAGCCGGTGCTGGCTTAATACCCTTCTTCCAATTGACACCTCTGGCTCATGGCACCACAGCAATTCCAGTTAGAGATTCATTAAACCAATGAAAACAATAAGTCCACATCTTTACATATCTCTGTCACCACACTGTTCAAACTTTTGAGAACTTGTAATAAGCCCATCTCAGTGCAACAACATGTTTATTTCATGCTTGTCCCAGTGGGGATGTTGTTTGCCTCTCTTTTCCATTCCTATTTAACATTCTTTAAGGGAGACGTCTCCTCCTTATATTGTCTGCTACAACATGCATGCAAACACGTAACACACGCTTGCAGCGGTATAATAAAGGTTTCCAACCGGTTTCAATCAATCTGCTCATTATTGCACTGAATTGCTTCTCCAATTTCCCCAGGCCTGGAGGGAAAGTTCACTTGTAGCAGCTAGTTAGAACAGTACAACATTAACAGCTTGTTCAGCTCACAGTTCTAAATTGTTTTGATTGATTTGAGCTTTGTTCAGGTGGAAAACGATATGCTCTTGAAAATCTATGGATAACGTTTTTGTCCTAGATCGAATACTCGAAAAGCCTCAACCTTGTTCTTCTGTTTATTCTGGTGATATACTGAGTTCTCTAATTCTGCCCAGTCACTGCAGTGTAGTCACTAGCTGTGGAAAAAAACGTGAGCTAATTGACTTTAATGTTAAATGTAGAATGTGAGGAGCAGCGGCGTATGACAAACTGCTGGCGAGTTACATTCTCAGGGTCCTCAGAGGGACCGCGAATGACTGATTCACTTTAATAGTTTTAATTAAAAAACGCATGCAGAAAGTAATTTAAAAGGATAATTCATGCATTGTTATCAAACATAGTAGCGAGAGTAGCTGTGAATCTCCTCTCTTGGTTGTGGGATTGGATTGGTTAAGCTGCAAAATGAAAAGCAGGAGTATGGCACTCCCTAAGCAATCTGCCTTTCACCGTTCCACCTCAGCTAGCACACTACCGCAAACTGCCGGCCTGGGCTGCATGGATAAGTTGGTGCACGCACATTTCCACGGATTCTTTTTCCCTCTGTCACTCAGAGTCACACGCCCATAGACATGACAACATAAACAAGCACAAAAGCTGTTCTCTCACACACAATACTATTTCATTCACACATTTGTGAGTCTACTAGCATGCGACCACTTTGAAGCACACACCCACATACTGTACGCACAGTAATGGGCAAGCAGGGGGATATAATGCAGGTATGTGTTTGCACTGCTGTTTATAGGAAAGGCCAGCACAGTCAGCACATTCCCATTAGTCTGTAATGCCTGCAGACGCTAACATTGCCACTGCAGAACTCCTAAGTGACAATAAAAAGCGTCTCCTCTTTTGTTTCTAAGACTTGACTGTGGCCTGCAAGTTTGACTAGTATTCATAAGTCCCTTAAGATTCACATGTAAGAACCATGTAACCGTGCTTTGTTTGTGATATTTTGAAAATGAGCAATGACCACTAGCCATAAATTCAGTTTGATGCTGCTTCTTGTTTGGATTTTAATACCAACTCATATTCACTGATGATGTACTCCTGTTTTTTGTTTCTACTGCATAATGTACACTTGCAGTCAAATGTTTACATGTTCTGGTGATGAACATGAATCTTATGGTCTCGCCTCCAATTAGTTTTTCAGTTAAAATGGTTGCTTTCTGGGGCAAAACTGACTTTTACTTGTTAAATATATTTTTGATGGATTTGAGGTCAAAACTTTGTTAACCTTCCTTGTGTCCAGGTTGACACTGATGATTGGAGATTATGCTAAAGGATTTTGAGATTGTCTGCCAACTTTATTGTTACAAACAATGTTACAATGTTACGCCTTCCCTGGTAGAAAACCCTAGAGCAAGCTGACATGCTTAGCAATTTAATACAGCGTTCTTGGACTTGATTTCTCAGGCTACGTCCACACGTACCCGGGTATTTTTGAAAACGCAGATTTTTCTATGCGTTTGCGCCTTTCGTCCACACGTAAACGGCGTTTTTGGTCACTAAAAACGGAGATTTTTAAAAACTCCGGCCAGGGTGGATATTTTTGAAAACTCCGTTTTTGCATTTACGTGTGGACGAGAAAAACGGAGAAAACGCAGCGTCAAAGATGCGCGCATTTTTTGACGTCACACTGTGCGCCACGTTATTGTTTCGGTGAAATGAATTTCTACAATACTGTTACTGTTAATTCTACTCTCTGCAGTGTTTAAATGCTTACATATAAACACACAGTTACTGTCCCTCCACACATACGACTCGGTTCTGCTTCTATGCCCCATCTTTGTTTACTTTTTCCCACCGAGGCTTCTAGACTTCTGATTGGCCAACATTTCTGCACGGTTATGAATATATCGCCACCTGTTGCTTTGGCATGTTCATAGCAGCGTTTTCCTTCATTTCTGCCTTTACGTGTGGACGGGATTATTTTTTAAAACGAAAACGGAAAATCTCCATTTTCAAAAATACCCGTGTACGTTTTCACGTGGTCAGGATTAACCAAGCTTTATCTCCTCTGTAAAATTAAGCCAACACTTCATCACCACAATATAACACAAAGTATGTTCAACTTTAGGGATATCTGTCTCTCCAGTTACGAACCTTAAACCACTGTGAATCCAGTTCACCTGCTTTGATGCAAATAAAAGTGACAGCAGGTACACTGGAAAGGCAACCCCCAAAAAAGGAATGGGTTTGTGGATAACGGCCACACACTATCACTCGCTCCCTTCTACTTTCTCGCTCCTGCCTGATTTTCCTCTAGTTTGGTCTTTAGTTAGGGTCCTTTTCACTACTGGTAGGATGAGACAGTCCCTGCAGCCCATTCAGGTAGCACAGGTAATCCAGCTACTACAGAATGGCACATCCATATATGGCATTACAAAAAAGGTTTGCAGTGGCACGCAGAGAAGCTACAGGCTATACTCAGTCATGATTACCAACAGAAAGTTTACTGCCCTTGGCCTTGACAAGTTAAAGACATTTTGTAACTTTCAGCACTGCAGAATTAATCATCTCACAGGGTGTATGTACATTTCTCACCTTGTGCATATAGTATTGACCCTGAGTTGATTTCAGAACAGCCCAAATAAATTAAAATCAAACTCTTGAGTTTCTTTTTTCTTAAAGCTGTATGTTGTGCAATGCTTTCACCTAAAATAACAGTTCAAAGACTTTATTGTAAGCTCAATATGGGAGTGACATTCATATTTATGATCAGTGCATGCAAAGTGTCAATCTCCAGCTCTATGTGTTTTCAACAACTTCTGTTAATCATGCATCAGGGCATCATTATATACAGTGTATGCAACTAAACTGACCATGGCCATCTAATATTGTTACCTTGAGATTTATATTAGTAAGGACTGCTGAATAGTCTCTATCCCGAGGATGCTCGATCCTTGTGATTGTTAACGTGAGGCCAAGCGTTTGTGTGAGTACAAAGCTTTTAGTTCTGTGTAAACGATTACAGTTTTTTTTCAACAAGGCACCGAGGAGATCGGTCGTGACGGAAGTGAGAGGTGGAAGAGCCAAAGAGGGAGAAAAAGATTTGCTCTCACTTTAATTAATGGTGTGTGAAAAAACTGTGGACCTTTGTAAATGTCAGCTGCTGTCCTCAGATCCGTTACGTGTGGAGAACGCCTTGGGTTAGCCAGCCTTGACAATAACGGAAAGAAGGGGTACTCCAAAGGAACCAGAGTGTTCTGGAAATGTCAGCGCTATTTCAATCACTGTCACAGGGCGCAAGGAGCAAAACCTTGTATAAGATCCTTTTTGTTTTTTTCCTGGACTATGAGCAGAAAACAAAAATCCCAATATAACATAAATACATTGCAAAAACGGGCAAGTGCACCACTCTTGTGTTGTAATATAGAATATATGTAAATGGACTGTTGTCAGGACAAAAAGCTGCCGCTGGTCTTTATGAAAGAGAAGAGAAACAAGCCTTTTCCCTATTTAGAGTGCTTATCTGCACCACCCATTTCTAAATAATAATGCAATTATTTTACTCTGTGACACAACTCACAGAGAAGAAAACGCAAAAAATCCATTCAGTCTAATTATCAGAACAAAGTGTGTCCCTGTCGAGACGCCAGGACAAATTGGAACTCTGATGATTTAATCAGGACATCTGGTCACTCTAGATGTTTTATTCTGTCAACATAAACACTGCAGTATGTTGTGAACAGTGTGATCCAACGAGTCCTCTACTAGAAAGAAAAGAATAGTTTTATGGATGTTATTTTAAGGTGCCATGTGGTAAAAAGTTGTTTTTCTTGCCCATTTCTCAAGCTTAAAGTTCGTTGTCCTGATTAACTTTTCTTTTTTTTTTGTCTTTGCTTGCATATGTGTACATGAGCAAGTCGCTGTCAAGATCAACACCTTGCAATTTCGCGTACAGAAGCCGGTCCCACCTCTGATCATTAATTCCATACTTTACACCCATTTATCACAACAAAGACCTTCTCATTTTCTCTTCCTGAACTTTCTTCCCAAACTTGGTTTGCGTCAGCAAACGCTCACAGGGGTTTGTAGCTGCTCTGATTGATGACACTGTAGTCAATAGTGTCGAAAGTGAGACAAGGCCACCTCCGGTAAACAGTTTTTAATAATCACCTTGCTGATTGAGTGCTGCGTCCAATTTGGCATATGAATGTATTCGTGCCAAAACAAGAGGAGAGGAATAAAGGACCGGAAAACTCAGAGCTTATATGGTGGAAGTAATTGTGTAACCCTCCACCCCATCCTCCCGTTTACTCCGTGACATCCTTTTCTTATGGCTTTTCTTACGCCTACACGCTTTCCATCATTGACAGCCAAAGTTTGCTTTCAGGCTAACTCGTGCCGGCTTGTACTGTGAATTAATTTGCTGTACGATTTTGATGACCAAAGCTGCTTGGAAAGTCAGTCATCAATCACGGCATGGTATTGAGTAGACTTGAAGTAAGGAAGTGTGTATTTGCGCGAAAAACGTGTTCACAAATGCATTTGTGTATTAGCTTTCTAATTTAGGTGTGGTGTTGTTCTGTTGATTGGTCCAAGTTAGCCTTTGCCAGGAAATCATTTATCAAGTGAAAATAGTCATGAATTGGGTGATTAGTTTGCTCTTTGAGTACCGTTACCAAAATTATCATCTGATGAGGTTTATTCCCAAATAAGCACAATAGTAATGGGAAGTTTACAGCTTTTTCCCTTTTTTGCCCTGAGATAATAAAAAACAGGAGTTGCTCTGTCAGCCTGTAAGCTAACTGCATGTCCCCTTCTCAACTCAGTTAAGACACAAAAATGCCAAATAAACAGCTATATCGACCTGCTCGTGAGGAATAAACAGAGTGCAACAGCAGCAGGAGAGGGAGAAATAGATTTTTAAGACTAAGAGAAGAAAAGAGTTTTTGAGGAACGCTGTGGGTCATGAACTGAGACATAAATATTGAATTTTAAATTCAAATACCCTTCTATGCAGTCAAAGCGATCACCAACGCACTTCTGCTCCGGGGTTTTTCTCATGGATCTCGAACTCGTGATTAGGAGGGCATTAACCTTTCTGAACTTGGTGATGGTTTGAGATAAACTGTTTAGTCTCCAGTTTTGCTTTTGTTTGATTTATTGTAGTAGAGTTCACGGGGCATCCACGTGTTACATATTGGGCTCGTATATGCGATAGAAATGTATTTCAGTTGTTGGTTTCATGCATTTCTTGTTTGAAAGTGTGACAGCGAAACAGTTTTGCTAGGATTTAGTTGATAATTGTTGATATGGAGCAAGGCCAAATGGTTAAATATTGAGTGCTTATGTACTTTGATATTGCACTCGCTGAAAATCGAGGGGAAATATCACTGTAAATGCTTCAATGCACAAAAGGAGAGACAACTGTTTCACCGCTTAAATTGCTTCTGGCGGGATTGTTCCAAAGGTTATGAACTTGTCATTGGGTTGGCATTGACTGATACCAAATGGATGCAAAGCTAGCTCCCTATAACTTAACTGTGGAAAGCAAAGGCATTTTTGTCATAACAGAGTGTCCATACACGCTTTTTTATTGTACTTATCAAAGCCATTAAAACAGGTCTTTACTGTGAGGTTGGAGTATCCAAATGATAAATGAGAACACCCACACTTGTAGTTCCATGTGTACTGAAAGCTCTCAAGCAGTCTGCCATTTTCTCATTCTTTAATCCCATTCACTCCCCCGCAGTATTTAAATCACCAAAGGTGCTGGCCAGATCCACTGTCTCCTCGAGACATAAATGTATGTATTTTATTTATAATGCATTAAAAAGCACCTTTTATGAGCTTGTTTATTTTGTTTTCGGTTCTGTAGTCTAGTTTTGATCTACTGCTCAGCAGATATATTAGTAATTGTTGAATTATATTGGCATATTTAACCTCTTCAAAATATTTTTTTTGGCTTTTGTGACTCCAGAAGCGCATAACTGAGCAAAGCAGATTTCTTACGTTTGTTAACCCTTTAAGACCTACCATAGAACCAAGTCCGCCAGAGCTTTTTACATGCTGTAGTGCCATTTTTGTGAGCATTTCAAGTTGATATACATCAATACAACCATTATAGCCCAAATTTTAATAATATGTATGCATTAAGTGCATAGTAATTACATAAATTGCAGAAAAGTGCAATAAACTACAAAAAAATTTAAAATCGTTTTTGTTTTTTTAACATATATTTTACAGTTTTGAGGTTTATCCCTCAAAACTGTAAATACAAAAAAGTTGCACAAAATAGTTTCCCACCACAGGAAATTTATTTTAAGTGTCTTCATAGTTTTATTTTTGAAATACACCAATTTTCATATACTGCAGGAAAAACGAAAATAAATATTATAATGCAAAGTTGCAAAAAAAACAGCATATGCATCAAAATAAACTATTTCCAGCAGTGCAATATGAGTCCTAAGCATCCCAGAACGATACACGAAAGGTCTAATAAAGTCAAAACTAACTTTTAAAACACAAGTTATGGGCTCATGAGGCCCTTATGGTAAAAAAAAAACAACTACATTTCTGCAAACTGAATGTCACTTCCGGGTCAGCAGGACATGGCAGACATGCCATAGTTCGTGCTGCTGATTGAAGTAGGAAGTGTTACAAACCAGCTGATAGGATCGGCAAAGCCTGTTTCGGTAATATTATGTTTTGTTGCTGCAATGCTTTTATGCGTTTTTGTTGTGGAAGGAAACTGTCAAACTGTGGCATAGATGAAACGTTGTTTATGCAAAAAAATTATTGCGCTATATTTTGAAGACTGTGACCAGGATAAGCATTTTGAAACAAAAAAACAGACACTTGTTATCCATAACAAGAACTCCATAACAGCAAATGAACTGTACAACAGAAAATACAAATGCTATTTATGGTCTCCTCACAACAGTGATAAGAAAAGTAAACTGAGCCAATATGGCATGTTTGTTAATACACATGTTAATGTGATCTCTGGTCTCCCACTCAGAGACACAGGTCTCCGAGTGTCCAGCATTCAGACGGCTACCTGAGGACACTCATGTGAAAGAAAATCTGCTCCCACAGATATGTAGAGCCAAATACTGTCAACAAGGCCTCTGCAATGTGACAGTGATGTACACTGTCTTATTGGTATATGTATGATTTCTATACATTTTACTTCAGATAATTATTTAATAACAGCCAGACAATTTTAATGAGAATAAGAAAGTATTTCTTTGTGCCCCCCTTTCCCTGTTAATGCCCTACCTGCCCCCCTGTCAAAACTTTGCTAGACCCGCCCCTGCACAGTTACCAGCTGTCAGCTGCATAAAAAAGGATCCTGGCGTTATTTGTCTCTCAGAAACAGTTCATAACTTCCCTTCAACTCATTCATGTCACCTGAAAGGTAAACCTGTTTCTCCATCACCTGTTCAGCTCTGATGATTCAGTAAGGACATCTCCTGGTTTCATCTTCATGTTTCCCTCTCACCAGATAACCAAACCGATATCATGACCAGCAGCCTTTACAGCTGTGGCTCCAGCAAACATCAGCTGATACTAGAAAGTAATATTAAATAAATTCTAACAACAGCTGATCAAGCTTAAACGTGCTGCTGTTGTTTAGCGCACCATCAGCTGGTTTCGTCTTTCTGGTGCAAAGTGGACGATAAATAAACAAGAGAGACGATCAGCTGATCATTGATCAGTTTCATGATTGAAGTAGCAACAGGAGGCGGGGGGGCAGCTGTGCAGCGTAACGACAAATTAACTCCAGCTTTGTGTGTTTTTCATTGTAGCTGAAGTACGGGACAAACCGTGTTCCTTTTCAGCTCAATACGAAACGCGAAATATTTTCTCCGAATACGAGACGATTCCGTTTGTACAGGATGGTTGGCAACTCTACTAACTAACTTTATGAATAAAATAAAGTTCACTCTCAGTAACATCATAGCACCACCCAGCTGTATAGAAACTCCATCATGCTAGCTAGCACGCAGTACGAGTTATTGTAACTGACTGTAAAAAGTCAGCACAACGAAAATAAACTCCACCTAAACTTGGTTTATATCTGACCCAGATAGACTGCAGGTCATAGCTTCTTACCTGAAGTTAAGTTCACCTGACACTCGGACCGGCGGCCGCCTCGGGTCTCTCTTCTTGCCTCCCCTTTCCCTCATCCACCTGCTGGCCTCCACCACTTGCTAATGTTACTGAATCTGTGGAAGCTCCGCCTTCTTCTTCTGATTGGCTGCACCTTGCAAACAGTAGGTTTGAACAATAGGTAGGTGGGGCTTCCGTCATAATCAGAGCTGTTTGTGTTAAGGAGCTCTGCTGCACTGAAATAGAACCTGAGAATGTTGTGAAGGATCAAGCTTTCAGGTTTTTGTCTTTTTTGCGAATTGATTTTGGTGCATGTTAACAGTTAGCCTAGCCATTCTTGCTCAGGAACCAGTCTTAGCAGATCACCAGTCTATAAATAGTAAATACACCTGTTTGATAATTATGGCATTGTGCTGATCAGCGGTGACAGTGCATCAATAAAAAAAACTCCCATCAACATTTACTTTGTTCATTTATTATGGCAACAAAACGGCCAAATTACCCATAGAGACAACATCACATCCTGCTACGTGGAGCTTGGCTGTGCCATCCTGTGTCGGCTCTTACCTGTGCATGCTACGGTGCCCCACTCCTACATTAGTACCCACTGTTTGCCAGAGTGCCCAT